>NC_141628.1:9122110-9435443 GCF_047967505.1 Dipteris shenzhenensis | reverse complement strand
ACTTGAAACAAAGAAATTTTGTACTTCAAGTAGACCATGGCTCTATAGAAGCAGAAGCAGATGGGAGGAGGAGGAGGGGGGAGGAGGAGATGCATGAGAAGGATGAGGGAGGAGGAGGAGGAGGAGGAGGGAGTACAAGGGTAAGGGCGTGCTAGAACACGATAGTGTAAGAGAGCGTGGACGTAATGGAGATCAATCGCATGAACACAATAGTGAGCTTGAACACTGAACCCCAAAGAGTGGCAACTTCATTCCACTAAGAGATATTGGTCTCTACACAATCCTAGGTACCTCCGTGGTGGGACCTCTTTTGTAGGAGACCTTTTGGACAGGAGTCCCTCCACTTTTGGGGGGGACCTTTTGGGTCTCTACACAAAGTGGGGGGACTTTTTGGGTCTCTACACAAAGTGGGGGGACCTTTTGGGTCTCTACACAAAGTGGAGGGACGTTCGAAAGTGTAGGCTTTTAGTCTTTCTCTCTCTATATTTAGTATTTCTCTCTCTAGATCTTGATTTTGCAAGTATGATTGGATCTTTTCTAGAGAGTATTTTGGCTATCCTCATCCTTTAAGATTTATCATACCATCTTTTAGGCTCAAGATATTACAAGCGGAGCTTTGCTGCTACTCTACACACACAATGCTCTCATAGTTGTTGTCCTAGACTGCACTTCTGGCCCTTGTTGCCATAGGGTTAACACAAGGGGTCAAGGGGGGGGGGTGGTTTGGTTTTGGTTTTAAGGAAATAAATTAAAAAGGGAAATATTTGACAAAAGAAGAGTAGAGAAATTAAAAAAAAGGTTTTAAGTAGATTTAAGAAAAATAAGACATTTAGAAGAAAAGGAAAGAATGAGCGAAAAATACACAAAAAAATTAAGGAAATTTGGGAAAAGAAAAAAAGAAAAAGTAATAAAGGAAATTAAGAAAAAATAATAGAGGAAATAAAAATCAAGAGATACGGAAGAAGAGTAAAATTAAAAATTAGTAAATTTAGAAGACAGAAGAATTACAAGAAAATTATGTGGATTTCAAGAGAAAAGTTAGAAACAATGATTAATAAAAAAGGAAAGAAGGCCTTTAATAAAGGATAAAAAGGGAAAAAAGAAAAAACAAGGGAAAGGAGATAAGAAGAATTGAATAAAAAGAAAGGAAAACTTTGAGGTAGGTAAAAAATTTAAGGAAAACAATGAAAAAATACATCTAATTAATAAGAAAATTAGGGAGATGAGAAAGGAAAAGAAAATGAAAAAAGAGTGACAATGAAGCAAAACAACAAATACTTAGGGAAAATAAAGGAAACTAAGAAGGATTAATGAAGGTCATATAAAAAATCTTTAAAAGTTAAAAGAAAGGGAAATTAGGGAAGAGTTTATTACTTTTCTTTTATAAAAAAGGAAATTAGGGAGAAATTGAGATAAAGTATTTGAAAAAGGGAGAATAAATAAGGAAAGTTAGGGATAATTAAGGGAAGTAGGGGTGAATAGGGAAAAGGAGGGGGGGGGTTAAGTGAAAAAACAAAGGAACAAGGGTTTAAATAAAAGGAGGAAGGAGTAGGAAGTGTGTATGTGTGTGTTTTTTCACCCCCAAAAAAAGTGTGCATGTGTGTGTGTGTGTGTGTGCGCACGCGTCCGTGTGTGCATGCATATACACATTTTTATTTAATGTCTTTTTGGAGGCCTGAGAGAGAGAGAGAGAGAGAGAGAGAGAGAGAGAGAGAGAGAGAGAGAGATTATATATTAGATATTTATTTATAGATTTACATTTTGTGTTTAGTTTTTGTGTGTGTGTGTGTGCGCGCGCATGCGTGCATGCATGCGTGTGTGTTTGCATGTATGTATGTACGTACGTATGTCCATATGTATCTATGTATGTATAATACTTTTGTGAATCCTCCACCCCTAGATCAAGGTAAACGATTGATCGTCCATCGACATGCTTAGCCTCCTAAACATGTGAAGAGCATACGAGGCTAACATGTGGCAAGAGTAGGAAAGTCCAAAAAGGAGAAAGAAGAGAGACATGTTGGGAAAGATCAAGGAGTGCCTTGCATGTGGGATTTCTTTATAATTTTTAAAGGTTAAGTTTTCTCCACCTCATGTATAATGACCAATTTGCATGTATTTGGCTTTGCTTCTTTGTAGCTTTACCAGCTACTACTACCCCCCTTATCTCATGTTATCTTTCATCCTTAAGCCTTCATGCCTACTTCAATTCTTGCATAAGTTGACGATTTCCTCACCAAATTTATGGCAACTCCTTGTCTTGGTCAAGCACTTCTAAGCTTGGTCCTCTCCAAACTTAAATGGAGGCTTGCTAATCAGCTAAGTTACTACAACTTGAGACCAAATAGGCATCAAAGAGATCCAACATATATCATGAAATGTCCACAAGACATCATGGGTGCTGCATAGCCCTTGCCAATAGAGCTACGCCAAGCCACACTCATTCAAAAAGGACCTACCAAACACCTAGAGGGTGAAGGGAGAAACATATCACGCTTCATCATCCCTTGACCATCCACAAGAGTTACCATTTTGCCTACCTATACTACCAACATGGTGCAAGCTTTACCACCTCGATGAAATGGAGGGTAAACCTATGATAATGGTAAAGGAGAGGAGCTTGAGGGAGACACCTTTCTAGTGTTGTTAGGTGTCAAAGGATGAGCTTGCAACAAGAAACAAGACAATGGCAAAGAGAAAAGACTGTTTCAAGCCTTGATAAAATGGTGGTAATGATCCACTACCAATGGATGCATCTTTGTAGGAGAGGTGGGCAAGGATTACAAATAGAATGACAACACGTGTTAAGGATCAAAAACCCAAATGGAACTTACATGGGGAGGGGATGGGATAGTGGCAAAGCTAGAGTGGATGTTATTTTTTTTGGTCACCAATATTGCCATTGTTCAAGAAGGGAAAGGTTATGCAATGAGATGGCTTCAGAGGGCATTGGTGAAATGGATGCGATAGAATTAGGTTTATGGTGATGGAGGGTGTAGTGGAGGGCATGGCGAGGGGTTGCGAGAAAGGGGAAGATGGTGGGAAAAACCATGGTTTCACAAGCACTAGATATGGAAGGTGGACTCAAGGAAGGGCTCCACCAGCAATGTGAAATATGGGAGAATGCATGCCGTGATGGTGGTGGTGGTGGTGTTGCTACTATAAAGGCAATAAAACATCAATTAGTGAATGAACAATTAGTTCAATTCCATGTGCAACCAATGCCTTTGAGGCATGTTTCGATTTGTGGAGCACTACCTTTACATTTTGTGCTAATATATTAGTATATGAGCTTGCTTGACTATGAATCCCATAAAACATCGACAACAAGAAGTGTGAATACGCAGAGCTTGCTTGATAAATCCCCAGCTTATTTTTTCTTTACCATCCATACAACCTAACAACCTAGATGTGCAAATTGCAAAGACATCCATTCAATACGGTAATCTAAAGTACGTTCCCACCGTTTAGCACTTATATTAAGAATACTAATATAGCTGTTTATCTAGCTGAATGATTGACTAAATTGAGCACAGACAAAGCCAAGCAGTGCTTACAGTGGAGGGCCCCTAGATTTCTTGGAATTAAACACATTTGAAGATCCCACCTTGAGACCCAACGGAGCAGGTCTCTAACCCATCATAGATGGGTCTTGCTACTCGTAAGTTACAAGTGACAAAGGTTAAAGACATTATTCCAAACATACAAGGAGTAGTATTTGAGGGAAAGATTAAATTGAAATGGTACATACAATAGAAATAATGACACTACATCATATCCTAATCTAAGAGCTGATTTGACAAACAAATATGGCTTAACAACTATCACTTTAAAATCGGATAATAAATTGCCATAGATCCAAAACCAATAGGAACTATTGTAGTTGTCAGTATAGAGGATGCGACCCGGTAGAACATACCAAGTTGAGAAATTCATGAGCTATTAAATAACATTTACAGATGGCATTGCAGATAATGAATGCTCAATTGTAACTTGATCTATACTTAATATAGCTCTATGCATACTTGAAAAAAAGATGGCACTAACTCTCTCTTTTTTTAAATTATAAAGCATGCCTATATCATATAAAGGGTGGGCCAAGCCCTAAAGCATTAACTCTTTGCAATTTTTTGGTGAAGAGCTAATGTACTACCATGATCATGAATATGTTTAGAAAGAGATGTTAAACACACTTGCAATGGAGACCCATCTATATATGTAATTAAGAATGTTACAACAGAGAGACTTAGTCAGCTCATATAATTAATGCATCAACATTAAATCAGCTTAAGCATAGCATATTCGATCACATAATCAAACATAGGATAGTAATAACCAAATGGTTGGTAACTATATCCCATTATAATGAATTATAATAAGTATTTGATTCTAGGACTACTAAGTGCTAACTTTTTTCTCTCTTTTTTTTTGTACAGGTCTCTGGGTGATTGGTGATTCATGCGAGGATAGCTCATCCTATTTACACAGCTTGCTCTCTATATAATAGTCATACCCTAATATAGAAAATAGGAAAAGACACTTTCAATTGCATGTGATGTCACAAACATGTGCTAAATGAGGATGCCAATTTCCTGATTGGAATAATCAAGATAGATAATGGCAATCGTATTCACGTCAGTCTTAAAAACACTTAGATATCTCCTATACTTGTTGGAATAGATGATCTAGTCAATGAGTTCTTTCATAACAAGAAATGGAGTTCCAATAGAAAATTAGCCAAGTCTAAGTCGATGTGGTGAGTTTACCTTGACATTTGGCAACTTGTTGATTGGATACAAAATGATAAGCCACCACTATGAACGAAGTTCTGAAAGATAGATACTATTATAGATATTAAAAAATCACATGATATTGTCATTTTCTGACATGCTGCCATACATACATAATATTATACACTTAGAAATACTCAAACAATACTTTGATTTGATATGAGTTTCTTCATTTTCTTTGCCTATTGTCATGCAATAATACACACCTAGTGTTATACACTTACAAATACTCAAACAATAATTCGATTACAAAAACATGGAAAATTATTTCACAGGACAAAGTATTAAAAGACAAATACATTATAGATACTCAAAATTGTATGATATGAATTACTCACTTTCTTTGCCTACTAGCATGGTATCATACACATCTAATATTATACACTTGAAAATACTCAAAACATAGCAATTTGTTACAAATAGTGATCACTTTTCACAATATCAATGAGATAGATAATATGCAGAAGAATAAGCGACCGGCATGAACAAAGTACCAAAAGATAGATACTAAAAAATTGTATGGTCTGATATTCTCCTTTTCTTTGCCTATTGACACACTATCATACATGCTTTGTATTATACAGTTGGAAATACTCAACACCTGGAAGTATTCAAGCAATACTTTGATTACAAAAACATGGGAAATTATTTCAAAGGACAAAGTACTGAAAGACATATCCTATTGCAGATACACAAAATCCTAGGGTAGGAATTTTCTCATTTCTTTTGTCTACTAGCATGCTATCATATACACTTGGTTTACACTTGAAAATACTCAAAGAATACTTTGATAAAAAAAACATGGAAAACTATTTCAAGGACAAAGTATTGAGAAGTCAGATACTATTATAGATACTTAAAATCATATAATCTAAATTTCTCATTTTTTGCCTATTGGCATGCTGTCATACACACCTGATATTATACACTTGGAAATACTCAAACAATATTTCATTTACAAAATATAATACTCAAACACTTAAAAATACTCAAACAATATTTTGTTTATAAAAACATAGAAAATTGAACAAATAACAATGCTCATTCACAATATCTACAATTTTGAGTAGAAATTATAATGTTCCTACTCATAATTCTCGTACATGGAAGAATATGAATCAATTGACAACATCTTGCATCACCACCTTTTATGTCATGTCACAAATTATGAAAAAAGAGTAGGTGACTACTTGTTTGACACTTTAAAGTTCTTGACACAAACAAATTTGACATCAGGCCAATTTCAAAGTGCAATAATCCAACACATTAGTACATGCTTGTATCATAATGAAGAACAAGCAACAGATTGTTTACAAACATTTCTCCCCTTATATTTTCCGCTTAGCTTACACAGTGTACATAGTTGTGATAAATATCCCACATGGACACATATGCACAACGGAGGCCTACTAGACCGACCACATCCTTGTATACATAGCTTATCAAGCACTGCCTCCTTGGAAGGGAGTGCGTTAATGGAGGAAGGATCTTCTTTTATGAATTTACATGTGCATTTCTATATTTTTCCTCTTGGAAAAACTAGCAACACCTTCATTCTAGCAGTTGATACTATAAACATTTCATGTATTCCCAAGGAACTTGAGGCAATGTGCTTGAGCATTCATGCTCTCTCGTTGGAAAAGTTCCAAAAATTCAAGAATGGAGAAGAGTACATGAAAGGCTTTTATTGAATCCTACAAAATAAGGGGGATTGTGTGGTAGAGCGTTGACAGCTTAGGCAATAGGGCACTGACCTTTCTGAGCGGCTACTTGCATTTAAATCTAGCCAAGGTTGTTTCCAAGCCTACGCTATCCCCCTACCTTGTATGTGTGAGTGTGGTGTGTCAAACAAAGATTAAATAATAAAACAAGAGTGCCCAAATGCACATGGGCATTGCCTCTTAGTATAATGTTGAAGCAAGCTTCTTGGATGCAACAAATGATTTTTAAAAGGATGTTATGCTATTAAAAGGCAATTTTAGTAGGAACACACAAGTTAATTATTTTTGTTTGAAATTACACATGGAAATTCACAAAAGGAGTTTCAGTGCTCAACTAGGGTAAAGGGCTAGTAAAGAGGCGAGCACCTTTAAAATATCAGCCCCTTGCCTCACGCTTTGTGCCCCCGTGCCCTAGCGCCTCGCCCCCCCACCAATAGGGAGGAAGGCCCCACACAGTACTCCTCATAGAAAAGGATGATGTGTCAAGCTCTCCTTTCACCATTTTTTGGATGAATACTATCGTAGATTTGGCCCTCACCTAACCTAAGCATTGGCTCTCAGAGTTTTCTAAGTTCCTCAAATTTTTGAAACATTTTAAAACAAAAAATAGCTCCCTATTACCACTTGGTGACCATGATAACTTTGAATTTCAAATTCCCAATTCATGAAGGCCATGGATTAGAGCATGTTCATGTAGGGCAATGGGCTTCAAATTTGATTTGAAACTTGGTTGAAAAAAAAACCAAGGTTTTGGTTTTTTGAATGTTCACGTGGAGATGATTTTTGGGTGCCTTTACGTGCAGTTGCCAATTTTTTCCACAGTCTTAGCCCTTCTCTTGCATGTAGACTAGAATTTTCTTGTGGGCTACAGCCAATCCAAGGTAATGAGTACACTTGATTGAGCCCCTCCTTGGGAGGAGAGGCCCGTTAGGCAATTGGTTTTTTCAGCAAAAGCAAAAAAACCACTTCTGCGAACGCCTTGATTTGAAATCTACCTTGGGCCGGGTTCACGCCACTTGCCTGGCCATGGAGGAGAGAAGGACATAGGAGGATGGTTGTGCACTCGGTGTGGTTCACACCAGCTGGCATTCAAAGACCACCACTTTAATTACAACAACTTGTGATTAGTGTGGCGGATGGAGTCTCACTCTGTGGGACACCCGATATGATGGTTCGAACAACTATTAGCGCGATTCATACCAATTTATTTTCAATCGCCCATTGCGTGCGCGACCTTCATATGGCAGACACTTTCTGTTTCACCAATTGTCTGGGCCCGGCTACGCTTAGGTGCCACGATTATAGCATAACAAGGCAACTCAAAATGATCCGAGTATGTCCCCATAACATTAATAAATGTATACATTTAAATCTATATATATTTAAATGTATAAATATATACATTTATATCTCTATATCTATATATATTTAAATGTGAAAAGCTTTTAGCTCTTGGGAAGGTTTTGCTTCCTGAAGAGTAAGTTTTGTGTGATGAGAGACGGCACAGCTGAAGTCGCTTATGCTTTTGGTTTTGGGCAGAGTTCGGTTTGATGGTTGTTGCATGAACCTGGGATCCATCTCAAGCACCTTGCAAATTTTGTTCTGATGACGAGCTATAGCGATTGCTACCCAACTGGGGCATTCGGCTGAATATAGCATATAAATACAGTTGCTATCACAGCGAGGCCAAACATATCTTTTAGGATTGTTGGGTGTTCTCTCAGCGGAGAGAGCCATGGCGTTGAAACAGATTAGAACTCGGCGACAGCAGAGCCACTCCAGGGCTCCTGGCGATGATCCATGGTCTTTGCTGGTATGCTCTGGATGTCAATTTTTGCAAAGCCCTCATATGCACCAAGAGGTATGCATTTTCACTAATTTTGTCTTTGATCTTGATAGGATCTCATCGATGCGCCACAGTGGGCTGACTTGTCATTAGAGAAAAGCTTGATGGGAAAGGAAGGGTAAGCTTCCAAGCTCCTCAACGAATATTTTTGACACAAAGTCTAATCAACTAGTAGATAGTTATTGGACGGTCTCTTTATCTTTGTATTGCTAATGGGCTTGTCCATTAACCCTTTTCGCTTTTATGCAGGGATGATCCTTGGTTTCACGTTAGCCACAAGTATGCATAGCTGCCCCTTTAGTTTCTGTTAACACATTCCATTTCCTTCTCTAAAGTATTTTGTTAACATGTTGGCATGACTTTTTTCATGTTTGGAAATCAGGCATCACCTCGTTTCACTTGCAGATTTGAACTCCAATATGACCTGGCTTCGACTTGAGCATCCATTGAGAGATAAATCTAAGCAGGTTAATGAGACTAAGAGAACAGTTTTATCCAAAGATCCCTTTAAAGGTGATGGAGGGAAAGTGGGCAAAGGCCAGTTGAGTGGACCAGGGCACACACAATACACAGAGTAATATACCTAGTCTTTGGAGCTCTTCACCTTTGTTAGGTCTAAAAATATTTTAATTAGCCATGGTACCTCTGTTTGTTATACAGGGTTCCTCTTTCCCGAGCTACGGGATGCAGCTTGTCTGGCAGCAGCTGTACGTCTGGGTGTGAACAAAGCAAACCTGTAAAAAATGATGGCTCATGCAGCGGCAGTATTTCATGTGATAATCTCTCATCCACTGTACAGAGAGAGAGTTTGAGCTCTGATCATCTTCAAATTTCCTCTGTCATATCTTCTCACAGAGATACTCAGTATGCTTCTGGTCTAAACAACAGGACTTCTTCCGGAGCTTCATTTTGTTCTTCAAGGCCTAAGTTAAGATTCTCTTATGAACTTCGTCTATCGACATCCACAAGAAATGAGGCAGTACATGCTGTGGACCTTCATTCTGCTGCAGGTCGTGTGATGACTTCCACGTCAGGCTCAAAATCTGAAGAGGAAGATACAAGGAGGCCTAGTCAGCTTTGGAACTCTAGTGTCTCCCAAAAAGTAGGAAAAGAGTCAGAAGTGCGCTCTAGTAGGGGATCTGCAGAGTCTGATGCATCGAATAGGCATCTCATTCTTTGTCAACGAGCAGCTCGAAGAGTTTTGAAGGATGAAGCTACTTCAGTTTCAGCTGATATGACAGATTATCCCATGTCAAATAGACCAATGGAGACAAGGAGTTCTCATATTGGAGCTTTCCCCAGGAAAAAAATTGTCTCAGAAAAAGAAAATGCGCAACAATTGATGTCAGCAAAAGGGGAATCAAAGTCTCAGGAAAAAGGTATGGTTGCTCAGATGGTTCAGTGTCCTTTTGCCAGACCTAAAGTGGAACAAGCAAAGCCGAACTCTGCTAAACTAGATGCGGTAAGATCAAGTAAATACGTCTTTTGCGAAAAGATGCTAAATAGCTTTTTTTCTGGTTTGGGGTGCAAGTCTCTGTACACTTCATACTCTGATTATGATTTAAATTTGCAGAAACAACAGATTCTGAAGTCAGTGCTTGAGCAAGGAAAGAGAAGCAATGTGCAGCAGCGGCTTCCAGGTAGATCTGCCTGCAAGAACATGAAGTCTGAAGGAGATTCTACTGCTCTTGTTGCACAGGTGACCTCTGAAGTATGTAGTTTGTTTCTTTTTTGGGGGAATCTTCTCTCATGTTCACATTTGTGCACTGGATTATCATTGTCTCCCATTCACAGGATTTGTGTTGTGTGTCATTCACAGCATCATTGTACGATTCAGACACATGGAATGCTGGGATGCAGAAAGGTTCTTATTATCCTCAGTAGAAGTGGACTCTTTTTACTCAGAATATGAGCCCTTAAATATGAAATGCAACCTTTTGTTTTTCTCATTTTAGTACTTCTATTGTGGTTTGGTCATTGGATTGCTTTGTGTTGAATTGATTTCTAATGGGCCAGAGGTGTATGCAGGCATGGAAGTGAAAACTCCGACCATCAGGAATATATTAATTTGTCTGCTCTCCAATATGAGTCAAGTTACACATGGAGATTCTGGACCAAACAGCTTTCCTACCAGATCTCCTGCACAAATTATCTACCGGGAATAACTCTAATGATAATTCAAAACTTCTGTTTATGAAAACAAGGTTTTCAGGCCAAATTTTTTGAAAAGGGGAAAAAGTAAGGTTTGTATAGTGCTATCATAAGCTTTGAGAAAACACAGGCTGCATGCCCAATAATCACTGTGCACTAATGGTTCACCTTGTCACAAAAGATGTAGTCTATGGTTTGTAAATAGACTTGCCACCATGTGTGGAACTTGCTTGTTTGCAGTATTACTATGATAGCTCTACATTGGTTAAATAAAAAATCAGCAAATAAGGTCTGGGTTGCAACTTGTTACCTCTGTGTCTGTTGAGAAAAACAGCAAGCTTGACCCAAGTTTTTATAATGGTTTTGATATGTTTCTTGATGCCTTTCATGTGACAATAAAATAGCAATTCGCTTTGAAAATATGCAGAATTTCTGAGCGTAGGTACATGAAAAAGTTTGGATTGTTGCTGAAAGTTGCAGCGAAGAAAGAATGCACACTTGTGTTTAAAAGTTTTGAGTCCCCTCTTTTTGTTTGTGTGCATGCGTGCGCGCATACATTTGGCTCTTTTTGGCTGCTGTGCTTTTACAAATCTTATTGTTTCATGGATTTACTTTCCCTAGCTTATAAGCGTCCTTGGCATGAACATTGCTGGCCTCCAAAGCATTTCCCCAAATATTACAAGGTATGTTCCTTTCATCTCTATGTATGTTGCACGTGAGCGAGGGAGATAGGATTGAGCTCTTGCGTGTGGCCTAAGTGCTCAGTCCCCTTCTGCGGGTTTACTAGTTTACGAAGGGTTGTTTGCTCTCGCTAGATAAGGGTGTTCATGCACGTTCAATGGAGATAGTTTTAGTAAGGGGCAAATCAACGAATCTATGGAGAGTGTTTAAGAGATGGAAAGTCTGCTAGGATGGATAGTGAGAGGTGGAAAGGTAGTGTTGGAAAGTTGTCTGTTATGTCGGAAATGTAGAGGCCATCTCAAGGAGGCATGTATGGCTCCGCCTTGCCTTTGTGCCTTCACCTGCACCTTTTCCCCCTTTTGCCACTCCCTCGCAACCTCTCATTTCCTCTCATCCCCTACCCAACCCACCCCCTCCTTTGCCCTCATAGCTTCTCTCTCCATCACCCTCACACTCCACTATGCTATTGTCCTTGCCTCGCCTCGCCTCCACTCACACTAACCCTAAACTAAACCTAAAACTAACACACCCTAAAGTCACTAATCTAATCCCATCTACTAATCATAGCTAGTTAGAGTTAATCTAACCAAGTCAAAACTAATCCTAGGTTAGTTTGAAACCAGAGTCAATAGGTTAGTCAATGTAACCAAGCCCTAAGTAATTAGAGATAGATTAGTTGTACCCATGTTAGCTAATTAGAATGTAGACATCTAACCACAGTAGGGTAGATTAACTTTAACCCTAATTTCACACACCCTCCTTTTCAAAAAGACACTTGAAAAGGGAAAGGGGGTGGGGACCTTTATTGAAAATTGCCCAAAATTATCCCTACTCTTAGGGTCCCTTTCTTGGTCATTTGGAGGTCAAATTGCATCCCATTTTCACACATAAAGTTCTAGTGTAAAGGAACTTGAAGGTTGATTTGCCATTATTTTGTGCTCCATTAGATGTCTTCACATGGACATTGATTTCGACCCATTGCTCATACATTTTTGGCCATTTGCAAGCTTAGGAAGGTCAAAATCAAAATTAGTCATATGCACCACTCGAAGGTTACAATTAATCATTGTTAATGAAGAAGAAGGCTACTACCCGTCTCTCCCTCAATGCTCTCTAATAATTTAACCTCTCCCTTGACGAGCAAGACCGTTGAATAATGACACAATAAAGAAGTACATGAAGATGCGAACGTGGACAATTTCTCCATCCAACAACACAACAATACCAACAAGGGGAGACCACCTTTGGCAAATCGGGAATGCCACCTTATGATGGATGATGAGACTCTGAAACATTCTTCCAATTATGTGCCATTGCACGTGTTGGTGGGAGCTAATCGGAGGACAAAAAGTAGCTCAGTTTCTTATGGCCTTGATGAACGAGGCCTCTAAATAAAATATGGACCTTCTTGTGGAGGAAAGAGCCACCTGGGATCTTCTTTTGACCCATTTAAAAGGGGTTTTCAAACCAAAAGGCTACAAGATGACCTTGCCCTCCAACTCGGGAATATCAAACAGGGTAAAAAAGAGGAAGTCAGAACATACTTGGAAAGAATGAAGAGGTTGATAGCCAAGTATTTTCCTTGCCTTGACCACAAGTAGTTAGTTGCATGTTTATATTTTGGGTTGAAAAAGCCCATTCAAAGAGAAATGGAAAAAATCAATAGTTATGAGCATTACAATGATGCTCATGAAGTTACAATTAACATGGAGGATGACATGACCGATTTGGATACTGATAGATATCAATGCTCCACTCTCGTATAACTATGCAGGAACCAGCTAACTCTACTTGTAAGCCCCCCATATGAGGAGAAGGCATTTGAGTAGCTCGGTTATCCGGTAGGTCCTAATTTGGACACTAGATGGGAGCCATGTGTGGCCTGATGACTGGACGGCACACCGCCAACTAGGCTACATGCAAGTGCGGGAAGGCATCCCTTGACTGAACCACACTGAGGGTAGATGGAGCATTTCCTGAGGCAGCCCACTCTCAGGTTGCGGGGCCCGTTTGGAGCCTCAGATGATCCCGGATGGCTCTGGGCCGAACGGTTACCGCAGGTTCGTTGCTCTGTTTTGCGCACCGATTCTTTCGTATGGTCGGTGGCCTATTTCGGGACTGACCCCCAGTCGACCGCGTTTTGGGCGGACTGGGTCGGTCACCCAATTGAGCCTAACCGACTACGAATAATGGCTATATAAGAGCAAGCCCGTGAAGCCCATTTCATCACTGGCTACAACCACCCTGATTCCTTAGCATCTAGCCTCCGTCTTCTACTGTTTCCAGCACGCCATCGAAGCTTCTTTCACAGGAGCGCACGGTTGGGAGGCAGCGCCATCTATTGTATTAGTTCTACAGTATTCTAATTTTTGATTCTCCATACGATCTTGTTTTCTCTCTTGCGTACGAGATCCTGTTATCTGTTGAGCACAAACGTTGTATTATTTTCTTATATGGTATCAGAGCCTGAACTTTAGCAAGAAGATTTGGTACTGTGTTTTCTGTTTGCGAGCAGATTGTGAGAGATGGCCCAGCCCGCAAGACTGCGAATCCCACCGTTCGACGAAAGCGAAAAGTTGGACGGCTCTAACTATCCACTCTCGAAGTTCAAGATGAAGACCATCTTAAGCGCATACGAGCTTTGGGACACTGCTACTAGGATGGATGTGAGACCGGCGGTTGCGAGACCGCAGCCAATGCAGGACAACAGATAGTACCAACTGCGGATGAGATTCTCGCGTGGACAAGAAGAAATGCAGATGTGCTGTGTTCTATTGTCTGCAGTGTTAGTGATTCCGTCATGGCGTTAATTCAACATGTCACCACAGCGGAGGAGGCATGGACGATCTTAAAAAATCAGTACGAGACCACGAATCAGAATTTGGAGACTCAACTCGCAAACGAGAAGTTGTCTGAGTCTGAAGCGGCAGAGAAGTTCATCACCAGGGTGAAGAATCTGCGTGATCAGATGACAGCGATTGGCATCACCATCACCAGCGAGAATCTAGCACGAAGGTGCATACGGATTCTCCCACCAAAGTACGACGGTCTTGTTACGGCACTGAATACGCAGAACAGAAATCCACCCAACTTTGAGGATTTCAGCGCGATGCTTTTGGAGGAGGAGATGCATCAAAAGACGAGGACTAGAGAAGATTCAGCTTTCTGGACCGGATCAAAGAAAGGTAAGGGTAAGGACTCTGGTAACCCAATTTCTTCTGATGATAAAAAGAGAAAGAAGAAGATCAAGTGCTTCTTTTGCAACAAGGCAGGGCACAAGCAGAATGAGTACCGAAAGAAGATTGCAGATGAGAAGAACGGAGTAAAGAAAGAGTCCAGCAACAGCGCGCAGACAGTACCAGTAGAGCTGTTCGTCGCAATTGAGGAGATTTGCACGGAGGCAGTTCATGTATCTGCAGATGAACCGTGGATCATTGAGAGTGGTGCATCGCGCCACATGACTAATCGGAAGGATTGGTATACCTCTCTACAGCTGGTAGGGAATGACATCCTGGTAGCAGTTGGCAATGATGCAAAATGTCCAGCAAAAGGAAAAGGTACGATAGTCAGATGGAGTTATAAAACAGTTGTCCGATGTTCTTTATGTGTTAGATATCAAGAGGAACTTGTTGTCCATTTCCGCGATCACCGATCGGGACCTCAAAGTTCAATTCGATAAGAATGGTGCACAGATTCTGGATCTTCAAGGAAAGGTCGTTGGTAAAGGTACACGGCACGACAACATTTACGAACTCTCAGCTTTCAGTGCTCGAGCGGATGTGAAGAACACTAAGCTGTGGCATGAGAGGTTTGGTCATCTAAACCTTAGTTCTTTGAAGGAGATGCATAAAAGTGGAATGATTGCAGACCTACCAGAAATTTCAGATCTGCCCGATGTATGTGAAGCTTGCACGATGGGCAAGCAGCATCGGCAGCCCTTTCTTAAAGAGGCCAGCAGGGCAAAGGCTCCTCTAGAGCTCGTTCACACGGACCTCTGTGGAAAGATGGAGACGGAAGCTTTGGGTGGTTCCTACTACTTCATGACGCTGATCGATGACTATAGTAGAAGGATATGGATATACTTCCTGAAGACTAAAGACGAGGCTTTTAGTAGGTTCAAGGAATGGCATGTAATGGTTGAGAAAGAAACGGGGAGGAAGGTGAAGAAGTTGAGATTAGACAGAGGTGGAGAGTCCACATCAATTGAATTCAAAAGTTACTACAAAAGTCATTAAGAGGCAGAAACCCCTGCCACATACATCATCACAAAATGGAGTAGCAGAACGCAGAAATGGGTAGGAGTATGATGAAAGGGAAAGATTTGCTAAAGACTTTCTGGGCTGAAGCATGTAACACTGCAGTTTACATCCTGAATCGTAGCTACATGAAGGCTGTGAATGGGATGACTCCACTGCAAGCCTTTTCTGGTAAGAAACCTTCAGTTGCACATTTCAGAGTTTTTGGATGTGACTGTTTTGTGCATGTCCCTGATGCTAACAAGAGCAAATGGGAACTGAAGAGCCAGAAGTGTATTTTCTTGGGCTACAGTGAAGAGGTGAAGGGTTACTATCTCTATAACTATGTTACCAAGAAGGTAATTGTAAGTCGCGATGTGGTCTTCTCAGAACAGCCGCATCAATTGGAGGAGGATGCTTCCTTCCCAGACAACCAGGACCAGGATATCCATCCAGTACCGCCACCAATAGCAGACCGAACTCCCCCAACGATGCTTGGGAGGATTCAAGACAAAGAAAATGAAGAAGAGCCTGTAGAACCACAACGGCAACGGCCATTCTCGAAGTGGGTAAATCAGCTTTAGGATGGCAGAGAACCTCCACCCATTGAGGAGGAACCATCCAAACACCGCCGGTCCAATAGATTAGAGCAAAGAAGGGCGTAGGAACACTTGGTCAACTATGCTTTGATGACAGAAGTGATCCGTGCTGATGAACCCAAGTGTCTTGAAGAGGCACAGGGCGATGATAGGTGGACAGAGGCTATGCAGTCGGAGTATGGCTCCATAATGAAGAACAACACTTGGGACCTTGTGGATCGACTACCAAAATGCAAGGTAATTGGAATCAAGTGGGTGTACAAGACCAAGTACAAGTCCAACGGCACACTGGATAAGTACAAGGCTCGGCTCGTGGCAAAAGGATTTGCATAGGTACATGGTTTTGATTATCAAGATACTTTTGCTCCCACAGCTCGACTAACCACAATTTGCAGTGTTTTGTCTTTAGCTGCCCAGGGAAGTTGGCCCATGTTTCAGATGGATGTGAAATTTGCCTTTCGGAATGGAGATCTCAAGGAGGAGGTATACATGGAACAACCACTAGGCTTTGAGATCCCCGGTTTAGAAGGTAAAGTCTGCAAACTGAAGAAGGCACTTTACGGGCTGAAACAGGCCCCACGAGCGTGGTACCAGCGAATTGACGCCTACTTTCTACAAAACCGGTTCAGGAGGAGCCCATCTGATGCAAATTTGTATATCTTTAGAGAAGGAGGCAAGTGTATGATCGTGGTCCTTTATGTGGACGACCTTATCATAACAGGGAACCATGAAGAGAAGATCTCACAGACGAAGCATTTGCTAGGAAGAGAGTTTGAAATGATTGACCTCGGACTGATGCATTTCTATTTGGGGATTGAAGTTAGGCAGGAGTCGAAACAGATCTTCATTTCACAGCTGAAGTATGCTGGAGAGATACTGAAGGCATTTGGCATGGCTGAGTGCAAGACAGTTGGTACCCCTGTGGAGGTTGATGCGAAGCTCTCAAACGAGGATTCATCACCATTGGTGGATGAAGCAAAGTACAGAAAGCTTGTGGGCAGCTTGATTTACCTGTGCAACACACGACCGAACATCAGTTTTGCGACTGGTGTACTAAGCAAGTTTTCCAATAAGCCCCGGGAGAACCATTGGAGGGCAGGGATGCAGGTGCTGAAATACATCAAAGGCACACTTGATTATGGCATCATCTATACCAAGGGCAACATCTTGACCGGATTCTGTGACTCGGATTGGGTAGGAGACGTGGACAGCAGGAGATCAGTGATAGGGTACTATTTCTCACTTGGATCTGGAGTTGTGTCATGGGTCAGCAAGAAGCAACCCACAGTTGCTCTTTCTTCTACTGAGGCCGAGTACAAATCTGCATGCTTTGCTTCTTGCGAGGCAGTGTGGTTGAGGAGGATTTTGGGAGACATGGGTGCAGTGCAGAACAAGCCTATGCAGTTATCATGTGACAATCAGAGTTGCATGGTGATTGCAAAGAACTCGGTGTTCCATGCTCGCACAAAACACATTGAGATTCAATATCACTTTGTACGCGAGCTCATCATGGATGGAGAGGTCGACTTGGTGTACTGTCCGACTACAGAGAATGCTGCGAACATCTTCACGAAGGGTCTTGGAAGAGACTTGCTAGAGAGGCATCTCCATCGACTTGGCATTGGGCCGAAAAAGTAAGTTCACTTGCAGGTGGACATGGAGGGGGGGTGTTAGATATCAATGCTCCACTCTCGTGTAACTACGCGTGTAACTACGCAGGAACCAACTAACTCTACTTGTAAGCCCCCCATATGAGGAGAAGGCATTTGAGTAGCTCGGTTAACCGGTAGGTCCTGGTGGACACCAGATGGGGGCCATGTGTGGCCTGATGGCTGGACGGCTTCAGATAGAGTTGGCACACCACCAACTAGGCTACATGCAAGTGCGGGAAGGCATCCCTTGACTGACCGCATTGAGGGTAGATGGAGCATTTCCGGAGGCAGCCCACTCTCGGGTTGCGGGGCCCGTTTAGAGCCTTAGATGATCCCGGATGGGAATGACGGCCATAGGTCAGTTGCTCTATTTTGCGCACCGATTCTTTTGTATGGTCGGTGGCCTATTTTGGGACCGACCCCCAGCCGACCGTTTTGGGCGGATTGGGTCGGTCACCCAATTGAGCCTAACCGACTATGACTGGTGGCTATATAAGAGCAAGCCCATGAAGCCCATTTCATCACTAGCTACAGCAACCCTGATTCCTTAGCATGCAGCCTCCGTCTTCTACTATTTCCAGCATGCCATCGAAGCTTCTTTCAAAGGAGCGCACGGTTGTGGGAGGCAGCGCCATCTATTGTATCAATTCTATAGTAATCAAATTTTTGATTCTCCATACTATCTTGTTTTCTCTCTTGCATACGAGATCTTGTTATCTGTTGAGCACAGACGTTGTATTATTTTCTTACGCATACACAAGTCATCGTGATAATAAGTCTTCCAAGAATCAAAGTACTTTTGCCAAGGATTATGCCACCGAGGATCGAGTGGAAGTCATGGCCTCAGAAGAAATAATGCAAACCATAGAGCAGAAGCTGTGAGTCTCTTAGCCACAATACCCAAGAAGAGAAAACGTGTGGTGTCCACATTATGGCTAACCAGATTGCAAGTGAGTGCCCAATCCTGAGAAGCACACTTAGTCCACTAGAAGTGGCCCAAGTTATGGTGCCTAATTTGCACTGTTTCATGCCATGATGTAAATACTTGCTTCTATAATATGAGGGTTGCACAACCCACACAATAGATACTAACCCTTGTGTATAGGCAGCCAACACTTGTGCCCATTGTATACCAAGGCTCAACCCCATCCATGTGAGGACACAAGTGCCTCAATTATTGAGAAATCCCAATCCTTAACAATACTCCCGAGCTCCCAATTTTGCTCTAATAGTTGTCCTTGTTTAATAACTCCAACTTGATTAACCAGAGCTGCCATACGAGTACGAGCCAAAGTATCCCATGTACCACATGGAAGGTGCTAAAGGACTCATCCTGATGTATGCAAACCAAGTGGGTTGACAAAAAACTAAGCCCTCATAAATTGCTTCGGATGCAGGGAGAACCATCTAATAGTAGAGTGTCCACACAGAGGTAGCCCAAATACATCTCAACCTGTGTGCTAAGATTGCGGAGTTAGGCATACATGTATGGATTTTCCACTTAGAGAAAAGCCTCAATAGACCAATGATGTAAAACTAGAGGTACCCCTTAATATTCTAGTGTCGATACTTTTGATAACAAGGAAGCAAAAGAAGCAGTACCGCAAAAACTATCCTTTGCTCAGACAGCAAAGATTTTGAGAAAGAAAGAAAGGAATACCTTCTAATGTTTGCGGAATACCTCACCGGTCTATGAGACAAAGCACAAACACCAAAGTGGCTTACTACATTTGGATAGCCAAAGAATCACGAGAGTGAATAAGGCTTAGTTCCTCCTGAGTTATCATAGGACATAGCTACATTCTAGCATTATCATGAAGTGGACTTTGTATCATTAGTTTAAGACTGAGAGTTCTTGGATTTTGATTTGGAGCCATTTGGAGTCCCTAATCAACTCTTGTCCATCTTGGTAAACCATTGATTTGCATGATGTGCATGCTTCCTTTACTTTGGTTAGTCCAATGTTTTTTTGTTTAAAATGGATCCGAGTGAGCTCCTCGGATATCCAAATCTTTGTACACTTCAACTTATTTGTTTGTTTGAGGATCTGAACCCTTGCTACCCTCCCTTTGAAGTAGACTTGTGCTCATATGTCATTTTGACTGATATTGGATATATCATTTTCATCCCATTCAAGTTGTGGTACTTCCTTCTTAAGAGATATGATTACATTGTCTATGTCTTTCTCCTCATCATCATGAAGGTATCCATCTTTCAATCCTTTATTATTTGCTTTTGTTTCCTGCTCTTTGACTCCCATATAGAGATCCGCTTTGTTGACTTTGTTCCTAGAATTAGCAAACAATTTTTTGCTTAATTAAGCTCACTTGATTGGTGATCATGCCTTAAATGTGGAGACGTGTTGGTGTTGATGTAGATGCATTGTTGGGTTGTGTATTACCTCTGTAAAAACTTCTTGCTTTCCATTAGCTCTCTGATTTATTGGTGTAAAAAAGATATTTGCTCTTGCAGGTCTAACATAATCCTCTGTTTGTGTATCTTTTTATAGGGAGTGGGTATCGATAGGATTGCAATAGTGAGTACGAGCAATGACTAACTGAAATCTAAGAAACAAACACCTTTAGTTTGGGAATCTCCATGCATTAGGGAAAGACAGAGCTCATTTTTGGCGCCTTTTAGGTTAGACAAAAAATAGAGATCCTCCAATGAGAGAGAGGCCAATGCTTTTCTTTTTTTTTTATAGACTCTCTCTCTCTCTAGAGATGCTTGACACAGTGACATTTTGAAGTTCCCGCTCAAGCATTTTTTAATGTGTCATAAATGTCCTCTCGAAGGGGTCAAAACGACCAAAACAGGTGCCTGACAGAAATGTGCTTAAGAAGCGATTTGGGCACTTGGCTTGGGGCCAAGTGCTCAAATCGCTTTCTTAAGAACAAATGGATTTCTACTATTTCGGTACATAATTTGGTAGTTTCGGCATCACCATTATGTCCAGAGCAGGCAAAAATCACCAAAATGACTTTTGAATCACTAAATTTAGCCTCACCAAGTGCCCAAATCATTTTCTTAAGCACATTCATGTCAGTCTTCTGCTTTGGTTGTTTTGACCACTCCGGGAGGCCAAATTTAGGTACTTGGACGTAGCATATATGACACATTGAAAACGCTCAGGCGGGAACTTCAAAATGTCAGTTCATCTGTTTTGCAATTTATACCTCTAATTGAATGCTCAACCATATAAAGTTGTGCTTCTCACTCTAGAAAATTTTAACTTTGAGCCAAGAAAATAAGAAAATCATGAATTTCTTACAGGGCCCCAAAATGAGCACTTTTTCCAAGTGGTGGCCAGTGTACAATTGTGTGCCCCTATGCTAGAGCTAACCCCCAAGTAGGGCCAAGTGTTTTGCCCAACCTAGGGTGGATGATTGACCTTAGGGCCTTAGCAGCTAAACTAAACTCAAGTGCAACAAGAGAAATTGGAGTGAAAGAGACCTAACAATTGAAATCAAACTATGAGATTGTATTTCAAAATGACGGTGGACTGGTGTGCGTTGCCATGAAGGGCTAGTGTGAGCTACCGTGAGGAGCTTGTTGGGAGGTTGTAGAGGCTAGGAAGCCTAAGAGAGATGATGTGGGAGAGGCAGCTAAGGAGCTGTGGCTAGACAAGTTAGCAACAATAGAGGCAAGGGTAACAACCCATCCAATATGGACACAATGATGGAACCCACCACCAACCAAAGGGTAATAGATCTACATGCACTTCATTCCCAATTGGAAGGCACTATATTAGCGAGCTTAATTAGCTACCCCATCACAATCCCAATTCGATGCTTATTAAGAAATTTCCCTATAATGTGGGAGAGCTTCAAGGGTTGGATTGTATCTGCACAAGGTTCCTCATGACTAGAAGATGAAGATAAAGATATCTTAGTCAAATTTGGTGATAGGGATGACATAAAAAATGTAACCATCCCACCAAAGCATAAGGCCTTTAGCCAATATCCTATAATAGTGAACAATGATCCAAGAGTAAACATATTACCAAAAGAGCTCTATGAAGAATGGGAATTAGTACCAATGAGGAATACTATATTCAATGTATTCCTAGCCAAACACATCGAGATGGAGCCACTGGGAATCATTGATGCTGTGTGGACAAAAAATGATGAAGTCAGGTCCACTAGATAGTCTACTACACTGGATCTTCCTAAAGGTTCGACAACATATCGAGTGTTGTTGGAAAGGTCATGGCTCTTCGATACTCCATGATTGGGGCAAGATAGGATGACAATCCAAAATAGAGACACTGTTGTCAAAATAAATTAATGAACTAGACTTTTTGTGGATGATTGCTCAAAATCTTCCATCCACTGCATAAAGGATGTTTCATGATTGAAGACTTAAAGTTGATGTAGTATCAAAACTCGTTCCTCTTGGTCCATGACCGGTGCTTCATCTAGATTAATCGTATGATTGCTAAGGGCTTGTAACTACCTACACCACATGGGTTTGCCTACTCATCCATGCCCCAGTTCAAAATTCATTACAGCCTCTCTATATCCTAAATCTTGCCACCCTATATGGCCTTGGCATAGGTGTTCCTTTGTCCTAGCTATGTATGGTTGTCTTCTATTCACGTGCATATCAAGAATCTTCAAATGCCTAGACACCGATCATCAAATAGGTCTATAGGATTTTGATATCCACGGCTAACACTCAGATATATCTCCTAAATCTTGCCCCACTCTGTGGCCTTGGCACAGGCATTCCTCTGTCCTATGAGATCATGCCAATCCTCAGTGAAGCACATGAAGGCATTGCAAGTGGACATTTCCAAGGGGACGCAATAGCATGAAAAGTCCTTCTCGTAGGATACTGGTCGCCAACACTTTGGTCAGATGCCTATGAATATGTTAAAAGCTGTGATGTATGCCAATAAACTATTAAACCACAACACAAAGACTTCAATCCCCTAACAACAGTCGTTGCACAAAAACCCTTTGAAAAATGGGGGATTGGTTTTGTGGGTCCCATCCATCCAGTAGCAAAAGGAACACAAGCACGCTACATCATTATGGCCACTAATTACTTTACCAAATGGGATGAAGCTAAAGTCGTCAGAAAGGCAGATGCTAGAAGCACAGCAAGGTTCTTGTACGAGAATGTAATCACCCGATTTGGATGTCCCATTGAAATTGTGTCAGATAGAGGCACACATTTTGTCAATGAGGTCATCCAAGAACTCTTGTCTGGCTTTATGGTGATCCATAGAAAGAGCACACCTTACTACCCCCAAGGGAATGGACAAGCCGAATCCACCAACAAAATTCTATGTATTGTCCTCACCAAGGAAGTAGAACCAAAGCGTTCTGATTGGGCAGAGAAACTAAATGCAGCCTTATGGGCATACAGAACCACACTCAAGGTCAGTACAGGAAATACACCTTTTCAATTGGTGTACGGTCTTGAAGCTGTGGTCCCACTGCAATTTGTAATACCTAGTCTACACATAGCAGTACAAGAACGTATGGGAGATCATGCATCATTGAAAGAAAGACTCTATCAATTAGAGAAGCATACAAAGACCAGATTAGTTGCCTACCATGCCATGACAACAAAAAAACAAAGAAGGAAGGCATGGTTTGATAGAAACCTCAAAGACAAAGACATCAAGGAAGGTGACCTGATTCTGCTGTACAATACCAAAGTCCATAAGGGCAAGCTCAAATTTCTAGGTCAAGTACCTTATAGAGTCAAAAAGAATCCCATCGGAGCTGTGCTACTAGAAACAACAGATGGAGTCTAGTTCACAACAACGATAAATGGGAGCTGACTGAAGTGCTACTACATCAACATGCAAGCCATCCTCGACAATATTGAAGATTTGGGGGCCCCAAGTCTTCCATAGTTAGGACTAGATTATATCATAAGCACTCACTAGCATATGTATGCTTTTGCACATATAGGTAGTTTCAATCGATTTCAACCTAGGGCTCAGAGGTGATGACTGAGTCCTAGCTACCCTATGATTCCCTTAGCAAATTAAGCATACAGGAGGAATGCCCACCTCACTAGTCATGCATAGCGTACCCACACATTTCGAGCACCACGAATAAATTGCACAAATAAAAGCCCCAAGAGATACTTGTTTTAATCCACACACATGGCACCCTCATCACAAAAAGAGTAAAATGCATTAGCCACTCACAAAATAAACATGCCCTCTTAGCACATGGCACTATATTGGCACTGTCAAACTGGGACTTGATTCATATGTGCAATGCCAGGGTGAAGACAATCCAATAACATGGGAAAAAGGCCTACAACACCATCGGCAAAGCGTCAACATGCCAAACAGCCCAAGCCTCAACCTCAATAGCCCTCCTCAAATCACCAACCTAAAGAAGGACACGATCCAAAATCACCAACCCAGAGGTCAGCACCAAAATGACCACGGCTAGTAGTTCTGGACAGTGATACGGATGAGCAAATAAATGCAACATGCCAAGAAGAAATGCCATAGAACCAAGGGATACTAGAGGCAAGAGAAATTGAGCCAGAGCAATTGACTATGCAAGATGTAGGTGCAGAACACCTTGAGGACCAGACCAACAAATAGCTAGCAATAGATGGAACAATACAACTTGTATAGCCATGAGTCTCAACATTCGCCATGTCACCCAATGCTTACAACTTCTTGCAGTCAAAGGGACTAGGTAGTCTTTTTGAGAAGCTAAAATCCTTCTCACCAACACCTGCTATGACAAAATACATTTGTCAATTCATAACATCTTATAAAAGCAAAGAGTTGGAGAAAGATAAGTATGGCACAGTAACATATAACAAAAAGCCCTTACAGATCTACCTCAGTAGATCCACTATGCAAGAGGCTTTCTCATTTCCAGAGGCACAAGAAGAATATCCAAAGAAACATTTGGATGTAAGATTCTCTTAAATTCAGGATTTATTCCCACCTAACACAAAATCACAAAGCGGGGGAATACGCCATGATATGATTCTGGATCCCATATGTAAAGAGGCAACTAGGTTTTTGGCTTACATTTTCAATTATACAGGAGTGAGAAAAAACTATATATCAGTAAAAACTCTTATACCCCTTGGTAGAGCAAAACTACAAGACTGGGCTCAACACATATCCTTGCTGCTAACCAATTATGTATCCACTACACATAATGGACAAAAGCTACATTGCCCATCTATTGGCCATAATAATTGGGTTTGCAATAGAGCAAGAGGATGACTCTACACCCCTCTCAACACAAGATATAGAGGACTTTAAAACATTGATATTATCGCCAGAATGGGAATTAGACCCTCCACCTACTCTCAATGTGGATAGCATGGATGGGCAACAATTCAAACAGATTCCACAGAATGACAATGTGGAACTCTACCAAAGAATACTGCAACTCAGTTCAGTCTTGCTCCTGCAACAGAAGGACTCAAGCATGGAAATCCAAGAAGATACCATGCCACATAATGACTTTGCAAGAGAGCCAAATAGCATGCCTCTCCATGAAATGCAAGTCACCAATGTTGATGACTCCACAACTCTAGAGTCACAACCCCCAAATGTCTCTAGTGGCACCATACAACAAACTGATGTTCAAGAAATTGATGAAAATTTCACATGGGCATATGGGAGTCAACTGTATGTCAATAAAAGCAAGGCCATAGCACATTCTAGATCATACAACATCACATCCAACAGTTACAAGAATGGTCTCAATTATTTGCTACCATGGCGTCAGATGAGAAGGAAAGAGAAATGGAAAGACAGATGCTCCCATCACTCCAATCCAAGTTGCAAAGTGCCGAGACTGAAATTATGAAGCTTAAGGAAAGCATGGTAGAACAAATGTAGCAACAGCTCCTTGCACAAAATGCTCTAGCAGAAAGTAGAAAGGATGCCCTACAAGCCATGGTTTCTCTCCAAGAAAAACACCTACAGCTATCTGATGCCTTGAACCAAAAGGACCCTCTCCCATATGCAAGCCACTTGTGATGATATCAAGAAGGAATTGGTGCACTTAAATGAAAGATTACTACTTAAAGAGGATCAGCTCCATGCCACATTAGACACAAACTGTTATGGAAATTATATTTTTGGTATATCTTGCTTTGGACATTATTATTTTAGTCAAGTGTGACTATGGCAAAGTACTCCATAGGAGTGCACTGGATGCGACGGGGGTCCTAGTGGATACTTTATGTGGTTAGTTGGGGACGCTTGAATAGCTTGTGTTTTGCCATGCTAGATGGTCAATATTGTGGGTGATTCCATGTTAATACTGATGTCGCTAGTGTTATTGGTGTTGTGCTTGATTATTGTGCTTTGAGCACAGTTATGTTGGGATCGGTTGATTCGGTGATTCGTTCAATCGATTGTTAATAACTAATGTAATTGGCGGCTTAAGTACAAGTGATGGAACCCATAGCGAGGATTGGAGTTAGTGCAAGGGTACCAATCGAGGTGTCGCACAGCGCATTATATATGGCCATGGGCCAATTTTGTATTTGCTTTATTATTGCAAGTTTGAGCAATATATTTTGTAGTGGACATAATTCATTTTTGGGCCCTAAGATGGCTATGTAAAGCAAATCCCTCATTTTGGAAGAGAGGGATAATTTTGGCTCCTTGGTGCTTTTATGAAATATCATAAATACTCTAGATGAGGAAGCATGAGCCACTCATCTAGGGGGGAAGATTGTACCCAGTCTGCTGTCATTTTTGTGTTGTGATTGTGTTCTTATTCTCCAATTGATTAAGTGGTGAATTTATATTTATCGCATTATCATGACACATCAGCCACAACCACCCATGCTTCATGAGCAATTAGATGCACTTCAGGCACAATTTGCCGATAAGCGTGAACATAGGGAGAGATTGGAAAAGAAAATCAATGGTAAGAAAAGGAAGATGCATTCATCTGACGATGAGTCATCCGATGATGATTCTAACGAAGATCCTATTATTAGGACAGTCAAAGCCACACCGAGAGCACATAATTCGAGAAAGGAGAGTAAGATAAGTAGAAAAGATTTCTCATTTCAAAATTTCAATGGAAAGAAAGAAGCACGCACTGCCTTGTCTTGCATCAGTCAGCTAGATGATTATTTTTCAAGGGAGAAATTCTCTGAAAAAGATAAGATTAAATGTGCTGCAAATCATTTAGTGGAGAGTGTTGCACTTTGGTGGAACATCACTAAGCACAGTAAAAGGTGACCAAAATCTTGAAAGTCTTTTCAAAAGCTCATCAAGAGAGATTTTCTTCCCTCACATTTCAAAGCAAATGCCAGACAACAGTGGGATACTTTCAAGCAATTCGATAAGGAAACGATCTCCACATACACTAATAGATTTTGGTAAACATTGATCCAGTTACAGTCCTTGGAGAAAGTTAATGAGCGAGATCAATGTAGGAAGTATGTGGTAGGTCTAAAATCTAAGTTGAGATCCGAGATTAACATGTTTCATCCTCGCTCACTGAACTCTACGATTTCTCTTGCAATGAATTGTGAGAGGAAGAATGGGACCCCAAAGGAAGGGAAAGATTTGGAACGGCCTGTACCCTTCCATAAGAAAAAGAGATTTGATAAAAAGCCCTTCTTTAAATCTAAAAATGGTTTTTTTCCACAGAAGACAGATTCTTCTTCGAAGCTGAACGGTGGAAATTTTCCAAAGAAAGAAATAAGGTGTTTCAGGTGCAACAAGGTGGGACACATAGCAACTAAATGTCCCGAAAGAAAAAAGACCCTGACGGCAAAAGTGCACATGATCGACGATGAAGCAGCCAAGCAAGAGGGAGGTGAGTATAATTGTCATGCTCTTCTAAAAATGAAAGGTTTCATTAATGGCAAAGAGATTGTTATTCTACATCACGATGGTAGTACACATGATTTCATTTCGGAAAGAGCCTTAGCAAAGCTAAACCTAGAGTCTTTCCCATCCAACTATAAGTTTAAAGTTGCTTTTACCAAGACAAACTACAATTGCATTAGAGAAGTCAAGAATCTTGATATTTCAATCAAACCCTACAAGGATAGACGAGACTTTCTAGTGGCACCCCTACAGGGAGTGGACATCATCTTAGGAATGCCATGAAGACATCAATATAATCCTAAGATAGATTATGATTCAGACCAGATGTGGATTGAGAAGGACAGACAAGAAATATGTCTGAAAAGCTCAATGAAACCTAAGATTAGTCCTTTACTCAACCACACACAAGCCAAGAGAGCAATTAGGAAACGTGAGAAGATATACTTCTTTCACAGGAGCGCACGGTTGGGACGCAGTGCCATCTATTGTATCAGTTCTACAGTAATCAAATTTTTGATTCTCCATACTATCTTGTTTTCTCTCTTGCATACGAGATCCTGTTATCTGTTGAGCACAGACGTTGTATTATTTTCTTACATGGTATCAAGCCCGCCGGACTCTAGCAAGAAGATTTGGTAGTGTGTTTTCTGTTTGCGAGCAGATTGTGAGAGATGGCCTAGCCCACAAGATTGCGAATCCCACCGTTCGGCGAAAGCGAAAAGTTGGATGGCTCTAACTATCCTGGAAGTTCAAGATGAAGACCATCCCAATCGCATACGAGCTTTGGGACACTGCTACTGGGGTGGACGTGAGGCTGGTTGCGAGACCGGATCCAGCCAATGCAGGACAAAAAATAGTACCAACTACAGATGAGATTCTCACATGGACAAGAAGAAATGCAGATGTGCTGTGTTCTATTGTCTGCAGTGTTAGTGATTCCATCATGGCGTTAATTCAACATGTCACCACAGTGGAGAAGGCATGGATGGTCTTGAAAAATCAGTATGAGACCACGAATCAGATGCGGATTCAGAATCTGGAGACTCAACTCGCGAACGAGAAGTTGTCTGAGTCTGAAGTTACAGAGAAGTTCATCACTAGGATAAAGAATCAGTGCGATCAGATGACTGCGATTGGCATCACCATCACCAGCAAGAATCTAACATGAAAGTGCATACGGATTCTCCCACCAAAGTACGACGGTCTTGTTACGGCACTGAATATGCAGAACAGAAATTCGCCCCTCAACTTTGAGGATTTCAGTGCGATGCTTCTGGAGGAGGAGATGCGTCAAAAGATGAGGACTGGAGAAGATTCGGCTTTCTTGACCAGATCAAAGAAAGGTAAGGGTAAGGACTCTGGTAACCCATCTTCTTCTGATGATAAAAAGAGAAAGAAGAAGATCAAATGCTTCTATTGCAACAAGGCAGGCCACAAGCAGAATGAGTGTCGAAAGAAGATTGCAGATGAGAAGAACAGAGTAAAGAAAGAGTCCAGCAACAGTGCGCAGGCAGTACTAATAGAGCTGTTCGTGGCAATTGAGGAGATTTGCACAGAGGCAGTTTATGTACCTACAGATGAACCGTGGATCATTGACAATGGTGCATCACGCCACATGACTAGTCGGAAGGATTGGTATACCTCTCTACAGCCGGTAGGGAATGACATCCTGGTAGCAGTCGGCAATGATGCAAAATGTCCAGCAAAAGGAAAAGGTACGATTGCTCTCAAGTCAGATGGAGTTGTAAAACAATTGTCCGATGTTCTTTATGTGCCAGATATCAAGAGGAACTTGTTGTCCATTTCCACGATCACGGATCAGGACCTCAAAGTTCAATTCGATAAGAATGGTGCACAGATTCTAGATCTTTAAGGGAAGGTCATTGGTAAAGGTACACGGTGCAACAACATTTACAAACTCTCAGCTTTCAGTGCTCGAGCGAATGTGAAGAACACCAAGCTATGGCACGAGAGGTTTGGTCATCTAAACCTTAGTTCTTTGAAGGAGATGCATAAAAGTGGAATGATTGCAGACCTACCAAAAATTTCAGATTTGCCCCATGTATGTGAAGCTTGTATGATGGGCAAGCAGCATCGGCATCCCTTTCCTAAAGAGGCCAGCAGGGCAAAGGCTCCTCTAGAGCTCGTTCACACGGACCTCTGCGGAAAGATGGAGAGTGAAGCTTTGGGTGGTTCCTACTACTTCATGACATTGATCGATGACTACAGTAGAAGGATATGGATATACTTCCTGAAGACTAAAGACGAGGCTTTTAGTAGGTTCAAGGAATGGCATGTAATGGTCGAGAAAGAAATGGGGAGGAAGGTGAAGAAGTTGAGATCAGACAGAGGTGGAGAGTTCACATCAACTGAATTCGAAAGTTACTGCAAAAGTCATGGAATCAAGAGGCAGAAACCCCCACCACATACATCACAGCAAAATGGAGTAGCAGAACGCAAGATGCACGTCATCTGCAAAATGGGCCGAAGTATGTTGAAAGGGAAAGATTTGCCAAAGACTTTCTGGGCTGAAGCATGTAACACTATAGTTTACATCCTGAATCATAGCTACACGAAGGCTGTGAATGGGATGACTCCACTGCAAGCCTTTTCTGGTAAGAAGCCTTCAGCTGCACATTTCAGAGTTTTTGGATGTGACTATTTTGTGCATGTCCCTGATGCTACCAGGACCAAATGGGAACCGAAGAGCCGGAAGTGTATTTTCTTGGGCTATAGTGAAGAGGCGAAGGGTTACCATCTCTATAACCTTGTTACCAAGAAGGTAATTGTAAGTCGCGATGTGGTCTTCTTAGAACAGTCGCATCAATTGGAGGAGGATGCTTCCTTCCCAGACAACCACGACCAGGATATCCATCCAGTACGACCACCAATAGTAGACCAAACTCCCCCAATGGTGCTTGGGAGGATTCAAGACAAAGAAGATGAAGAAGACCCTGTAGAACCACAATGGCAACAGCCATTCCTGAAGTGGGTAAAGCAGCTTTTGGATGGCAGAGAACCTCCAGCCATTGAGGAGGAACCATCTGAACACCGCCGGTCCAAGAGATTAGAGGAGCAAATAAGGGCACAGACACTTAGTCAACTATGCTTTGATGACAGAAGTGATCCGTGTTGATGAACCCAAGTGTCTTGAAGAGGCACAGGGTGATGATAGGTGGATGGAGGCTATGTAGTCGGAGTATGGCTCCATAATGAAGAACAACACTTGGGACCTTGTGGATCGACCACCAAAATGCAACGTAATCGGAACCAAGTGGTGTTGAGATATCGAGCTCCACTCGCGATATGCCAGGGTGACCGTTGTGCATTTATGTCACCGACTTGTTAGCTACAGATGCGGTTGGTACACCGCCCACGAATAATAGCTGGATGACCGCTATCCTTATCTACACTAGTTCGTGGCTCAGTTAGTATGCCACCTTAGTTAGTTGAGTTTGGTTTGAGACCCACATATAGGGTTCTTCTATTTCTTTGTACTAGTGTTCTTTTGGCTTTTACAACTAAGAAGAGGAAAACTGTTTTCAGCCTCCACCTTTGTGTGTATTCCCCCATTGTGCTTGTGAGAAAGCCTCAAGTGAGACTCCTTCCCTCTCTCCCACTATCTTCACAAGTGGGTGTACAAGACCAAGTACAAGTCTGATGGCGTGGATAAATACAAGGCTCAGCTCATGGCAAAAGGATTTGCACAGGTACATGGTTTTGATTATCAAGATACTTTTGCTCGCACAGCTCGACTAACCACAACTCGCAGTGTTTTGGCTTTAGCTACCCAGGGAAGTTGGCCCATGTTTCAGATGGATGTGAAATCCACCTTTCTGAATGGAGATCTCAAGGAGGAGGTATACATGGAATAACCACCATGTTTTGAGATCCCCGGTTTAGAAGGTAAAGTCTGTAAACTGAAGAAGAACCATTGGAGGGCAGGGATGCGGGTGCTGAAATACATCAAAGGCACACTTGATTATGGCATCACCTATATCAAGGGCAACATCTTGACCGGATTCTATGACTCGGATTGGTGGGCAGGAGACCTGGACAGTAGGAGATCAGTGACAGGGTACTATTTCTCACTTGGATTTGGAGTTGTGTCATGGGTTAGCAAGAAGCAACCCACAGTTGCTCTTTCTTCTACCGAGGCCGAGTACAAATTTGCATGCTTTGCTTCTTGCGAGGCAGTGTGGTTGAGGAGGATTTTGGGGGACATGGGTGCAGTGCAGAACAAGCCCACACAGTTATCATGTGACAATCAGAGTTGCATGGCGATTGCAAAGAACCCGATGTTCCACACTTGCACAAAACACATTGAGATTCAATATCACTTTGTATGCGAGCTCATCATGGATGGAGAGGTCGACTTGGTGTATTCAGGGAATATTTCCCATACTGTTGCCTTGAGGGCTCTCATCCCTGAACCCCCACCAAGGGGGCCGTTGGCCCCCCTGGGACCTCCCAGTTGGGGGCTAACTGGCCCCCAGGCCCCAACAAGAATAAGGGGCTCCCACACAATATCTTTCTACCATCAACAAAAGTTTGTGTTTCATAACCACCAATAAAAGGTCTAGAAAGTGTAATGGAAGTGTTCAAAAAAGTGGTGGATGTGAAACAGTCCAAGACAGACCTATTGTTAATAAATATAAGATCATCCATAAACCGTGTCGAGAGAGAGAGAAGGCTTTTACTTTCTCCATATCTTTCAATCTTGATAATTTGAGCATAAATCATATCTCAAACCAGGCCAGATATAGGTTACACCAAAGGGGTGAACAACAATATCCCATAGGAATAGTTTGATTGGAAAACCTACTTAGTACACCAATTGCAAAACTGATGTCCGATCGTGTGTTGCACAGATAAATCAAGCTGCCCACAAGCCTTTTGTACTTCACTTCGTCCACCAGTGGTGATGAATCCTCGTTTGAGAGCTTCGCATCAGATGGGCTCCTCCTGAACCCGTTTTGCAGAAAGTAGGCATCAATTCGCTGGTACCATGCTCGTGGGGCTTATTTCAGCCCGTAATCGATCACCATGGAAGGCAACCAAGAAGCAAGCCACATGGAAAATTAACACATGGATATCAAGTACTAGATGGAAAATTTTCAAAAGGGGAGAAAAAAGAAGGCCATTGAATGCTCTACCCAAGGTCTAAAAAAATTGGCCCATGGCCATATATAATGCGCTATGCGACACCTCGATCGGTACCCTCGCACTAACTCCAATATATTTTGTAGTGGACATAATTCATTTTTGGGCCCTAAGATGGCTATGTAAAGCAAATCCCTCATTTTGGAAGAGAGGGATAATTTTGGCTCCTTGGTGCTTTTATGAAATATCATAAATACTCTAGATGAGAAAGCGTGAGCCACTCATCTAGGGGGGAGATTGTACCCAGTTTGTTGTCATTTTCGTGGTGTGATTGTGTTCTTCTCCAATTGATCAAGTGGTGAATTTGTGTTGAAAAGAATTACCTTTAAGGTTTCATAAACAATGAGTTGCAGAACAGCCTCAAAGAAGGTAAACGTCAAATTCAAGCACTAGAGAAGGAATGCATGACATCAAGTAAGATACTTGTGCACACCAAAGCAAAACTAGACGCTCAAGAGCAAGAGATACTCCAACTCCATGGGCTTATCAATTTCCAGGGCATCCAAAAGTAGCTCAACAATTCAATAGTCTAAAGCTTGCATACACCTCCACATTGGGTAAGTATAAAGACAAGTGCATGGAGTGGCAAAATCAAAAGGCAATAATTTTCATTGGAAATTCAACTACTAGTTCAAGCCAATGATGATGTGGAGGGGTCAGCACAATATCTTCTCCTACAAGGAATCACTACATTATACCAAGAGCTTGTTGCAATCCTCCAGCAAGAGGATCACCTTGAAGGAAGAAGATGCATACCCTGGAAACACTTGCAAATCAAAATGTTACATGCAATCTCTGGTCTTGATTGTGGACCAGCAGACCAGTAAGCACCAAGACTCTCTGAGATCTATGCCAGCATATGGATGAAGATGAGAAGAGTGTGTTTTGTCTCTCCATGCATGCAAATCTCATATGGATAAAGGCAAATACAATACTACTATATGAATGCTTGATGGGAAACCTCCCTCTTCGGGTAGTAGCCAGACTCCTACCTTTACTGCAATAATCACCAGCAACTTCCATGGGATATAACTTCAAGAAGAATCCAAAATTAAAGCTGTGAATGCCTACTAGAAATGACAGGGATCTACCAGAGGAATATGTGGTCTACCTTCAATCTAATCTCCCCTATCTTACCACTCTCTATTCTGATCTACTCACATCCCTACCTAACTCCAATACTATCCTCCATACCTTTCTAGAAATCCACGCTAATCCATATTCCTTGCCATGCCTCTTTGCCCATGCCTCTCAACACTATCACCTAATCCAAAAATCTAACTCCTATCATCCAGTTACACCTAACTTTTTTCCAACACCATCCCTTGAGGATTATCTGTGGGGGAAGAGGGAGCACTCAGGAAGGGATAAGGAGACACCAAAAGTAGTGGAGCAAAAGCTACTCCAGCTTATTCCTCTATCATATATATATGAGTATACATGGGCACTGTACAAGTCGGTGGGCACACTGCCCTTTACCCCAACAACCTCCCACTTAAAGGCAGTGTGTCTTTAAGGGAGTATAGTACACATATAATACAATCAGCCATACGCTGAAAAACAAGATGACTAGACTATCATCCTCTGCCCGTCGGCACTTTACAATGTGCAAAGTGCATAGAGGATAAGCTGCTAGCAGACATCAGGTTTGTACGATAGAAAATGACAAGCTGTAGATGCCTGTCAACCAAGATCTCATGCCAGATCTCACTGGGAGAGTGAACTCTCACCACCACGTGCTCCTGTGCTAAGTCCATAGCAACCAAACTGTCACTGTGCAAAGAAAATGTCTCTGTACCACCTGTGACCATAAGCACATGCCCTACAATAGACCTCTGCTGGTCTACCCAACCTGCATCACCTGCATGTTGCTCCTGGAAGCATAAGGACCTGATGTCCACAACCGCTTCCCTACTGCCAAAATCTACCATAATCATGCTACCAACTCCCACTGCAACAGAAGCAAGAACCGGAAGTGTAGCCCCAATGGCAAACATGTGAGAACCAAGTCTCAACACAGTCATGGATGCATGAAGTACTATCGCTACCATATCAACCATAACTTGCTGCTCAACTAATTTGTGATCGTCAAACCTGCAGTGTTTCAAGTATGGAGCCAATATAGGCAATGGAGTACTCAGTAACTTCCCTCTCTCCATACTGGAACAACCAAGTACTTGACAAACATCATCAAGATCATGCAGCTCCCACTGCAAAGCATCCCTGTCCATAAGGAACCATATGGCAAGTAACCTCAGAAGGATAGCAACCTCCTGAATACTGAGACCATAACCTGTCTCACTGCGCATCACATCCTGAGCTCTCATAACGGTATCAAACCTATGAAGCCAAGCTCGAGGGGATTGTTTCTGGCCATGGAGGGACTTATGAAGCAAACATATCAATGATTCCTGCCCATGCGCAATATGACCCGAGTCAATAACTGCACAAACCACATCTGTCCTAGCATAACCAGCCAATGGATCATACCAGGCATCATTAGCCAAGGTATCCTCCTCACAATGCATAGCCTCATCCTCATCTGCAAGAGGCACTCTGCATCCTGGGAGTAAATTGTAACTATCCATAGAAGATGCATCAACAATCTCCATAGGAGTATAAACCTGTGGAATACTAGAGACATCTGACCAAAATCAGGAAGTAATCGTGGCTGTCCTAACTTTATAACCTGCTCACCATGGGAAAAACCTCCCACTCCAAGGGATATGGGCTGCCCCTACAAAGAATTTGGAGGTATCAGTGCACTTACACCCTCCTGGAACACCACTCTCCTACTATCCACAGTCCTGGGCTACTGTCTAAACATAGCATCCTCTCTGAAATAGACATTATGGCTGCGTATCAACTCTCTAGTTGAAGAATCCCATAACCTGTAGTCCATACTGGACTCATTGTATCCAAGGAAGATACACCTCCTCGATCGGGAACCATGAGCATAATCCTCGCAGCCAAATACACATAAATGCTCATAACATGGTGCCCTGCCTGTCAAGAAGTCAAATGGCACTCTACCATTCAGAGATCTCCTGGGTGACCTGTTAAGCAAGTATGCAGCTGTCTTACATGCCTCATCCCAATAGCATTCGATAAGACCTGCATACCGTAGCATGCTACCAATCCTGTCCAATAGAATCCGATTTATGCCTTCTGCTAAGGCATCATGAGCAGAAAGATGAGGGGTGGTCAACACCCTCCTGATACCAAGTGTATCACATAGATGTTGAAATCTAGAAGAGGTAAATCTGCATCACCATCAGTCATCAAGCTCAATAGCTTCTTTCTTGACTGATTTTCAGCATTACCCAAGAAGCGCTGAAATGTATCATATACATCATGCTTCTGCCAAATCGGATATACCCATATGTACTTTGTAGCAGCATCAATAAATGTCACAAAGTAAGAGGTGCCACCTAGTGAAACAGTAGGCATAGGCCCACAAACTGCACTATGAACCAACTGCAATGGCTCAACATACCTCTCACTGACTGTCTTCCTCACAAAAGAGGACCCTGACTGCTGACCATCATCACAATCATGACATAAAATTCGAGAGACATCCATAACATGAATGTATCTCAATGTTGTAAGGGCTTCCATACCTGTAGTAGACATATGTCAAAGTCTGGCATAGCATAAACTAACTGATGGCTGCTTACTAATCATAAGAATCTTATCCTGGACACTTGATACATGCAATGCATAAGAGAATCCAACCCGTTATCCCCTAGCCATAACCAGATTGCCTTTAGCAATCTTCCATGCATGATCACCCAAAGGAGACCCAAAGAGACATGATAACCTGCCTCAAGCAACTGTCCAGTACTGATCTTGCTTGTACCAAGTCCTGGTATATGTCTAACCCTCTGTAGAACAAGAATAGAGCCACTAGGCATAACAAGGTGGATATCCCCATAACCATAGACATCCATAGAATGATCAATGCCCATCAAACCACTCTCCACAATGCATTCCTGATATGCACTGAACCATGACCTATGAGGGGTCATATGACATGAAGCACATGGATCTAACATCCAATCACCGAGAATGGGTACATCAGTGGCCAAGAAGGAGGTGCCAGACATAGACAAAAGAATGCCTTCATCACTGCTACTGTCAATGGAAACCTTGGCATCCACACCTTGAAGCTTAACATGCTTCTTCTCCTTCTTCCTGTCATTCTCAACCTTGCTCTTCTTCTTGCATTTTCTTAGCCATTTCCAGCAGTACTTTTTCATGTGGCCATACTTTCCACAATAAAAACATCTAACACAAGTCCGAGAGCTAGACTTGCTCTTGGAATTCCCCCTTGAACATGACCTATTTCTACCAACAGATCGACCTTTGGAGTGCACGTCAAGGCTATATTTCAGCCATCAAGACATTTCAACCCATCATGCTGTAACATAACACTATCATGGTCATACATCTGGCACATACAAGTATAGAACTCATATGCATGGTAGTCTACACCCTGTACACCATCATGTACCTACAAGTAGACTGACTTCGAGAGTGATGACTGAATGATAGAGCATGCTTGCTCATCCATGTCGTCCGAATCACTCTGTTTAATGCTATTAGGCTTGACACCTTTGCATTGAATGGGCTTATGCTGCCTCTTCTGCACTAACACATCATAAATCTACTCTTTCCAATACTGAAAGTTTGATCCATCCAACCTCTCAATATCAAAGAGGGCACTACCAGCTGTAGATGCCATATCTGTGGCATAATAGCTCACAACCAAAGAGCAGTATAGTGCAATAGGCAACCCAAATGACCAAAAAATATAGTGTTGTCTAGACCAATCAGGTCTCCAAATAAACTGGCTAATCCAATGCTCAAAAGCACTCAGCCATAAAGAGGCATAAACAAGAATATATGCAGCCCAGTAACCTACCAATGCTTGGCAATCCAAGTAAGAAATACACTAAACCAAATGAGCAATGCCTGCTCAACCAATGGCAATAGGAGCCCAGCTCAACTATCCATAAACATCAGTGTGGCATCCACCAATACAAATCCATAATGCATCGAAATGGCATTTACTGCATCACCAATGCATCACCTCAAGTGTGCAATCCTTTGGCAACAAAATCAAGCATTCACCACTTGCCAAAATGCCAATAATGCCCTTGGACTGAAGTGAGATCCCAATCACTTTTTGTAATTTACTGTGAGTTCCCAATTCACTGTTGTGCAAGAGAAATTCCTACAACAATATGTCACAGCCACTTTGGGCAAAATAACATGATGTCCTTGTTTTTGAACAGTGATATCTTTTCACTAAAAGACCGGATGCCAAAGCTGTAAACAGTTGTAGCTGGTAGAAAGATCTACAACTTATCAGTTAACCTCAAGAGCCAAATCCTTGTGGATTCTCAGATATTCTCACTTGAAAAACAGCTTCCTGCACATTGGTCACAAATAGACAGTAGACTGCAACTTTTTGTGGTTTTGCAGAGGCTGTAACTCCTGTAGCTTATACTGGATCAACTTGCTTCCAAAAGCAAAGTTGTAGTATGTTTTGTGAACTACAACTTTCCAGTTTGACACACAGTGCAATTCCGCACCAGGAAAGAGATATTCAGTCGTGAAAATGACTGTTTTGTCATAAAAACAGCAACAGCAGCTTGAATGTTTGCTGCCCTTTACAGCACTCATCTGCTCTGGCAAAAAATAGCCCCAAAAATGGTCAAAATACATCCAGCAGATCACCCCATATGTCAACTGCAACACCAACAAAATGGCAAGTACAATGCCCAACCAAATGAGCCCCGAGAATGCTCACAGATCAGCAATAAAATAGCCCAAAAGCATTGGCAAAACAGCCCCAAAATGTGCTCCAAACAACGGCAAATCACTGACAATACATCCTCCTCAGTTGTTCAATGAACTTACATAAACACCACCATACATGTAGGTGTAAAACCATCAAAATCTCCATTGAATCACTATCAAAATGACCTCAAAGCATGTGTCCTCAGTCGACAGAAGTTTCTGCAATGGCCTTTGACAAGAGAACTCCTAACCTGAGTCTCTATTAGCCTACTGTCACTCGGGGAGACCTATACAAGCCAACTGGAAGAAATTGATGCTATATAATGCCCAGCGTGGACAAGATGCAACAAATTATGTCCAACAGGACCCAAATGCACAAGAAAAATACGAGCTAGCAAAGCTCAACTGCAACCAAAAGAAGCTGCATAGTGCACAAGCACATATCCCACACAATGTCCATAAGGCGTACTTCTGCAAAATATCTCACAAAGAGACCAAAATCAGCCAATGCTCAGCTGCAAGACCTCAAACGCAACACCGGCTATCTCCCAAGCATACAACTGCATCAAACATGCAATCCACAAGCTCCACTGAACTCTCTCCTCAAGCTCTTCTCCTCGAGCTCTTGAGCTTAGATCAGCATAGCTATGGTTGCCCCGTCTTCTCCACGTCTGCCATCACAATATTCAACCACTCGCCATTTCGGGCCACTACCTCCATCACCATTTTGAGTAGTGAATGGCACAGAGTGCACCTAGGACAATAAAATTCCAGAATGGTCGCAGGCTTTGTGCTCGCCAGGGCCAATGCAAGCGCTCACTGCTCTGCCTCACCTTGTTCCTCTGGTGTGAGGACGAGTTTATCCTTCCCATGACCCTGCCATTGAGGGAAGAGCTGCTGCAAGGGTGAAAGCCAGGAGCTGTGGCTAGACATAGAATTGGAGACGTCGCTACTAATGGGCTATTGGGAGGATTGAACGTGCAGGTTGGAGGATGGAGATGCTGTTGTTTGCGAGGGGAAGGCTAAGCTCTGTTGTTTTGATCTACCATCGCAGAGGTAGCTCAAGGTTCTTGCAAGAGCTCTCTATCAGATCGTCCGCTTCTTTGCCTTCACTACAGTTCCAATTCAATCGATGAACCACCGGGCTGCTCCTCTCTAACCTTGCTGGCCACACTCACCAAGCTCTCACCAAGCTCTCCTTGGCTCTGATACCAGTTGTGGGAGAAGAGGGAGCACTCAGGAAGGGATAAGGAGACACCAAAAGTGGTGGAGCAAAAGCTACTCCAGCTTATTCCTCTATCATATATATATGAGTATACATGGGCACTGTACAAGTGGGTGGGCACACTGCCCTCCTTTACCTCAACATTATCAAGTTGCTAAATCAATTTTCCCTGCTCTCCCTCCACTTTCCACCAACATCCCTACTTCTACCTTCTCAAATTCACTACTTGCTTCGACCTCAAGTTTTTCTCCTATAACATCTTCTTCTCCCCCAAGACCACATGTTCCTCCAATCTCCCTTGAGTTTTCAATGGAAGATGCCATTAATGATTCCATCAATGAGCTTCAAGAATTGGATAATCCAATTTGCACACCCACAAGGGAGTTGCAACAAGATACAAATAGGATTCCCATGCTCGATAATCCCATTGGTGATTTTTGGAGGCAATACCCAAACATGCAATCAAGAGCAGCAGGATGGGACCTCTCCGAAATTTCAATGAGTATCCGCCAAGCACAAATCACTCTAGACATCAGCATGAAATTGGAGCCACATCCTACTTGGTATAGACCAAAGCTGCTCAATAAAAATTACCTCCTTGAATACATGCAGGCTTCATCTTCCTTTTGCACGCATCCCACATTTGATGCAGTGCCTCGTCGCTACCGGTGGGATGACAATCATCATGATCTAAATAATGCAAATGCTCCTCGCAATTGGCCGTTAATCAATAGAAACTCTAAAATCAAATGGACAAGCCAAGAAACACTCATCAGAGCCTTGGACAGACATGCATCAATTATGCAAAGCAGTTATGACAAAACACTCAAGGAAAGTGCAAGATACAATGAAGCCTTAGCAGTCATCATCCTGGAGGTGTCCCTCACCATTGATGACCATTTGCCCAACCTCAGCTTTAATCCAAATCAACAAATAGATGCTCAAACAACAAGTCGCCTCTTTCAAAGGGCCATATCTCTTCAAGGGCATTATGTGTGTTTGTTTGAAGAAATGGTTGGCACTGTCTTCTTAAAAACTGAGCAATCAATCTACGGTGTTCGTGGATTACAAGGAAAAGATCAACAAGAAGCTCGCTCCATCTATCACCATCGCCATCTTTACCATACTCATTGGGTAAAGAAAATTGCATCACAACATCATCTACAGACCCAACCATAACTCGAGGACGGGTAATCAAATCAGTCTAGGGGAGTTGTTAACCCTGTGGCAGCAAGGGCTCGAGGTGTAGTCTAGGACAACAACTATGAGAGCATTGTGTGTGTAGAGTAGCGACAAACCTTCGCTTGTAATATCTTGAGCCTAAAAGATGGTATGATAAATCTTAAAGGATGAGGATAGCCAAAATCCTCTCTAGAAAAGATCCAATCATACTTGCAAAATCAAGATCTAGAGAGAGAAATACTAAATCTAGAGAGAGAAATACTAAAAGCCTACACTTTTGGACGTGCCTCCAGTTTGTGTAGAGACCCAAAAGGTCCCCCCACTTTTTGTAGAGACCCAAAAGGTCCCCCCCAAAAGTGGAGGGACTCCTATCCAAAACGTCTCCTACAATAGAGGTCCCACCACGGAGGTACCTATACGAATTGTGTAGAGACCAACATGTATAAATATCTCTTAATGGAATGAAGCTCCCACTCTTTGGGGTTCAATGTTTAATCTCGCTATTGTGTTCATGTGATTGATCTCCATTGTGTCCATGCTCTCTTATACTATCGTGTTATAGCATGCCCTTACCCTTGCACTCTCTACGCTTGTACTCCCTCCTCCTTCTCTTTCCTCCTCCTTCCTCCCTCCTCCTCCTCCTCCCTCATTTTTCTCCTTCATCTCCTCCTCCCCCCTCCTCCTCCTCCTCCTTCCTCCTCGTCCTCCCATCTCCTTCTCCTTCCTCCTCCTTTCTCAATCCTCCTCCTTCTCCTTCCTCCCCCTTCCCCTCCCTCCTCCTCCTCCTCCCTCCCTCTTCCTCCTCCTTCCTCCTCCTCCTTAACCCTTAATCCTTGAATCCACGAAGGAGACTAGCTCTCCACTCCTCAACCTTGGACTCCTCCTAAACCCTGCAGCCCCCTCTGAACCCTGGAACTCCTAGTTAGCTCTCTCAACCCTGTCCTCCTTTCGAACCCTAAAATCCCCTTCTAAAGCCTTGAACTCCCATGGAGGCGAGAGCCTCCATCAATCGTTATAGTCAAGCCCTCTTTCTCATTCATGCACGCATGAGATCTGCTTTCCATGCTTTAGCCTACACCTCTCACCGGAACATGACCCGAAGACCTATGCTACACTTGTGAACACCTATGCTACAACGAGCGACGACATGAATGTAGGTGACCAACACCCTCAGAACTTGCACTTGGATAAAATAGATACAACACCTTGGTCTTCTATCTTTCTCCCACTACACTTCCAATTCCCGACTATTCTAACACTCCCTATATAAGTACTCCCTATTCTTTCATCTTATCCTTCTACACACTTACCCCTACCACTACTCTCACCACTCCTTTACCTCTCATTGCTATGTCACTGTCTCCCACGCTGCCTCTACTCCTATGCAGCATTCAGCCTTGGCCTTCAAACTGCCTATGTGCCCTTAAATCCACCTCTACAATGTTAGCTCACCCATCCATGCCCTGAGGTGACCTCACTCCAAAATACTCTATGTAGTCACACTGCGCCCACTTGTGCCTCTGTACATTCGCTTTGCCCACCCTTCTCCTGTCCTTTCCTCTGATTTTCATGTGGCCTCTTTGATCATCGTGCCTCTTCTCAATTGATGGTTCCTCTTCATTGTGATTCACTTCTTCCTGTGACCCGCGTATGTCAAAGATCCTCGTCAAGTCTGCCGCTGTTCCTCACTATTTGCAATGGATCCTTGCCTTTTATTAAACAAACTCACCCCCCCATTTTTTCTCTCCTTTCTCTCGACCATTTATTTACATTAACCCTTTTTTCTTCCCCCCTTAATTTCAAAACCCACCCCCCCTTCCTCCTTTCTAAACCTTCTAATTTATCCCCCCCTCCCCTTTCTAGATAGGTAGTTTCTCCCCTTCTCTATATGTTTTATTCTCAATCTATTTAATCTAATTCCCCCTTTATGGTTACATTTATTAAATTGCTTGCTCCATTTATTTACTTTATCAATATTTCTACTTTAAACCTTTGATAATTTAAAAAATAAAAAAAATACATTTTCCCCTACCCCTTAAATTCCTTCCCCCCCCCTTCTCCTATTATTTGTTTCTTGTTTCCTTTCAAACCTTAGTTTATCTCCCGTTGTAGTTTCCTTTTCTTTCATGGAAAACCCGCCTCACATGCCTTTTCATGCACAAATGCAACCATTTTACAATTGTTTCCCCTTCACATTTTAAAACTCTCACTCTCTCACTTTTCTAAACCTAGTTTTTTCCATTTTTCATTAAATTTCACTCTCGTAATACGCATCAGTTTACGTTCATAGTTTTACATCGAGCTACTTAAGTTCTTGATTAAGCTTCTATCTTATTGTGACCCTGATAACAAGGGAGGAGTGTTGAAGACACTTGTCTTTCCGACTAATGTAAAATTGTTTCTTATCGTGTTTTCTTGTTGGATGGTGGCAGGTATGCAAACTCTCCTCTTCAATAAAAGAGATGCTTACCAGGACTTCACTAAGCTCTAATTCTTTTTTGTAGAAACATTATTGTCATTTCTTAACTAAACTCTTATATATTTTTTATACAATTTTGTAGGTGCTTTACCTACATACTCAAACTATTCCATAATTCTATAATGTTCTCTTTCTATCCTTTTCCCTGACTCTTTTTCTTTTCACTATGCAAAAGGGGTTGTTGTCTCGTCTTCCACACACACACACACACACACAATTTTTTATTAGTACATGTATCTCACAGAAACACTTATTTCTTTACACACATACACACACACACATGTATACTTCCCCAACTATGAATTATTCTTTTAAGCAACCCCCCATGAAATCTCTCGTTTACACTATGTTTTTAATCAACCCATGCACCAAGCACACTAATTCTCCCATACCTTTACTAATCCCTTCTTAACCCATACACTCATTCGCTCCTTAGTCCATCCTTAGTCCACTTGTGACTTAAACTTTATATATATATATATAAAATCTAAGAATCCATATGGTTGTCTATATTCCTAGGTAAAGCGATAACAAGCCGGGGAAAACAGGCATTACCTATCTACCCAATCGTAACTATGATGTTCTAACATCTAGTTTGTTTGGATCATGGCAGATAAGTGGACCCTGACCTCAGAACGTGGACTACTTGGGGATTCGAGATGTTTTTTCAATATTATATTTGTCAAACTCAATATTATTGAAAATTCTTAATATTGGTGAATTTTTTTGCAAAATTTGGTTATTGCATTTTTCAACTTAGATGTCTTAAACATTTTTTCCTAATATGTTTCTCTTTCAAAAAAACTTTTTATCCAATTGATGGAATTAATTGTATAGCTCAATTATTGATGGGACTTTTTAATCTAAACACACACTTTGATTTCCCAGCTAGCCTTTGGTCGGGCTAGTGCCGTACAATTAATTCACATCCATTGGATAATTCTTTAGCGTGGAAAATCCCTATTCATTTTTTAATCTGCCTTAGTTTTTACTAACCTTTATTTCTGTTTTGCAGAAGTGGTTTACGTATTTACTATTGGAATCACTTTTTTATTTTGACACTTATCATACAGATCCACTTTTATTCACTTATTATCAGTAGGTGGGGAGTAAGTTCCACATGGTGGGCTTACTCCCCACCATGTGGTCTTACCCTTTGGGTTGGAGGTGGGCCACACACACACACACAATTTTTTTTAAGTACATGTATCTCATAGAAACACTTATTTCTTTACACACACACATGTATACTTCCCCAACTATGAATGATTCTTTTAAGTAACCCCCCTATGACATCTCTCCTTTACACTATGTTTTTAATCAACCCATGCACCCACCCATACCTTCACTAATCCCTTCTCAACCATGCACTCATTCGCTCCTTAGTCCACTTGTGACTTAGACTTTATATATATATATATATATAAAATCTAAGAATCCATATGGTTGTCTATAAACCTAGGTAAAGCGATAACAAGCTGAGGAAAACAGGCATTACCTGTCTACCCAATCGTAGCTATGATGTTCTAAAATCTAGTTTGTTTGGATGGTGGCAGGTAAGTGGACCCTGACCTCAAAACGTGGACTGCTTGGGGATTCGACATATTTTTTCAATATCGTATTTGTCAAACTCAATATTATTGAAAATTCTTAATTTTGGTGAAAATTTTTACAAACTTTGGTTATTGCATTTTTCAACTTAGATGTCTTAAACATTTTTTTCTTATATGTTTCCCTTTTAAAAAAACTTTTCATTCAATTGATGGATTTAATTGTATGGCTCAATTATTGATGGGACTTTTTAATCTAAACACACACACACACACATAGAGAGACTAATGAAAGAGAGAGAGAGAGACTAATGAGAGGTTTTGTTTTATGTGTCAACTGTGAAATGCTCATGATTCTCCTTACTTCCATGATAACATTGAGAAGCTTACTTGTGGGTGGGTTTGAGATAGCAAACTACCATTCTTTCAAATCTTCTTGGTACATATTTAGTTGATGATTCCTTTGTGTGGCTTCATTTTTTGTTTGGTGACTTATGTATCACACTTTTCTCGCTATGAGTTCCATCACCTATACTCAAGCTGCCAATTACATTAGTTATTAACAATCGATTGAACGAATCACCAAATCAACTGATCCCAACATAACCGCACTCAAAGCACAATAATCAAGCACAACACCAATAACACTAGCGACATCAGTATTAACATGGAATCACCCACAATACTGACCATCTAGTATGGCAAAACACAAGCTAGTCAGACGTCCCCAACTAACCACACAAAGTATCCACTAGGACCCTCATTGCATCCAGTGCGCTCCTATGGAGAACTTTGCCATAGTCACACTTGACTAAAATAATAATGTCCAAAGCAAAATATATCAAAAATATAATTTCCATAACATCCCTCTTGCTTGGATTGCAACTGACCTCAGTTGTATGTTTGATTATAGGAACTAATAAGGTCTAGGAAAGTTTGAAAGAACCGCTCAGGCATCTAGCATCATCTCTCGGATGATTCTTAAATTTGAGCACGTATTTAGTATAGACATTTCCTTTTCGAGAGTCGAGGTCTATTGATGATCAATAATGCATTCAAGTTCTAGAATTTCTTCATCAACAATCAATGGAGCCTCTTCATAAATAGGATGAATAGGTAAAGGTCCTTTGAAGGGCTTTAAGAGGCTAATATGAAAATCATTATGTATTTTCCAATTATCAGGTAATTCAAGCCTATAAGCTAGATCATTGATTTTCTAAATCACCTTGAAAGGTCCATAAAAATGAGGGGACATCTTGATTATTGGCCATTTCTCAACACTCTTCAATCTTCTTTTCTCAATTCAAAGAAGTACATAATCACCTTCTTTAAAAAGCATGTGTTTTTGTTTCTTATTAGCTTGTTTTGTGTACTTCTCTTGCGCGATTGCAATGGCTTCTCAAACTTCTTTGATAATATTTTCATAGTCATGGGTAAATGCATCTGCTGCCTCTACTCTATGGGTCAATCATGTGATAGGAATAGGTAAAACCTTCCCATAGATAATCTCAAAGGGTGCTCTTCCAGTTGCAGAATGAGGAGTATTATTATAAGCAAACTGTAAGAGATGAAGATATTTTTCCCAAGTCTTTGGTTGACTTTCTGCATAAGCTCTTATTCAAAAGGGGTGTGACCTGTAGATGTTTTATGAGTGATGTTGTAAGCCCACACGGCTTCAGTGACCTTCTGATCCCATTGACTCCTATTCCCTGCGGCCATTTTTCCCATGGTTTTACAAAGGAGGCCATTGGTCCGCTCTGTTTGACCCATGGATGCTGGGTAATAGATGCTAGTGTGATGATCAATGCCCATGTGATCCATGAGTAACTCCACTGCTTCATTTAAGAATGGACTCCCATGGTCAGAGACTATCTCCATGGGTGTCCCAAACCTTGTGCAGATATCTTCAAAGATGAAATTTGAAACTGCCTTGCCATTTGCAGCAGAGAGGGCGATAGCTTCAGCCCACTTAGTGACATACTGAGTGGCTACCAAAAGATACTTCTTTTTGCGGGCAGTCATGGGCAAGGGTCCGACAAAATCTATGCCCCACTTCTGAAACGGATGGATGGACATCACTGGGTGATGTTGCCCGGAACGCAAATCCTTCCTACCGAAGAATTGACATGGTTCACAGGTTTTGCAATGCAAAGTGACATCCTTGAACAATGTCGGCCAATAGTATCCAGCATGTAAAATCTTCTTAGCTGTATAGTCACTAGCATAGTGGCCTCCACAAAATCCATCATGATAATGCTTCAATACCTTCGGCACTTCATCTGCATCAATGGCCCGTATGAGTACCCCATCTTTGCCTTGACGGTACAACACCCCATCAAGGAGGGTGTAGCGCCTACTATCTCTGCGGATCTTCTTTCTCTCATAGCTTGTACTTTCTGAAGGAAAGGAGAAAGCGGTCAAAAACTTATAGATACCACCATACCAAGGATCCCCAACTTCTATGGCTGCTACCAGGGTTACTTCAAGGCACTCCATTCTTCAAGTTGGAACAACCCCCTTTTACAATTTTGAAAGAAAAATCATATTCTTGTAGAACTGCCAACCACTTGGCCAACCGGCCCATGGGATTTGGTGATTGAAGAACCTGCTTTGCAAGACCAGTGTCAGTGAGTATAAAGAAGGGCCTTCCAGCCACATAATGCTTAAATTTCTCAATGCAAAACACCAAAGACAAGGCATGCTTGTCAGCCTCTGAATAGCGTCGCTCAGTGTCGAGCAATTGTCGAGAAGCAAATCGAACGGGATACATGAACCGATCCTCCCCTTGCTGGAGAAGAATACCTGCCAGAGTGTACTCACCAAACCCAGGATTGATATAGAAGGTCTTTGACCAGTCTGGATTGCATAGAATGGGTTCTGAAGCCAGAGCATTCTTGATTTGTGCAAACCCATGATCACAATCCTCATCCCAAGAAAAATCAACCCCATCTTTTAATAGCATAGTCATGGGCCGTGTCAAAGCAGCATATTGATCAATGAAGCGACGATAGTATCCTGCTAGATTGACAAATGAGCGTACTTGACGTTTGGTTGTAGGTGGGGAGAGCTTGAGGATGGCTTCTACCTTCTCGGGGTCCGGGCTTGATGCCCTCGGATGAAACAATATGTCCCAATAACCTCCCTTGTGTGGCTCCAATGGTGCATTTCTCAGGGTTGAGACTGCCATTTGCATCGTTGACCCTTTGGAAGGCCAATCTAACCTTCATGATGTGCTCCTTTCGTGATGAGAATATACAGAAATCATCTAAATACACCTCCAAGAAATCCCCCAAATAAGGAGCAGACACCATCTGCATAAATCTTTGAAAGGTGGCAGGAGCATTGGTGAGGCCAAATGGCATTACTTTGAATGCAAATGTCCCTCAGGGTGTGGCAATCAGGGTGTGGCAAATGTGGTTTTCAGCACATCTTCCTCGGCAATTCTGATTTGATAAAACCCAGAGTAACCATCACAGAAAGTATACATCTCATGACCACTTACCTTCTCAAGAATGAGGTCTTGAAAGGGTAGAGGATGATGATCCCTCTTGGTGGCAGCATTGAGCTTCTTATAGTCGATGCAGACCTGCCACTTGTTGTTTTTCTTTGGGATGACTGCCACTGGTGAAACCCATTCAGTATTGTGAACCGGAACGATAAACCCAGCCTCTACAAGCTTCTGCAACTCTGAGCGCAATGCATCGGTCTGCAGGGGCCCTAATCTCTGATACTTCTGAGCCACAGGCTTTGCATCAGGCTTCAGCTCTATCTTGTGCTCTATGGCAGTCACATGGCGAAGGTGGTGGTAGCTAGTTGCAAAGAGGTCAGGGAAATCTTTGAACATTTCAAGAAACTCATCTTTCTCACCTGGAGTGAGGTCTTGAGAAAGCATTGATTCGAGCTGTTGAGGACTAGCTGTTATCTTTTCTGCAGGTGGCAGGGTCAGAGACAACCCCATCATGTAAACTTCCTCCTCTGAGAATTCCTCCCCCCCGTCTGATTCTTCAATGGACTCAGATACTGAGGATGAGAGAGTATCACTGTCATGCTCCTCTTCTTCTTCCAGTTCCATGGCACCAGGTTGCACCGGGATCTTCTCCTTGGAAGCACCAAAAAACATGTGTCCTGTCTTCCAATAGCTGACTGCATCACTTTTTCTCAACCATGGTCTCCCGAGTATGGCTGGGTAACTTCTGCCTGTATCTTTAATGTCCACTACATAGAAATTGACAGTGGTGGTCAGCCCGTTGACAGTGATCAATGACTCCCATGGTGGAGAGTCGTCGACCATCTGCTATCTTGATTCGAGTGGAGGAACGCCTTGTACATTTCAAATTCAATTTCTTCATGATGCGGGGCACCATGATATTACATGCAGCTCCCCCATCAACACACACATTTTTGACACGACAATTATCTATGATGACATCTAAAGTGTGTGGGTGCCGATCAATTTCTTCAGAGATAGAAGATACCTCTCGTACCTTCCCCTTTTTCTTGCTCTTCCTTGTTGAGAGACCTTGCTGCAACTCACGTCTCACCTTAGGGCTTAATGCTATTAGTTGAGGGAGTGTGATGCTCAAAGACCAATGAGCAAGGTCCTGAACGAGACCGAATAGTCCTCTTGTCCTGAGCCGATGGGAAAATCCGAGGGTGACCACTTACTCCTGCGAGATCTTTTAGTCTTCTCTGTTGGTGGGTCTGCCATCTCAGCATCTGAGGGCTCTGAGAAGGACACCTTCTTCCTGGGGTGGCCCGGTCCACGGTTTGGGGAGGGGTCCGAGGTAGCACGAGTTCTTTTCCCGAGATCAAGGATCTCCACATCAGAATCCTCAGTGCCCGACTCACTTAGAAGATTCACCCTTGGAATATTGGGGCATTCTGTGCGATAATGACCCTTCTGGTGGCACTCGTAGCATACAACATTAGCACGATCTCTTGGAGGGCGGTTGGCTTGATTTCTGATGCCCACCATCTCAAGCCGAAGATCATTCAGGGCCTTGGCTAAGTCATTGACTCCAGGTTCTGTTGCAGGGGGGGCCTCTTTAGTTGGAGGGGCCACGGGAGTAGAGAGGAGGGGGGCTTGTGGGCGAGGCTGGGGAAATCCTCGAGGCGGAGGATGAGGATATCCACCTTGTTGAGGGTAAGCATCTAAGGGAGGACCATGCATTTGAGGTGGTGGCGGTGGATACATCCCTGATGAGGGGTGGGGGTATGCCCCTGAGTTAGACCCCCCAGGTTGTTGTTGCAGGAATGGAGGGGGATGCGGAGGGACAATCGTCTTCTTTGAAGCGGGGTCAGACTGAACTTTGTCAAACTTTTGAGCAATCTCATGTGCTAGCACCATAGTTTCTGGATTCTCCCATTTAAGCTTGAGGCGGAATTCATCACTCGCTCCGGCTACAAGGTAGCCCAGCACATGCTGAGTCATTCCAGCTCGAAACCCGGCATTGTCCTCTTGTGTGGCAATCAAACGGTCCAGGAGCACGACCGCTCGATCCACATATCGACGCGCCGTCTCACCTTCTGACTGCTTCAAATTTGCCACCTGTAGGTACACATTCTCCGGCTCCTCTTCTTTGCCGAAATACTCAATCATTGCTGCTGTCAACCTTGGCCAGCTTTGGCGAACATCTTCGGTTTGCTTCTCATACCATACTTGAGCCAAACCTTCTAGAAATGTGGGGAGAACCAATAGCCATCTGTCTTCAGTAAGAAAGTTGAGAGAAACACAACGGCGCTTGAAAGCCACAAGATACTCATTTGGATTTTCTTCTACCCGTCCACAAAACACGGGAATGTCAGCCATGCTTGGAAGATGGAAAAGAGGGGCTTATCTATGGATGAACAATAGTAAGAGGAAGCTTGAACTGAAAATCGGGTGAAGATACATCCAAAAAGCACACATAGGCACGGTAGGGTGTGACTGGTGTAGTGTGAAATATTACACGAGAAGAATCTTCAGCATAGAATAGCACATAGACAATCTTAAAAGGACCAATCCTCATGATATCACATTGATCATTACACGCGAGGGTTAGAGGTGCGACGTTGCATGAGGTTGTTCATCAAGGCAAACAAGAATGCCATGACAAATGTCAGCAGTTGGAGAGCTTGCACATCACCTTCAGCTTCTTCCAGTTCTTGTAGTCGCCATTCTATTTCTTCAAGGGGTGTGTGGTCTGGCATCCTTCTTTTGAGCAATGTCCTTGAGAACCCTCCTGATGATCCGCCGAAGTCGGTGAACTCGTATCAAGTATGCCCAACACTTAGTTTCATGATGACCACAACCTTTGCATTCCTTACAAACGATCACCCTCCTTCATGGCTTGCGGCTTTGTTGGGGTGGCGCTTCCACTCGCGTCATGCGTGATTGAAATACAAGCTTCACGTGCCAAGAAATCAGCAACAAGATTTCGAGCTCGAGGGATATGCTGAATTTTTACCTCTTCAAACTGGTTGCAAAGTTCCAAGGCTTGTTGATGTTGTGGAACCAAGCCTTTGCTCCGCACCTTCCACCTTCCACTAACTTGTTCACACACTAGTTGAGAATCTCCTTGCACCTCCAATTGCTTGGCATGATGTTCTTGTGCCTTTTGTAGCCCAAAAATGAGTGCCGAGTACTCAGCTTGATTGCAAGTACTTGCGGGTGAAGACTTGCTGTAACAAAACTCCTCACCACCCGGTGAAGTGAGCTTCACACCCATGCCAGCCGCCTTGGTCGAAGGTTTGTAAGCTCCATCAAATTGAAGAATCCAAGATGTCATCACACCAAGATGAGAATTCGGACATCCCAAGTTTCTCAATAGTCCAAGATAGGTAGGAGGAGAGGGTGGGGAGAATTCAACACTTGAGCCAAACCTTCAGCACCAAATAAACTTGCAATTCTTTGTTGATAGTTTATCTTAAGCCCAAAAAGAATTACAATTTGAAGCTCGAAACGAGGCACAAAAGGCTGATTAGGTACAAATGGATTCCTTGGTCGAAACATTACCAACCATAGCCAAGGCCTAGAAACCTTTGTAATGAGATTGTGAATAAACCATTCAGGACGAGCTTTTCCACAGGAATAAACAAGTAGATGCACCAAATCTCCCCCCAAGCTTGGGGAGCATCCCACCCTTTGAAGAAGGAAACCGTTTTGATTACCTCTGAAGCAGCAAGTAGTTCGATCACCGCACAATGAGTAGAAGTAAAGTCAAAATCCTCCCAGCGTATCAGTAGTTCGTCACCATGAATCATCCATGGTGTGTCATTCCACCCGTCATCACCATCAATAATGCACTGGACAATCAGCCGTTGAAGGTCGACATGAAGATCAAGGAAGACATCTCGTGCATTGGTAGCCGTAAGGTGCGGAGGAACAGGCACCAATTCCTTAAACGCGTCGAGAAGTGACATAAATGTCCACCCTTCTCGTGAGGCGTGCGTTCGTGAAGTGAGCTTGGAGAAGTTCTGAATTGGCGATCTAGCAAGAGAAGTGGATAGAGCACATAAAATGAAATATTTTTGCTTTTTACAACAAGAGCAAACTCCTTATGGTTAGAGAGTTACAGCTCCTGCAATTTCAATATATGAACAAAAATCATTACATTTTTACCACTTCCAACTTGTTGGCCCAATGGTAAGACTTTCTTTTGTGAAGGGGGAGGTCTTGGGTTCCAATCCTACTCTTTAATAAAAAGAGAGGAGAAGGAGAAGAGAAAGAGAAAGAGAAAGAGAAGGAGAGAAGAGGGGGGGCACGGGATCTGCTGTTACTCTTTTGCACGGGCTCAGAAAACAGAACAGTCCGTGACCAGAGCAGTAAACAGAACAGTCCGCGACCAGAGAACTGTCGCGCAGAAAAACTGGTCCAGAGAACTGTCACGCAGGTGAGCGCAGAAAACTATCCGCAACCAGAAGTCGCAACAATCCAGAGAACTGTCGCGCAGGAGATGCACGAATCGAATGCACGCGCAGTAGCTTAGAAAGAGCACAGATGGTATAGTTTTGTTGATGTAACCTGTACGAATAGAAGATTCGCCACCAGCCGTGGAGATTCGTATCCCAGTAGCCACACCAAAACTTTTAGCCAGAAAAGTTATCGAGATCAGAGGCTAGAGACTAAGTATGGCTACGTTCAAAGGCCATAGAGAAAAGGAGATCACGAGGGCGAAGGGATGTCATAGGGGTGAACAAGGAATTAGAAGTGGAGGGAAGGAAAAGGGAGGCTATGACACAAGGGAAAAGGGAGAGGGGTAAGAGAAGCATGTACATGATAGGAAGAGGAATGTTGAGATGTAGACATCAAGGGAAGTGATCCATACTTTATTGGAAAGAAGGGATGAGAGGGAAATATCAAAATACTAGCTAGGTGGCTTTACAAGAATGAGCGTGTCCCATCAAGGAAAAGCCCCTTCCTTTTATAGCCAAAAGAGGGGGTCTCTCCACATTAATGTATCCTCCCACATGCATGGTGTGTGTGGAAAAGTCTCCCATGTGGGCTAGGTGGGTACGCACTCTCAATTGTGTGTGACAACCCTTTGCCTCCATTTTCCACATAAATCAAGCCCCATATCTCAAGTCTATGATACTCCCTTGGTCTCTTTCCAATTTTATAATAGGTTCAAACCTCTAGGAGGACAAGTGGAGGGTTGGCACAAGGAATCTTGCCACCTCATCCTACTTTCCCCATTATTTAACTAGCTCTCTTGGTCCTTCTATACCTCCCCCACATGGGCCTATCCCATATGGAGGGAATAACTCAATATAATAGCCATCTCCACCCATTTTATATTGCTTCTCCCATGGACTTTGAGCCATATCTCACTTAATGCATCCTAGGTGGAGGGGTGGCACATGGAGGAGCCATGCCACCTTGCATTTTATAATATTACTATCATGGATTATGTACAACACACCTTATGGGTCCTCTTACATGGAAGGGTGGCACATGATCATGCCCTGCCACCTCAACCTTGGGCCCTATGCACACCATATTTTATTATACTATTGCCACATATACAAACACACATACATATTAATGCCTTTTTCCTTAGACAATTTTATCCATAACAGTATATATATATATATATATATGTATATACATATATATATATACATACATATATATACTATATATATATATGTATGTATATATGTATATATATATATATATATATATATATATATATATATATATATACATACATATATATATATAGTATATATATGTATGTATATATATATATATGTATATATATATATTGATATGTATATGTACATGTATATGTGTGTGTGTATACATACATACACATACATACATACATACGTATGTACGTATGTTTGCATGTACACACACACACACACACACATATATAGAGAGAGAGAGAGAGAAGAGAAGAATAGGCTATTTGTGTTCAATAAATAGGATCAAACATAGAGGCTACATACAACTAAAAGAGACATACAACTAAATTTAGTAGCTGCAATCATGCTTAAGGAGGGAAAAAAATAGATTTGAAAATTTGCAACCAAACCATGCATAATTTGCCACGCCATATGAACAGACGAATTAAGACTATAGACCCAATTGAGCAGAGATCTTCTCCACACATTTCAGCATGATTTGAAGCTCTTTAGAGCCTTCTCTCTGTATGTTAGCCTTTTGCTAAGCTGCCTTGCCCAAACCTTGTTTTGCTTATTTGTTAGATTGTGCACTCTTGGAGGGAACTCCAAAGCCTTTCTTTGTGTCTTGGGAAATAGGGAGGAGAAGATTGGCAAAATAATGCTTGCATTTGCAAAGAAGTGCATCATCCGGAGCCTATCCTGGGTACCAATAGTTTTGAGCATCACTGTCGTGTTGGCCATGCTGTGTTTTATAGTTCTTGTGTTGTCTGTCACGACTCAAGGGTCCACTACTAAGAGTGATGATTGCCGCCTATCCTCTGACCTCCACTCCTGAATGCTTGATGTTGCCATGCAGGCTTGTACAATGTTGTGTAGATTCTATTGTTGGCCACTCCTATTGTATTTATAGCGATAGTCTTCTACTGCATGGCATTGTTGCTAGCCCCCAAAACTGGCACCCAACTCTCAAGCATTAATGTAGGGATCTGCTACCTGACCGTGGATTTTGACTAGCTTTGCATATGCACTTGCAAAAATCTCCAAGCATTAATATAGGGACAACTATGGCCCAAATGGTTCAAATCATTTTAAGAACAGCCAGAAAGAAAAGAGCTCAAATTATGGTTCAAAGAATGGATAGAATTCATAATAACATCAGTACCTTAGAACAAAAAGCCAGAACTAGAGATGTGGAAGCCCAAGCAGAATTGGTAGGGGCTAAAAAAGATCTTAGGAAATAAGAACAGATCAGATTCAATGATTCTTAAATTTACCTCAAGGACTGGTGCAGGCAAGATTGATAGACCCACCAAGGAAACTTTTAGAATAATCAGAAGAAAGAGATTGTAGGAGGAGATCCCCCTTCTTAAAAGAGTATATGGCTCCCACTTTACAAATACAGAGGAGAATGTGGAATTTATTCAGCAACATTTTCAGAAACTATTGTCTAGTACAATTCCCCTTAATGAGGACACCCAGAGGGCTAGATAGTTATGTCAAATCATAAGAGAGAAGGTTGTCAAACATTTTGATCTACCCTATTTGGAGAGACCCTTTACTTTGGAAGAGTTGAAGGAAGTTGTGTCAGTCATGGCAGATGATAAGACACCTGGTGAAGATGGGTTACCTATTGAGTTTTATAAGTCTTTCTTGGAACTAGTTGGCCCTTATCTATTATTACTATGGCAAGAAAGAGTGATGAAAGGTGCTCTCCCCTTCACATTAATGGGGGAATTATCAAAATGATCCCTAAAGAGGGGCCCAAAGATGAGCTTAAGGACTAGAGGCCTTAACAATGCTAAACTTTAGTTATAAGATTTTTGCAAAAGCTCTAGCTCTTAGGGTACAAGGCAAAATGAAAGAGTGGATTCTCTTTGAGAAAAAGGGATTTATTAAAGGATGTCACCTTCTTGCAGCCATTATTAATATCTGGGAAGGATGTGAGTATGCTAAAGAAACTAAGTAGGATATACGCTTTCTTAAAGTAGACTTTGACAAGGCTTATGACAGACTTGAATGGGATTTTATAATTCAATCTTTATAGGACATGGGTCTAGGTCCTTATCTTGTGTCAAATGTCAAGCTTCTTCTCACTAATGCTACAGCCAAGGTCAATGTCAATGGAAAGATGAGCGACCCCTCTTTTCTAAAGAGATCAATCAGACAAGGATGTCCCTTAGCTCCTCTTTTGCTTGCTATAGCAGCAGATTCCCTTGGATGGCTCCTCAGAAGTCAAATCCAAGAGGGAAGCCTTAAAGGTATTGAACTGATGAATGGTAAACAACTGATCTGTCAGTAGTTTGCTGATGACACCACTTTGACCCCTAGAAGTACTGGTGAGGATGTTAGTACTGTGATGGATTGCCTTGAGGTCTTTTGTCAAGCCTCAGGATCCTCTATCAACCACTCCAAAATATGTATGACACTCTCAATGGCAAGGATCTAGGGATCCTCCAATAGATAAGATGCCTCAAAATACAAAAGGGGACAATTTTTAGACTTTTGGGCATTCCAATGGGTTTTGAGGTCACAATGAAGCAAAGATGGGATTGGGTATTGGATAGATTTCAGAAGAAGCTAGAAAAATGGAGAAGCTTCCAAGCAAACCTGGCTGGAAGAAAATTGGTTCTTAACCATTGCCTTTACCCCATAGCTATTTTCTATCTTTCTTGTTGGTCTCCTTCCAAAATAGGTCGACAGATTCATCAAGTTGTGTAGATCATTCTTGTGGGGAGGGAACAACAAAATATCTAAAGTAAGGTGGGACTACTATATCAAGCCCAAATAAGAAGGGGGCTAGGGGTGATAGATATCTCATCTGCTGCCAAAACACTTTCTGCTACATGGATTATCAAAGCTCTATTACATCCAGATGATGTGGGCTCAACTACTAATGAGAAGCATGAGACACATTAGTAGGACTCCCAATTGGAAGAGCTATCCTATTACCTCTGTTTTCCTTAACCTTGAACTCTGTAAGACCAAGGGGAGCCCTCTTTGAAGTCTATCTGGAGTGCATTTGAAGAAACAAATGCTTTCCTACAATTCTCTGGCAAAGGAGCATTTATGGCCATTGACTCAGTTTGGGTGTCATCAATATTCAGAAGCTGCACATTGATAGATGAACAGTTTATAGTGGTAGCCATTTTATTTAAGAAGGGAATCCAATCTTGGGGATAGTTGTGGAATAAAGAACTCTTTAGATGGAAGACATGGCATGAAATCAAAAGGGAATTTTCCCTCACTAACCAACATCAGGGACTGGTCATGGAGAGATTGGACTTATGGAAGGGAGAGATTAGCTGGAAAGGAGGTTCAGTCCTTTGCTTACATAAAGAATTCAGTTGGGTAGGGTGCTCCTCATTATTGCCTATATCAACACCTACTTCAGACATGGAGGATTTATTTAGAACCCTCAATGCCAGATGGAATTTGAAAGATGATAGAGCTAAATGGTATGCCAGGTTCCATAGGAATCTGGGCTAGGAATGTGCTTGAGAAGATGTCTTGCCTTACTTGGCTTATTCTTCACAAAGCGGTGCAATCTAATTCGAGAGGAATCAGAATTGGTAAGGGAGATGGCAAATGTATGAGATGCCTAGACTTTATGGAGGATGTTTTTCACTTATTTGTTGCTTGCCCTCATGCCTGAAGAGTATGGAAGTTTGTTCAGATTGAGTGTGGAGAGCCTGTGAATTGGAAAGCTATCTTACTAGGTGATGCATGCAAAGTAAGGCATGAGCCTTGGTTCCAAATAAGGGCCCATGCTCTTTGGTTCATTTGGGTCTCTAGAAATAACTTTTAATTTAATCATAAAGATTTATGTACGGATGCTCTATTTGCTTCATGGTGGGACAGGAAAAGAGAAGACGACTTCTTTATTAGTGCCTACAACCTTGAAAACCAGAGGTCAAATGCAGACAGTTCCAGACACAAACGTCATTGTTTTATCTCAAATGAACATTCCAAGCTACCCAATTTATTGTAGAGGAGAACATCAACAGTTGGTTTTCCCACTCAAATTCCCTCTTTTTCTCTTGGACCTTCCTCATAATCTTTTGATCGTCCCCTTTAGGCTCCTTTTGATTTGGCTAGCTCCTTAGCCAAGGCTCCTTCCAATACTATTGATGCAGGTGCATAGAGCCCTCTTGTTGTTGGTACTAGTTCGCAGACTTCTTTACCCCCCATCAACCTCTACTGCTGCTACTTATCTTCAGTGCCCCTCAGATGCTGCTGGCCCCTCTCTCCATTCTCCTGTGATTAGCCTCTCCAACAAATCCCCCTCTATGGATGTGGACACTTCAACTCACCTACCTTTAGCTTCTCCTGGATCCTGCACTCAAGTTCCTTATGCTGGCTGCTCTACTCAGCTACCCTCTACCCTTTCTCATCAGAATCACGGACTTGCTGTGGTGTTACCTATTTCAGGGCGAGATTTGGAGGATATGTCCATTGACCCTTCTCACAGTGTTGCTGCTACTCCTGATCATTCTGCTGGTACTACGGCTACTATTGCTTCAAATTCACTGAACACCAATGACTAAAGAGGAAACTTCTAGCTTCTCCTTCCACTTCTGAGAAGATCCTCTCAATCTTTTTTGAGGACTCTACTTTCTGTGTTTTTGTTTCTATGGTTGTTATGTGATCAGCAATACTAGTATGGTTGATCTCTAATGATGTACAAAATGTTATAAATTAATATAATCACTTTCTTCTACAAAAAAAAAAAGAAAAAAAAGACACCAAACTGTAGCAAATGAGAGTTGCAAAAAAAGGGTTGGCTGAAGGATGGCTAGTGTGGAATTCACAATAGTACCAAGCAAGTCTTCCGCCAATCGATGGCAGTGAATCGATGTGTCTGCCAATTCTTTTGCCATGTGGCTTCCCCCTCTGCTCTATCTCTCAATCCAACTTCTCTTCTCTCTCCATGTGGCACATCTCCTTTCCATTCTTCCCCTCCACTCTAGCTTCCTCCTCCCTCCATGTGGCATTAAAGTAGTAAGATTGATGGTAGTGAATTAATATGTCTACCAATTTTTCCACCATGTGGTTGCCCCCCCTGGCTGTCTCTCCTTCAGCTCATTGTTCTCCTTTTTGAGAAGGAGAACTTGCTATTGTAGAAGAATAATGACCTCATTTTGCCTGGTGTTAGGCAAGGGTGAAGCTACTATTGTAGCATCTACTTCTCTTGTTTCTTGTCCCCCATTAAAGAAAAAATAGTCTGTTAATACTCCCTCTACTTGTGACTTTCACCACGGCCAAATAGTAGTAGCGATTCTATCTTATCACTTCAAAGTAAAAAACATGTTATTCTTTGGAAGAGTGGCTTTGTGCCCTTGCTAAGAGCCTCCTTTTTTTCTGGTCCTTTTAGCTAGATTTTTCATTCTTTTCATCCTTCCCTTCCTTTTGGCAGTGCATCATAATGTGTTTATTCTTCTGAAGAATGAATCATGGTGGTGATAATTCTCTCTCTCCAAAAGACAACCACTAGATGAAGAAATCCATCCAACCACTTTAGGACAGACCATTGGTGGGTAGGATCATTGGCCTCATGCCAACAAGTAGCTAGGTGCACGATTGGATCTAGGCAAGCTTAACATTGGATGGAGACCATATACAGAAGGTTGTACTATCTATGGCAGGGGGGTCTTCCTTCTCCACTTGAGCTCTCCTAACACCATCCGATCACTTGTGGAGTAGAGCCCTCTCTTATTGGACCCGCATCTTATCTATCTCATCCCTTGGCACAATGGGTTCATAGTTGACAACATAGATTTGACTCACCACGTGCTTCACTTCTTGTTGACTCTTTAATTTTTTAAGCTCCCCAAGGACTGTTGATCCATCATTCACTCCATTCGAGGAGCCTTTGACAGTGTGGTGGAGTTACTGCCTCAAATAGCAACAAGACAACATTGTTTGCAAATGATGGAGCTCCTCGACTCAGGTTGATAATTGAGATCCTAGAGACTCTTCCAACTTTCTAGAGACCCTGCAACGAGTCTAGACAGTGCATTGAGATCTCCAAGCTATTAGGCCAGTGCTTATGATGTAAGAAAATGGGACACCTGGCTTGATGCTATAGAAGGTATTTGGGAAGGGATCCCCCATAGCCACACTAGGAGAAGAGGGTTTCTCACCCAGTACAGTAGATGGAGTCCCAATGACCCTAGGTAGATCCTTCTAGCGGGGCTTGGACAAGGGTGAAGTGTAAAAGGAATGCTTTGAAGAACCACAGACGATGATTCAAACTTTGAGAGTGTATGAGGTTAGAGCAAAAGGCACCTCCCTAGTCTTAGGGCAAGCAAACAAAGGATGCCTCAATGAACTGCCCTCAAAGGAAGAGACCTTTGACATTGAAAAAGATCCACTAGTAGTGGGGGGATAGAGAACCCAATAGATGACCCAGCAGGATCAGGGGTGTTCCCTCAGCCTTAGTGGCCCTTGCTCTAGTTGCCCCCTCCACTGCCTCCCCGCCAACTCTGCTCGTTCACCCCCCCCCATTGATCCCTACCCCCCTACACCCTCCCCCCTTTCTTTGCCTCCCCCTCCTCTGTTTTCCCCCCAGCTATTGTCACGCTCATTACCCGCTTGTCTCCCGTTAGTTTTCCACTTTCTTCTCCTCCTCCTCCCAATGTTGTTGCAATGTTGGCTACTTCATCCTCTTCCTCCCCCCCCCACCTCCCTCCCCAAACACAAAGCCTCTAGATAAAATTGTTGTAGAGCCCCCCTCCCTCTCAGACTACAGCCTCAAACTATAGCCTCTTTGTCTTAGCCTCCAGTCCTCCCCTCATCGATACTAATTCTATCTGCATCCTCAGGAGGCCTTTTTCCTAAGCTTCTAGGCCCAAACCTCACCATGGGCAACCCTTGTCGAGGGATTTTTGGAGGATCGGGCTATGGAACTACCTGGAGATAGCAGATGAGTATCATCTTGCCTTTGAGATGACAATTATGATTTTACAGCCTCGTAAGGGAAACCTGATTGGAGTGATAGGCTCTCATACTCACCCTTTCTAGGGGTTCAACTTTGCCTACACAAGGAAGGAGATTTGGACTCCCTCTTTGCTTGATTGAATGATGGAGCAAATGTACCACATGATGGAGGTATGGATGGGCCCTCAGGGGATCATTGACATTTGGCTCAACCATGGTAATGTTGCTACTTTTCAGCTTGGTTTCTCCATGGAGAGAGTCGGCATAGATTTCACAATGGGCATAACCCACTTGGAACCAAAGATACGTTACACATACAACATGCATAGGTCACTCCACTAGTGCATAGCCAAGTTGGGGGTAAAGGCTTCCTTTATGATGTAGTGGACCCTCAAGATAGGCGTGGAACCTATCATTCCTTTGGTATGTCAATGTACAGATGCAGACTACTCCCCTTCCAAAAGTCCAATGTGGTGGTGTAGGATCCTACTCAATGAGCAAGCCTTGTTCTCCCAAGCCTCTTCTCCATGACCTTGACTTTAGTGAGTTGGAAACATGCACTGGCTCTACAACCGGGCGCATCAGTCGAGTAGTACCTGATACCCTACTAGAAGCTGCAGAGGGTGGTGGTAGGATGGTCAGTGGATTTTCTTTTTATTCAAGAGCCTGTCTTTAGCAATGGGTATCAGTTGCCGGCACCATCTCCTACCTGGGAGAGGACCACAAGTGTGGTTCCCTACAGTAGGCAAAAGTGAAGGGGTTTGTATCTCAATCTCACTGGTGGTGGTAACAGATGTCTTTGATCAAGGAGTGCTTATCACAAAGTGGGGTAGTTTGGATGGGCATTTGTTCGGGTGACTTCATGATAGGTAGCTTGAACATCTACGCTCTTGCTTGTAGGTAGCAAAAGCCACTTTCTAGAGGTGGTTGCAAAGAGCCCCCAAGATGGAGACTCCTAGATTATTGGAGGTGACATCCATAATCTAGAGTTTGGGGAGGACAAGTAGGGTGGAGCTTCCTTCTTAGAGATGATGATAGTATAGAGGAATACTTAGGAGTAACTCATGTTCACCATCTGCGGTAGGGACCCCTGGCAAGAGGCGGAGTTCTCTAGGCTTCCAGGCAGTCTCATTGCCTCCTTTGCTCAATGTCAGCATGATGGAATTCTAGAGAGGCTAGATAGGTTTTTTGTGGGGGACTGGGTGACGCACAAGGGAGGAGCCATTGTCATTCTAGTTAGCACCATTATGTCTGACCATTCCCTAGCTCTTCTGTAGCTAGAGCAGCCCTAGTGAGGGCTCACCCAGAGGGGGATCCACATTTCAAATTCCTTGTTAACAGGAGTAGGAGGTACAGGAGGTGGTAGCAAAGATTTGGAGCTAGTTGATTGATAGCCTAGATGGAAGATGGGCCATGTGGGCAGTAGAGGTGATCCAAAGGAGAAGTGAGGGGCTACAGTCCCAAGTGTTGCACCACTGTCATCCCCTCCAGGCATGCAAGAGTGATTTGAGATGGGAACATCTTAGAGAGCAGGACCCAGGGTCGCAGTGGCAAGCAAACACATACGAGTGCTCATGGTTGGACCTCAATGACATGCAAACCTTCATGAAGAGTTCTCCTACCATTCTTCTTGATCCCATTGGGTGCAGCAAGGTGATAGGATTACCAAGTCATTCTTCTAGGCCACAAGACCCAGGTCAATGGGGACATAGTTGTAGAGACTGAAAGATATGGATGGTCACTTCTTGCACTCAGAGCCTTAGGAGATTCTCAAGATGACCACAGAGTTCTACAGGAGTTTGTTTCAGGCGAAGGAGTAGTCCCCCTTGGTGAGCGTAGCCAAGCAGACTATTTGGGGGCTTTTTTTTTTTGCACTAATGTTGTAGAACATGAACAGACATCTTGAGATGCCTTTCACAGATGAGGAGCTCTCAAAGGCCTTGAAGGCCCTTCCCTCATAAAAGTGCCTCAGAGAGGATGGTTGACACCACTTTAGATGCTTTTGGAAGAGCATTTGCAATCCTTTGACTAGTTTTCTAGGAGATTTGTGATGTAGGCTCACTGCCATAGTCTTTGAGTCGAGAGTGGATTTTCTTGTTCCCAAAAGCGGGAGATAGAGTAGGCTTACAGTAGTGGAGGCCAATCATCCTACTATACATAGCAAACAAGATCCTAGCCAAGGTCTTAAGTCTTGAGTCTATGACTGTGGCCCCATCTTATGGTAGTAGAGGCCAATCACCCTGCTAGACATAGCAAACAAGATCCTAGCCAAGGTCTCGAGTCTATGACTGTGGCCTGATCTTGTCGACATCATCCATGGCATACATAGGATTTGTCCAAGAGAGTAGTATCTTGGACACTTTGGACTGGTTCTAGGAGGAGCTACAACTCTTATTATCCTTGTCTTGGATTTTGAGAAGGCATATGATAGGGTGGAGTCGTCTTTCTTAGAGGGCACCATGATAGGGTGGAGTGGTCTTTCTTAGAGAGCACCATGCAATGTTTAGGTTTCTCACACAGGTGGATCAGAGAGTCTTGTCCTTGCACACAGGTAGCTCTAGTCAGCTGCTTATTGATGGCCATATCGGCGAGGATCTCTCCCTCTCCCTCTCCCTCTCCCCCCCCCCCCCTCACCCCCTTTGTCTTTCTTTTCATAGTGAAGGGTTTGGGCTATTTTTAATGCTCTCAGGAGCTCCCAATATATTATGAGGAGGACTTGCCAGACTCAGAGTTTGTAGATAACATAGCACTTTATGTGGAGGGCTCCACAACAGCAAGCCTCAAAGCAATAAGAGAGGCCCTAGCCACTAGAACCATCCAAACTCTCACTAGTAAGCAAGGCCTTGGTTGCAAACCAAGTACTCCTTGCCACAACCTGGTACATAGACTCATGTTGGTGCTTTCACAAGGGTTGCATGGGAGGCATTCAATCAAGCAAGCGATGTCGAGCGAGCAAGACCAAATAAGCGAGCGAGAAAAAGCGAGCAAAGCAGAAATGGTTGGGCTACCAACACATAATCTCATTGTATGTATGTACTCATCATTAACAAAGATTTATAGTGCTTCCTCAACATTGAACATGATTATAACATAATATTGCAAGTGCACATTAGTAATAGTGTTCTATATTCTATGAGATGAGCTTAAATAGAAATACTTTGGCCATCAACAACAGATACTACATAGTTGATCTACATCACTTGAGAAAAACATAACCTCACTATATGTATGTACTGATCGTTAATAAGGCTTTATAGTATCACCATAATTTTTAAGATGATTATAAAATAAGCTTGTAAGTCTACATTAGTGATAGTGTTATTTATTCTAATGAGATAAGCTTGCATAGAAATGCTTTGGCTACCAACAAGTGGCATATAGTTGAATTGTATCATTCAATAAAAACTTCAACATCGAACATGATCATAACATGTTATTGAAAGTCTACCTTGGTAAAAGTGTTCTATATATTTTCATCAAAAGAACTTGCATAGAAAACATTTGATAGTTTTTGTCCCAATATATTGATAGAGTTCTAACATGCTCCTATTACAAGCGGCCTGGCTCTAAATTAGGTGCAAGAAACTGAAAAAAATTCCATTAATTTCACATTTTGATGCATGAATTATTACTAAATGGTGCAAAAGGTCATGATAATCATCTAAATTATGCCTTGCCATTCGTTTTAATATGTAACATGACCCCATTTGGATTTGTAAATCAAAAGATACAGGATGTCGAAATTCTCATCTTTTTGGCCAAAACAGGTAGCGCGTTAACCTATTTTGGCCCAAAAGATGAGAATATCAACGTCTTGTATCTTTTGATCTACAAATCCAAATGGGGTCATGTTACATATCAACACGAATGGCAAGGCATGATTTAGATGATTATCATGACCTTTTGCACCATTTAGTAAAAATTCATGCATAAAAATGTGAATCTAATAAACAATTAGCCAATTTTCTTGCATCGGATCTAGATGAAAGTTTACCTAATAGGGACCATGTCAATATGTTGTCTATTTTGGCTTCTACCATTGATTTCTATAAGCAAAGATTGATTTGTTTTGGAATTTAATTCATTTGAAAGAAAGGGATGTACTCTCTTTAGATTTTGTTGGATTGGTGGGATGTAAGAGTGATTCAAATAAGAGATTTTTTTGCAAACAGAAAAACATGGGTTTTGTTCCAAGAGTGAGTAGAGTCTCAAAAACCAAGCATTTGCACATGCATGTAATATGGACTTTTCCATTCAAGAGGTCCTATGAAACTTTTGACTTGTGTGGAAGATTTCATTGGTGATCTCACTTATGTTGGTGGAGAGAGAGAACTTGATTATGGAGGATTACAAAAAATTGAATGAGTAAAAGTTAGCAAAGATAGGGTGCTTCTTTACTAGTGATGCCTTGGCAATGACATAGGTCCAACTCTCTCATGGACTTTTGAAGAACTTAGATAGTTGCTAAAATAAGGATTTGTCAATCTATTATTGTTTTGTTTTGACTGTTTTTTTTGGCTCGCTCACTTTTTCTTGCTCGCTTTTTTTGGTTCGCTCACTTTTCCTCGCTCACTTTTTGGTAATCCTTGCTGCATGGGATAACTCAAGCGCTTGGTGCGTAACTTCTTATGGTCTAACCCATTGGTTAACAACAACTACAATATTTCTAGGTGAAGTTGCAAATCCTTTTGCATCAAGAGTTGGATTAGATCTACAAATGAGGTTGAACTTTATATCCTCTCCACATTTCCACCTTTTTTTTAACCTATTTAAAGGCCAATCCCTTCTATATTTCATTGTTTTCTTGATCTACAATATACCATCTTTGATTCTGATATTTTCATTCAACATCTATGTTTTCTACTTTCAAACATGTTGAAATTCCCAAAAATACTATAATTTTCTTTAAGTCCTCATCATGTTGGCTATCATTGAGTATTACATCTACTTGTATTGTCCCTTTCTCAAATTCTTTACTCCATCCATCTTTGATAGTGTTTTTTGGACGTTTTTCTCCATCACTGGGAGTATATTTTTCATAGTCTTTGTCTGGTTTTTAAGAGTGCCAAAAGGATATTCTGGTGGTATGTGGTCTCACTCCAGGCTCTGAGCCTTGGAAGCTCTTACTAATAGCAAGGGCTATTGAGATATGGTGCCATGAGCACATAGATTGAATGGCAAAGGTATGTGATAAGGAATGTATTAAAGTAGCCACCCTAAGATGTGGACTACATGATGTGGAGATGTGGATTGAGGATATCCACAAGGAGAGATGTGGATCAGAGTATCCCACAAGTGTTGACTATTCCAAGGGCACTCTCTATATAAGAGGCCTATCATGTATTGTTGAACACACATTGAGGAGAGAAATGCACATTCACTCAAGATTCTATTTATGAGTCCAAGCTAATCTATCTTGGAACCTAATTGACTTGAGGTACATGTCATGAGCACTCTCTTCATCATGTTTCCACATAGGTTCCATCCACCTTAGAGCGCTTCATAAATCCTGAGGCACGCATGTTTTCTCATGGTATCAGAGCTTAGGTCTAGTATCCTAGATTAGTTATATGCATGCCTTAGGAACTCGTAAATTCTCCTAGGTTAGTTTTTAGTTTTAGATCGAGAGTTTCTCTTGAGTGATCTTCACTTTTGTTGAGAGACATTTCCGTTCATTTCACCTTCAGAAAATTTATGTTCATCTCTTAGATATTTCTATCATTCCTGGGTGACATGTTATCTAATAAAAAGGCATGGTACTCATAAATCATTCCTTTAACCTTATGATCTTGAATCCCATTGTGGTTTAAAATATTTACTGCTACCACAAGTCCGGTGCATGGTTTCACTAGGGCAGTATTGTATAACCTTTGAAAACATGACCATAGCCTCCCTCACCAAGTGAATTATCTCTAATAACAATCCTCAAATCATTAAAAGGAAATTTTATTAGGGGCAAGGAAGCTAGGAATCATTCCTATGTCTTAGATTGTAATGGAATTAGATTTCAAAACACCCAAAGACCCACATAAGGCTTTAGGAAACATAACTGTGAACAAAGTAGTGGTATTGTACAAATGATACCAATATCACATTGTTGAAATGCAAATGAAAATGCTCGAGGGTGGAGAATTCTCAATAAGAGAGAGAGAGAGAGAGAAAGAGAGAGAGATGGAAGACCAAAGAGGACAAGTCAACATATCAACTCATATTGACTAAAAGGATACGATGTGATGCCACACAAACCACAAAGGTACCACCTATTTTATAAGCCATTAGGGTCTCCATCAGCCATATCTAAATCCTATCCAAGGTCTTTTACTGACAAATGCCTCAGCTAAACTTTGCATTAATGGTAAAATGGAGTCAACCCTTCCCTCTCAAGAGGTCTACAAGACAAGGTTACCCATTGGCTCCTTTACTCTTTGCCATTTCTACTGACTCATTAAGCTAGCTTATCCAAAGTTAGGTTAGAGAGGGAGCAATTAGAGGGATAGAGCTCTACAAGGTCTATAAGACAAAGTTGCCCATTGGCTCCTTTACTCTTTGCCATTACTACTGACTCATTAGGTTGGCTTATCCAAAGTTGGTAGAAATCAGAGGAATAGAGCTTCCTAGTGGTAACCAGTTGGTGTGTCAACAATTTGCATACGACTCCAATCTCACACCAAGGAACACTGTGCAAGATATGCAATGAGTAATGAACTATCTTGAGGTTTTTTGCAAAGCCTCTGGGTCCAAATTTAATCATGCTAAGACTGGATACTCCACTCTCAAGGAGGAAGAACAAGTCTTTCTAAAGCACCTGGGCTATTTTTAGGCTGCTAGGCATTCCAATGGGTTTTGACATAACAATGAAGTAGAGATGGGACTAGTTCATGGGGATAGGTTCTAGAAGAAATTGGACAAATGGAGAGAGTTCCAGGCTAATCTTGCAGGAAGAAGATTAATTCTTAATCATTGCATTTATCCTATTTCAATATTTTATCTTTCTTGTTGGGCACCCTCAAAGACAAATTTGGATAGAATTCATCAAACTGTTCAAATCTTTTTTGTGGGGAGGGGACTCTAGAATCTCCAAGGTCAGATGGTCCTTATGCATCAAACCTAATAGGAAGGTGGTTTGGGTGTTACTGATATTGAATAGGTAGCTAGGAAACTTTCTGCTTCTTGGGTAATCAAAGCCATCCTTAACCCCCAAAGTGACTGGGCTCATCTTCTACTCAGGAATCTAATCTTGCTAAGACCCTTTAGAGCTCTTAGGTGGAAGAACTACCTTGTTTTGTCTGCCTTGTGTGCGACCCTAAACCCTACAAGGCTAAGGGGAGTCCCATGTGGCAATCCATTTGGAAAGCCATTGAGGAGATAAAGCACAAATAACTTTTTTTGGTAAAGGGGCTTTCATGTGGCGATGGACTCAATCTAGGTTTCTGTTATATTCAAGTCATCTCATCTTACTGATGAGGAATTTTTTAATGCCAATACTTTGTTCAAAAAAGGGCTCCAAGGCTGGGGGCAATTGTGGAACAAGGAGAACTTCATATGGAAAACTTGGTAGGAGATCAAAAGGGAGTTTGCCCTCACCAACCAATGCAGTAGGAGTTAGTGCTAATAAGCAGACTGGATCTGTGGAACAAGGATGTTCAGTGGAGGGGGCGAAATCACTTAGTTTATAGTAGAGAATTTTGTTGGGTGAATGGTCCACTTTTTTTCCCCATGCAACCTCTAGCATAGATGATCTGTCCGCGAAACTAAATGCCAAATGGAGACTATATGATCACAGAGAAAAGTGGAAGGAAATGTTCTCCAAGGTGTGGTTAAAGAAAACACCAATATGTATGCTCTTTTATGGGGCTATACTACACAAAGCTATCTGGTCTACTGTGAGAAGTTTGTGTATTGGAAAAGGTAATGGTAAATGCAAACAATGCCCAAGTTCAGATGAAGATGTATTCCACATTTTTATTGCATGTCCCCATGCTAGAAAGCTTTGGAAAATTAATCACACACCAAGGCTCATGCCTTATGATTCATTTGGCACTCCGGAAACACTTTTCGATTTAATAATGTTGTTGTTGCTACTGATGCTATCTTTCTTGCTTGGTGGGATAGGGAAAAAAGTGACTTGAAGGAATGATTGAAAGTCTCAACCAAGCTCAAAAGCAACTCAATGAGGACCTTGATGAACACAAAAGTGGATGCCACCTGGGTTCTCATGCCATGGATTTCAAGAATTTGGATGACATGGACACTAATGCTACTGGTCAAGCCCCTTCTGTTGGACAATTCCCTACTATTGTTGGACATACCTTTGCTACAGGCTCCCCTTTCAACATAGGTCACCCTAGTGAACAGCTGCTATCTCATTCTTCCGGTTTCCCTAACAGACCTCTTGCTAGACCCTTTGCTGGTGGACCTCTAACTAGTAAATACTTGGTTCCCTTATTTGGATATGCTGGACATGCCACTAGACCTCTTGGTGGATGCTCTACTATTCTCGCTTCTAGATTTTATACTGGACCCCACATTGGTGCCACTATTGGTCCCTATAATGGACCCTCGACTTTAGGACCCTCTATTGGACTTGCTGCTGGACCCTCTACTAGATTTGCTATAGTATCTTTGTTGGGCCTTCCATTGGAGGTTGTGCTAGATTGTCATGATAAAATAGCAAGCAATAGGCTTGACTACTCTCTTATGAAGCCTAGGCATTCCCATGGTCAAATTCGAGCCATGCCCATACCTAGATCTTTTAGTCTTTCCCTCAAAAGAATCATTGTTTCCACTAGGTTTGGAACACAAGACTCATTATCATTGGAGAGTGCTTACCTCTATGACCTACCAATCTTGATGGAGTCGAGTGTCTTTCCTATGGAAATTCTTCTACTATAAGCAGAGGATTTTTCAAAAACGACCACCCACTTGTTGGAATGACCTCACTTTTTAATATAAACTATTCAAGAGTAAGGATCTCTCTCCTTAACACATCCGTTGGTGAGTTGAACTATCTTTTCTTTGCAAATGATGGACTCATGGGTGGTGCTTGTAAATGAGAAGGATTCAAGGAACCTAAACATCTTAACTTTCTTCTTGCACCACCTCCAACTTGAGAAGTTCATGTAATCCCTTGTCATTTTTAGTTTTTCGTTTGTGTTTGCATCCACTATTGCATGTTACCTCACCTACTTTTTACATTCCCTCAAAAGGGTACTACATTTTACCTAAATTTTCAATTTGAGGCAAAATTTGTGCCTATGTATACAAAACATAACAATTTGGTACAAAACATTTTTTGGAACTAATTTTAGGCTTCTTAATATTAGAAAAAATATATTGCTTTCACGTATTGGATCTTTAAAAAAAAAACAAAAAATCGTTCATGATTTAAAGACCATAAATTTTGATAAGGTGCACTTTGTGATGCATATTTATTTATTGTAAAAAGGTCACTTGGAAAATATTTGCATGGCAAAATCTTGGGTGAAATCCCCACAAAGTTCCATAACGGGGCCCTTTTCCATGCACTATGTAATTTTGACAATGAAAAGGGGTCAACATAGAATTCCCCCCTCAACAAGACACTCCAAGTTGAGAGTTCAAATGATGATGAGCCTCCTATGGATGCAACAAAAGTTCATTTTTCATAGATCTCTTATAGTGTGGTTACTCACCACATGATACCAAGGATGCTATCCAACATTACAACCAAAACTCACCATTGAAGGACATATGGTTAGACCTTGTGACAAAAACTAGAACAAACACCCCCTTAGCCTCACCACCACCACAAGTCTAGTCAAAGTAATTCACCAAGCTTCAAAAGAGAGGTGCTTGGCCTCTAGATTCAATAGCCTCTATTGGATTTATAAAGCCAAAATATCCTCCATCCCTACCAACAAAGAGATAAAATGATGATATGGAGGAAGTCACTATCAAAAATGCCACAAATGCCTTGAGTACACTATGCAATTTTGTTAAGAAACACCTACACAAAAGGGCAGAGACATATATCACCAAGAAAGATATATAGTAGCAGTAACCAAAAGTTGATTAGCTACAAGAATAGGTGAAACAGTTGAAACACAACCTAGGCTGAACAAGCAAAGCAGTATGGCCACCGAGTGAATGAGCTGGCCACCAAGTTCACAACAAAGTCAAAATTATTTTCCTTGATTCAGGCATGGCCACTAGTGATGTAGAATGAGGCTTTTTATAGACTAGAACTTCTGCATGCTAGATATAAAACTATTGCACGAAAAAATACAACACTCTAACAAGACACACTTTTTCTCAATGAACAATTGAACGCGTGCTCCAAAGTCAATAGATTATGGGGATGCATGTGAATTGAGTGTGGATAGTATTTTTATCCCTGATCAATAGTTGCAAGATACTCAAGGTACTCCTAGTGTGCAATATAGTTTGCTTCATGGTTGACCACTACCTTCCCCTTAGGACTCACCCGTTACCGGTCACAAACATTGGAAGAGGAAAATGATGCAATGTGGGCAACATGCATCTCATATAAAAAAGATCAAAGATTTGCAAAAATAAACAGAGGAGAATGATGCAATGTGGGCAATATGCATCACATACATTTCCAACCAAATACAGTTAGTCTAGCATGGATAATAAATATGCAGGTATAGTTTGTCCAACATAGTATTTTTATCTCCAATCAAGAGTTGCAAGATATGCAAGTATAGTTAATCTAGCACGGACAATAAATTTGGTTAAGTATTAAGAAGAAATTGCAAGCTTTGACTAGTAGGCCATTTGAGATATATGCCAAATGAGATAGTGATGCTAAAAAGACTGGTTTATTGCTCGAATTTGAATCCCTTGAAGCCGAGATGGTCCAATTGAAGCACACCCTCTCTTGTTACCAAGTTACTACACAGGTTGTTCAACAAAAAAATTCTACAATTATAATTGAGAAAACATGTAGGCTATAAGAACTTCAACATGTTTGTGAAAATGTGGTGGTAGATGAGTCTGCACCTTTATTAAAATCCAATTCTAACCATGTCTACTCAACCAAGTGTCGGTAGATGAACCTTAACATCACGTGACATATCAAAATCAACAAAATGTTTCCACTAAAACGTTTGTCTCAATTGCTGAGAAACTTAGGATGTCATACGTTTCTTTTTGTAATGCTTTGATTTTGCATATGCATGGCCTTTTTACATTAGTGGGTTCAAGTGCATCTTTTGTCAAAGTTGCCCACCAAGTGTGCTAGGTTTTAGGCATCAACCTAATCCCCCTTTTTTTTAATTTTGAAAATTTGAATATAAAGAGTTCAGAGTTAGCTCAAAGTTAATAACTATCAAAGCTCAATCAGTGCCAAGAACTAACAGTTCTCAAGATAACGTTTTCAAGAACTAACTCTGTCAGCTATATGGACTTTTGTCTAATTTTGAATTAGATTTGAATATAGAATAGTGCTTCTTTGCCTACTATCTTATCTTTAAAATATGTATGTTGTTAAGATATTGAATCTAAAGTGTTTGTTATGCACTACGCCTCTATTTTTAAGCGACTCTAAACATTGTTTCAAAAATAGTTTAGTATTTTGCATTTAAAGAACTTGATTTTCCCTTAACATCTAAATATTAGAGCAGTCGACCACTTGTGCAACTAAATGCAAATTGGTTTTCAAACAAAAAGCCCAAATGCATAATCATGTATCAATACTTTCTCTCTAGATAAAATGAGCACCTCAAATGAATATAAAGGCAAGTTGTGCCATCTTGCTAATCTACAAAGTTTGGCAAAAATAACCTCTAGGAAATCACCTCACATGATCTCCTTCCCATTCATTGGCTTGCATTTGTGGTCGACTCTTACCCCAATATGCTACATATAGGATTTGATTTTCAAACAAAAATCCAAATGCATAAACACACATCAAATACAATCTCTCCAAATAGAATTGACACACCACCAAAAAAAAAGTCAAGTTTGCACCATCTCCCCAATCCAAAAAATTCCAGAAATAACCTCTTGGAAATCTCACTACCTCACACAATGTCTTTCACATTTTTTGGCTTGTAGTTGTGGTTGACCCCTACCCCAATATACTAGAATCGACTACTTTCGCAACCAAATGCGAATCTAAATGCAAATTTTATTTTCAAACAAAAATCACAAATGCATAAATACGCATCAATACAATCTCCCTAAATAAAATTGGCACCTCACATGGATATAGAGGCAAGTCGCACCATCTCCCCAATCCAAAATAACCTCTTGGAATCTTATTACCTCAGACAATCTCGTTGGCATTCATTGGCTTGTAGTTGTGGTAGACCCTTACCCACAATACGCTAAAAATATAAGTAACTGACCACTTCTACAACCCTTTTGCAACCAAATTTGAAAGAAAATTTCCAAATGCTGCATAAACACACTTCAATACAATCTCTTCAAATAAACTTTTGCACCTTACACAAACATAAAGGTGGGTTGCACCGTCACCCTGATCCAAAAATTTTGTCAAAAGTAACCTCTTGTAAATCTCATTACTTCACACAATCTCCTTCACATTCATTAGGTTGCAGTTGTGGATGGCCCCTACACCAATATGGAGTAGTCAACCACTTTCACAACCACAACAAACACTCTCTACCTCATTCTCTTTCTCTCATGACTCAATTGTGGTCCACCTTACTCAACGGTAGGCGTAGGAGCTATGGACTATAATCTTGCTGAATGAAGAGTGCTCAAGGATCCCGCCAAGCTTTAATAAGAAAAAAAAAGACCTCATGGTGTGGGCAAGGGCCGTCGGGGGACATGGGGGGTTCAAGGGTTACTATTGAAAACCCTTATTTGTAAATCATAAGGCTTGAAAATTAACCCTTTCTCTATATACATATTTCTGTAAAAAAATTTGAATTTTTGCTATTTAGAAATTGCTTGTGTTGAACCCACATATTATATTTACATATGATGAGTGAACCCCTGTGGGGTAATCCCATTCTAAAGCCATCCTAGCCCAATGGTCTAGGATGGGAATAATGATGCATAATGATAAGAGTAGATGACCATCCTACTCCCATCCTGAACCATGTTTTACGGCCCTTAATGGTGAGTAACAAGATTCCATGTTTTGGAGCATGATTCCAACATGTTTGTTTTAATTGGGGATGCTAGGAGGTTGTGATGGATGCAACCAATATACTTTTTTGTTCTTTTGGAGAGAAATTATTTTGAATTTGAAATGAAAGAGGTTTCATTATGGAAAAAATAATAACTAACAAAATTAAAAGTGAAAAGCAAAAGGGGAAAGGAAAGGGGTAAATTTTGACTTTTGTTTATGACATCATGCAGGAGTGATTTGTAAGATTGCATGTGAAGGCTCTCTTTGTAATGTGTCCCATCTATATGAGCACCATATTCAAACATACTTGAAGTGGGTAAATGCATGGAGTCATTGCCTTAGGATCTTAGAACATGGAAGGAAATAGGATGCGAATAGGAAATATTGATCTCATCCTAATCCATGCTATCTTAATTACATTTCTATCCTAAACCCATCGGAGCATGTGCTAACAATCAAAAAAACTAGAATAGCTTAAGTGTAAGAGGACACATGACATCATTTGATGTGTGAAGGAGGTGGGGAGAGGACACATGTTATCATTTGATGTGTTTAGGATGTGGGGAGTGTAAACATGGCCTCATACCATCCTTCATTAATTCCTTAAAAGGGGGATCCCTTTTGTTTCTCCAAGGCCTAGGCCAAATTCTAAAATGGATAAAACCATTCTAAAGTCATACTAGCCTAGTGGTTTACGATGGGAATAATGATGAGAATAAATTACCATCCTTATCCCATCCTAAACAATGTGGTAAGGCCCTTTATAGTGACTAATGATTCCATGTTTCGAGCATGATTCTAAACGTGCGTGTTTTTGTTGGGGGTGTTGGGAGAGTAGGATGGATGAAGCCAATATATTTTTTGTTCTTTTGGGAGAGAAATTGTCTTTGAGTTTGAAATGAATGGAAAATAATAATGAACAACATGAAAGGTGAAAAAGGAAAGGGGAAAGCAAAGAAAAGGCAAAAGAAAAGGTGAATTTAAAAAAATTCTAGTACACTTGAAGAGGGGTAAATGCATGAGGTACTGAATTAGGACCTAATTACATGGAAGGATATAGGATGGCAATAAGATATAGTGGTCCCATCCTAACTCATACTATCTTAATTGTATTTGTATTGTGAACCTATACAAACATGTGCTAACAATCAAAGAACCAATCAAAGAACTAGCATGGGTTAGGTGTAAGAGGACACATGACATCATCTAATGTGTTTAGGAGTTAGAGAGAGGACACAAGTTATCATCTGATGCATTTAAGCGATGGGGAGAGGACGCATGGGATCATTCCATCCTTCCTACTTCCTAAAAAGTGGGATCTCTTTCTTTTCCCTAATGCTTAAGGGCAAGGTTCTAGGATAGCAGAAAAGTGGATAATCCCAACGTACCCATCCTAGCCCAATGGTATAGGATGGGAATAATGACAAGAATAGATAACCATCCTAAGAGCATCATAATCCCATCCTAAAGCCATCCATGTGCTAAGGGCTCTTAATGGGTAACTTGCATGGTGGTCATGGCCCAAATGATTACTGTGGTATGATTTGTAGGATCCATGCTCACTCAATAACCCCTCATGAGGGAGGTTGGTACTCTAAAGAAAAGGTTGTCTTACTTTATTTGGGTGGCACTTGCACCAATATAATGGAATTGTGTAGCATAGTCAATGGGCATTTGTTCAAAATTCTTATTTCTTGGATCCAACGCTTGGGGAAATGACCCAAGGGTCCCATGGCTAGGTATTTTCGAGGATACCCTTATTATCTTTAAGAGATATTGCCTTGTCAAGAGATGAAAAAGAATATGGAGGACAAAGATGAAAGTGATCATGATGTAGAGTTCTATAATCTAGCTCTATAATAGACTATGGATAATGATTATGACATTACTCCTCTCATCATAGTGCATGTACTTGGGTTGGGTGCTTGAAACGCAATGAACATATCGATCTAGGGGAGTTCTATAATCTAGCCCTATAATAGACCATGGATAATGATTATGACGTTGCCCCTCTCATCATAGTGCACATACTTGGGTCGGGAGCTTGGGATTCATCAACACATTGATCTACGGGAATACTAAATGGAATCACATGAGACAAAATTGACAACAATGACAATGAATATGATTTGCCCTATATGACAATTCAAGTTGGAAAATTTTTCATTGATATCGACCAATCATGATGGTTATGTAATAGAACAAGTGTAGATGGATTAGAGATTGGAAGTCTATGTTGTTTATTCTATAAAATGTAAAGTCTATATTGCTGGGTGACATGATTGTTGAGTTTGAATCGCAACAAAACTAAGCCAAGCTGTAGGGACACTACAACGTTTTAAGTGCAATATTACGCCATGATGTAAGAGGTCCAATGGCATTATGATGTTTTAAGAGTGTTTTAAGTACTACATTAGCACCAAAACTAGAGTGAAGCAAGGAAACACAAGACAATACCTTGGCATACACTTTTAGTTATGGTTGCTGCATGCAATTTTTGAAGGTGTGGCAATTGCATTTTGTGCGCGTGTGTTGGCGCGTATGTGTGAGTGCATGCATGTGTCTACATGTGTGTGCGTGTGCATGTGTGTGCACATGTGCATTTGTTTGTTTATTAGTGTGTGTGTGTGTGTGCGTGCACATGCGCGTGCGTGAATGTGCAAATCTCTTTCGCTCTCTCTCTCTCTCTCTCTCTCTCTCATCCACTGTGGTATAATAAGATGGGCATCGTTGTCACCAGCCCCAATTGTGTGAGCATTCCTCATAACCTTCTTCATGCCATATTTGCACCTATATATTTGTGCTTGGTTTGGTTATTGTTATTCTTTGTTTTGAATTCTAAATGACTATTGTGGCTAGTTTTGCTTTTTACAAACGGGAAAAATACTGCAAGATTTAGGAATCTTAGTCAACCAAATAATTCCAGAAGGAGGATCTTTGAGGGATTTGGAGGTTGAGGTGTTATAAGTATTGATGTGGGAGGATGGTGCATAGCCAAATTTGATTGATGTGGAAGGATGGCGCATAGCCAAATTGTCATAAAAGTCAGAGATTGCATGCTTTCCTTCGCTAACAATTAAGTTGGTGATTGTTATATGGATTGTGACAATTGATGACAGTGGAGTAGTCCTTTTGTTGATGGCACTCTAGTCATCCTTGTTTTGCTCTCAAGCTTGTTCATACACACAACTAAACTTGAAGAGCTCTAGAGTGTAGTAGGCTTTCATGAGTCTTTGTGGACCAAGAAGAAAACAACTAGTGGCTAAAGGATTATAAGTGGCAAGTTTTCATGGGCTAGCTAGAAGGAAGAATATAGGATATATATACATTACTTGAGAGTGACCCCCCCTCCCCCCTTCCCCATCACCCAAAAGCATGCAAGTATACAACTTGGGTTCAAATGGAGAGTTTTTTCAATTCAAAAATTTAAAGTAAATTTACATGAATGTTTTTGTATATAGGGTTTTTTAATTGAATTTTTAAAAAGAGCTATAAGGTTGGGTAGAAAAAGGGGTCTTTTTATCCATGTAAAATTTTCAAGTAAGTGGAATTCATAATACCCCTTGAACGCACATCATATTTAGGGCTTTTTAGTAGTACACCCCCTAGGAGGAAACCAAGAGTGATCATGAAGGAGTGATAACTAGAAGGGGGAATTTATGACATATATACATTATTTTAGAGTGAACACCCCTTGGGGGGGGGGCGGGAGGGTCACCGAGAAGCATGCAAGTATACAATGCGGGCTCAAATGGAGAGGTTTTGCAATTCAAAAATTTTAAGTAAATTTACAGGAATGTTTTTGTATATAGGGTTTTCAAATTGAATTTTGAAAAAGAATTGTAAGGTTGGATACAAAAAGGGGTCTTTTATCCATGTAAAATTTTCAGATAAGTGGAATTCATAATACCCCTTGAACACACATCATATTTAGGGCTTTTTAGTAATGCACCCCCTAGGAGTGAACTAAGAGTGATAATGAAGGAGTGTAGGATATAATTGCTAGAGAGTGATAAGGAAGTTCATTCAATGTGGTTAAACAAGTTGGCAAGCCACCATTGGATCCATTTTCTTAAGGTAAGGGAGTCCTTCTATTTTAAGAGAGTTTTTAATAATATGGAGCACATTTAATAGGATTAAGGTAATTGCGAAACAAAGAGGCTCTGCATAGAGAAATTGCGAGAAGAGGCTAGCAAACATACACCTAGATAATGTAATGCATGCAACATTGAATGTTCTGCCTAGAGGGAGGGAAAAGCAAGAGGTAGCGATGCAACTCAGGGGAGAGAGGACTGAGACAAAGAGGCACGAGGATTGTTCGAGAGGATACGAGGTGAGACTAACTTGAGGGAGGCAAATTAAGTCATAGGGGGGCAATTAAGTTAGTTCAATTCAATTTGGGATCCTATTAACTTACTTTAATGGATTAATTTATGGGGGACTAGAGGACTAATTGATATGACTTTTTATGAAAAGTTCATTAGGGGGACATATTAGGATTTAGGTAAGGCCTTCTATTTGCACGCATGTCTAAGAAGGCATTGGGCTAGCAATAAGTATGGTTGCATAGCCTCATCACCATATGCAGAGACTCTTTCAAAAATCCATATTAGGATTTAGGTAAGGCCTTCTATTTGCATGCATGTCTAAGAAGGCATTGGGCTAGCAATAAGTATGGTTGCATAGCCTCATCACCATATGCAAAGACGCTTTCAAAAATCCATAAAACTTTATATATATTTATCAATGTATGGGGGGACATACTAGGATTAAGGACATGACTAAGAAGGCATTGGGCTAGCAACAACTCCGGTTGCATAGCCTCATCACCATATGTAGAGACGTTTTGGAGTCCAAAAGGTTGACGTTGGAAAATTGTGGTGCGATTTTGGCAATCATATTGCCCTTGATGGCGCATGAGTAGTAGCCATTGTATTCAAGCATGTGACTAGGGGTGAGTGCATGGATGTGTGATGACCCTACAATGTTCGGCTACATGTGGAGGGGCATTGATCATCAGGACTGAGTGATGACAAAGGGAGGCATGTTATAGAGTGGAGAATGGGCACATGGGTAGCACGTGTCACATAACTTTGGCTACCAACATTAGAGCTACTTGAAGAAGGTAGTCCATTTGAGATTTTTGAATAATTCCTGTTGAGCAAACGTGGAAACGAAGGAACTGCTACATGGGGAGTTGTGAGCTCAAGCCTTAGTGGATGGGGTGTGGTGTGTCTAACTCCCAAAGGGTTAAAAAGCGGTCACCATCCAGTGTTGGAGAATCATGATGGGGTGCATGTAATAGGGCATTTGCTTATCTCAACACATAAGGAGATGTCAGATTGTAGTGGTGATGGTTACCAACTGGAGAGGGAGGAAAAGGTGATTAGAGGCTGCACCCATACCACCGCTAGTGAAGATGCACCATCTCATGCTATCAGATGGACGGAAGGTGTTGGTCCGTGTCCCCATACCTTGCCTACAAAACCGATTCACAACAACCAGTTGGGGATGAGCTAGCACCTTGCGTGTGGAAAGGTGTAGATGTGCGATGGTAGCGGGCGTTCTGTGCTGTAAGGCGGTAGACTCACGAGTAGGAGGTTTGAGGGTTGTCGGAAGATTAGTAGAATCAGAAACCTTTCTTAATAGTAATTGTTGAAATCGACAACTTTCCCAAAATTGTCCCACTTGGTCAAAAGTACCCGACTATTTATAGCTTAATAGCTGTAGGCTGGTGTTGTTGGCGGTTGTGATCCCTATTGTCAGATTGCATCACGATGTATAGGTCAAGAAACACCAACATTCGACCACCCTTGGATCTAAAGTCTGATCCTACGGCTATCAAACTGCGCTTCTCGCGTGAGCTATAGGATCCTCCATTTTGATCATGTGACTACCAAAACACGCCAAACGCACGCTCGGGCACGGATTTCGATCTGACAACCACCATTGGATAACTACCACGTGTACCATCACCTCCCATAGCCATTCAACGACCGAGGATCGGCAAGGGTTATCGATCCCAATCGAGAACCGGGGCAACAGGCCGGCTCTGGGTCTCGACTCTCCAACCGGTCGCGACAGTTTCCTCGCGGTAGCCTAGTGAGCCTACTCCATCTTCGCAGGCAGGGCCGGACCTGATTCCGGTCTCTTGGCGGCGATCTAGTTGACTGACGGCAACTTGACGGCTTGCCGTCAACTACATTTTTGGATTCTCTTCTTGGTTTTTGGAGGCACTGGTGCTCAGAGAGACTTGGCTATGGCGCCCAGCCTTCGGGCTCCACTCACCTTGCCACTTCCGCCCTCGCCAATCGCAGAGACCCACCCCCCTCCTCGATCCCAACCTCACCATCGCCGCCACTCCATCGCCCACTTTATCCCTTGCATACATCACCCCCAATTGTCGTGCACAACTACGTTCGTAACTGTCTTGTTGGCGGCTCGCGCCTCGGAAGACTCGGAACTTTCAACCCAGCTGATTGAGAGCTCCTTCTCGGATTGCGGAGAGCCAGCGCAACTCGCAACATCCATCACAGCTCATTCAGCAGTCTGAGCAGAGGTCGGAAGACTCGGAACATTCAAACGAGAGCTCATCCTGGGATTGCGAGAGCCCGCTGGCGGCTGCGCCTGCATCTCGTGTGCGTTTACTGGGGTGCACAGGTCACAGAGGACCGATGACGGAAGGCTGGGTGTTCGAGGAGCAGATTCAGCAGCAGAGGTCTGCCTGTCACAGTCTGAGTCTTCAGAGGTTGCGGACTTGTTGGCGAGTGGGCCTGATGAGCGGTGCGCAAAAGCAAGTGGCAGGCAGTTGCTCGGGCGATGCATGATGCTGTGGAAGCAGCGTGCAGGACACAACTCCGGATCATACATGAAACCACCGGACGAAATAAACAATGAAAAAGAATCAGAAGATGGTTCTTTTCGCGGTTTTCTAGAGTAAAAGTACGGTTGTAGAAGATGCGTCATCGGGGCGACTGGAACTGCACACGGGGATCTCTGTCGGTCCCTGTGCCGTCGTGGTACGTGTACCCCTTTGACGACCACTTGGTCAGCCTTGGCAGTTGCTCAACTCACACGCATCTACACGTCAATGTACCGCGTTATCTTTAGTAGCACCCAACATCGTCGTCAGGCCGATGGTCAGGATCAGCTTCGTTTCCCCTCCAGTTGATGAGGAAGGAGGAGGAGGAGGAGGAGAAGAAGAAGAAGAGGAGGAGGAGGAAGAAGAATAAGAATAAAGAAGAAGAAGAAGAAGAAGGAGAGCCGGCAAGGACTTGCTTTTTGCATCATCGCACAGGGCTTTCCATCCCTGAGGACGAGGAAGACAAGTGAAAGACGAAAACGTTTCCAATACACCACAAGGCCCTTCGTACCTTGATTCCTGAACAGTAGCCTGTAGGCTGTCACTCGCGCCCGATTGTCAAGGTTTACATGCCTGCTTCAGTGCTTCTACCTGTACAGATGTATGGAGAAGCCTTATTTAAACTCCACAATCCGTGCCATGCCCACCTTTCGTACCCATCCGCAGATTGCGTGCGTTGACAAATGACTGCACGCCCGGAAGTTGTACTAGATCTAGTGCTCATTGTCCCTGTGACGTGACGAAATCTAATATTCTTAATTTGTGGGTGTTCAAAACGAGACTGTGAGCGACGTAATAAAATGGAGATGACAATCAATTTGGAAGGATTTACCCGCACACGCGATCAGACTTGGGTCCTAAGATCTTGTAGAAGTGTTTATTGGGGGCGAATCACAGGCATTCCATGAGATAATTCAATCCTCGCATACACTTTCGTTTACAAGGATATGCTTCTTAATCTCCTCTTCCACAGGTTTTGCGTTGTATGTTCTCTGATTTGTCGAGGATCCCATGAGTGATGCCGAGGAAGCTTTCAAAGATCGAATCATATAGACCTCGCCCTCCCCCAGGAGATTGCAACGAGCATCAGCCAAAACTCTCACTTATACATTTGATATTACCTTGCACAAGACGCTGACGCTAGCTAGGCTGTGTGAATCGGCGACGTCAGTTCAATTCCATATTGGATGGAGGGGACCAGAGCGTTGATAAAAAATTTGAGGGGTGAATTCTTAGAAAAAAAAAAAGAGGAGTGAATTGTATTCAACAGGGTCGGTTTGATTTAAAGCTATAATTCCGAGATTTGGGCATGATTCATACGGCAGGGCGAAGGTATCAGCAAGGTCAGCCTGAGTGTAAGGCTCTAATTCCATATGCAATGGGCAGGAACAGACCTGGGCATGATTCATATAACTAGTGTGTCCAGCGCCCACATGGTCCAAACGCCCGTTTTCTTGGGCCCAAAGATGATTTTGGTTCATCAAAATAAACTTGATTTCTTGAGACTGACAGCCCTTCGGAGCACTTTTGTCACGACTGACGGAGTATTTACTCTCAACACTGGCCTAAGCGATGTTGAATAGTACTTTCAGAGGTTGCATCAAATGGCTCGTGGGACTGTTGCTGTGCCTCTCGGCTCTACAGGTTCGGCTCAATGATGACAACTCCGCAGAAGTCAACTCTGGTAAACCATGTTGATTTTTAATCGTTTCTGGAAAGGAAGTGGGGTGAATAGCTTGAAAATTTTGGCGGATTATTGGCTAGTGCTACCAGAACATCTGTATGAAAATGAGTCTGTCTTAAGACATAGCATTAATTTGAAACAGTTTCTTGCCGTCTGAAGCTTGGATTCCCTGGCTTTTAATGCTGGCATTTTTGTGATGTTTTCCTGAACCGTATGAAAAGGGATTTTTGACTCTTTACCTCACGCAACGACTTTAACCTGGACTGTAAAAGACAAGTGCTTAGTGTCCGCAACAACTATACATAATTCAACGCGTACGATTTGAGAAAGAAAGAGGAAGAACGTTTAAGAATTGAATATTCGTTGTGGCATTGATTTAGAAAGGAATGCGTACATGAAATATAGATGCTGAAAAGCTAACATGAGAGAGAGAGAGAGAGAGAGAGAGAGAGAGAGAGAGAGGGGGGGGGTACTCAGAGAAGAAAAAGAAAGGGGGACGGAGGGGGGGGTGAGAGGGGAGCTTCTCTGAGCGCAAGCCCTCTCTCTCTCTTCCTGTGCTAGAATAACAGATGGAGGTCTCTTGCTGTAGCCAACATTCCTGCAGCAGAAGAATATGCCCAGGAATCACAATGCATAAACAAATCTCTCTTCATCCTGTGCACACAAGTGTTACAGAAGAAGACACATACAGTTACATGAATAGACAGCCGTGTAGATGACCAATAGAATCTTTATTAAGCTCTCAGAGAGACAGAACCATATACAAAATACCCTGTTCGGAGCATGCTACCTTGCTGCTGCTCCACCTTGCCCAAACAGAGGGCTTCAACTGATGTCCTGCTGTTCACCGTCCTTCAGATGTGTGGCCCGACAATGGCCTTCAGTGTCCTGTAGTATCTTTAGGAAAGGACTATGCTGGCTTCCTTGCTGCTCTGCTATGCAGCCAATGGTCAGGCAAAAGTAATAAGACTCCCCCAATGGGGCCCCTCTTATAGCCCCCTGATCTGGCCAATCAGATCCCACAGACTGGCCGACCAGTCTGTCTAATTCTGACGAGAGAGTCCTATTGCTGACTGGTCTGCTGACACTGCCACATAGCAGGCTTCTATTAGCCTCCTGCTGTACTACCAACAAGCCCAGGTAGGGCCCACCAGCACCTGCAGTCTGCCAACCGGCCTCTTCTGCCCACGACTTTGGGCCCTGCATGCGTCTTTAGATGCTTCCCATGTGGCAGCCTACATTGCTGCCCACATGGCGGCCACCATAGGATCTTGTGCCCCTCTTTCTCTTCTCTCAGATCTGCCCCTGTGGCAGCCTTCTCTGCCCACGTGGCTTCTCTCTGAATGCTTCTTCTGCTATACGTCATCCTCCCCCATGTCCACCTCATTTGGGAGCTCACAGACGAGAAGGTGAATCCTGTATTCCGACACCCCCTCTCACCGATCCACTGTGGGCCTAAACCCAATTGTCAATGCAGATGTTCCATCAGCTCCCATGGAGCAGCTCTCAGGAACAAGTTGGAGACATCCTTGATATTGGGTCCTCCAACTTGATGCTTGAGTTCCTCCAGGTCCAGCTCTACCGAGGTACACCATCCCGGAACACAAATACAATCCAAGTAGCACCAATCGTCCATGGTTCCACACTTCTCAGTCACGTACACACCAAGAGTGCTTGAGCATTCCTGGTACTGGCATCAGGTTCTTCCAGCTGTCCCCCTCCTGAACCAAGGACAGCTTGGATTCTGCCAAGTTGGAAACAGACCTGTCATCACTCTGGCACCATCTGTAACCAAGAAATACACCTGAATAATGAGACCCCTATGGCTGCTCCACATAGATCCCCATCACCAAATTCAGCTCCAGAAATCCTGGATCACCCTCCAGCAATTTCCAGACACAAGCTCCAAATGAGCTCCAACCTGAATAACCAACTGGTACCTGTACACCTTCCTATTTTGATGATGTTCTTGTCTCCACCATAAAGGTTTAAACAGATTCACCTTTTTCTGCTCCCAGCATCATGTAACTAGGCCTTAAAGAGCATTCATTACTGACCTTGATAGAATTCATGCAACGGGCATTGATGGCCTCTTCCCCTCTGTCTGCCTGGAAGGTTTTCAACCTCCATTCTCTCAATGCTTGAGAAAAACATGGCAAATATTGTGCTCAAGACAAACAGCTGAAATTTACTTTTATAGACAAAGATTACATACCATATGATTCCCTCATCCTATCGCTTGCTTTGAAAACAAGGTGGGTACCTCATGAAGGCAGCCATTTCATCCGCGTGTAACACTGCATTGCATCCTTTAATGTCTTTGTACTCATCTGCCCTGATCCTAAAAGTCTCTCCATAGACACTCCCTCACTGGAACTAGTGTCATCATCCATGCAACTAGTGTCATCCTAGAAGTCCCTCCATAGACACTCCCTCCATGTAGCTAGTGTCATCCTCATTCTCAGCAGAACAGTCTGAACAACCAATGCTGTCTACTTTCACAAAGGTTCTTGGTACCTTTGGCCCATTGGACTCTCTCTCAATGTTAGACATTAAGTTGGTGTCACCTTGATCCACATACTTGATCTCAGCAACACTAAGAGCCATCACCAAGAAAAGCTATGATGTTTCTGTTGCCATGTTGGCTACCTCCTCTCACTCATGCTTGTACACCTTTCTTTGACTTTCTGCACTTTCTTGCAAAGTGTCTAGGCTCATCACAAAATAAGCATTTCTTCTTCTTCTTGCGTCCACCATCAGAAGAGTCCTTGTTGTTACAGATTTGTGACCTTTCTTTTTGTAGAGCTCGCCTTTGCCAGGCTTGCTTTCTGAATCCCCTACCTTGCTTCGTGCGATAAAGGCTTTTTCTTTGCCGCTATCTCCATCATAGATTTCCATAGCCTTCTCCTATACCAAATAGCTTCCAGCTCCTCAACCAAGTGAGCAGCCTTGATCCGAATTCATAATGTTGATCACAAAGGTTCTGAAGCTCTTTGGTAGCATAGTCAATAGGCAACTGGACTGTGTCGACTTGTGACCAACTGCTAATAGTTGACCCTAACCACCTTCACTTTTGTGAGATAATCAGGGGGTGAACCTGGGTTCTGAGAGATGGCAACATGGGCAGCATTATGGCTGCCATGGGGGCAGGGATCAGAGAAAGAAAAGAGACATACTTGGAGACAAGATGGCTGCATCAGATGGAGCTGATGGACAGAGCAGATGGCGAACCCTTGTGGCAAGGATCTGGCCTGGAAGAGGCAGATCTGGAGCAGCATAGCATGGCGAGGAATACCAGGGTGAAAGGCGCCTGCATGGAGAGGTATGTGGGCAAGCTGAGGGCCTGCAATAAGGCCTTGGACAGAGCACAACAGGGCGTGTTATCCCGGGGTAAAGGCACCTATGTTGCAGGGGTCTGTGGGCAGGTGTACGCCCTGCAACAGGGCCTGCAGGTGGCGCAAGCATGGCAGGGAGTGCAGCAGCAGGGTCGGCTACTCAAAGAGGCTGGTAGGGCTGGTTGGAGCCAGCCAACCAGGCCTGGTCTAGTGCAGGCCAAGTGGGCTGGGCCCCACATGGAAAGGAGGGCTGAATGCACTGTTTCATGAGGACTCCCAGGTTGGTGGGGGAGGCAATGAAGCCGACCCTGCTGGGTCGGCTCTATGTGAGGGGCCTTGGGCCCTATAAAAGGAGGCCTTTGTGCCTCAGTTATTAATCCAGATCAGCCACCAAGTGAGCAGAAAGGAGCAGCAGAAGACTTCTTCTTGGGCCTACAACCAGGAGGAGAAGAAGGGCAGAGGACCTGCAGACTTAGCCAAGGAGAGGTTAGAACCTAAGGCAGCAAGGTGCTGAGATCCTTTGGACAGAGATACATACACCCAGTGGAGCACGCGGCCTCAGAGATCTAGAGGTGCCAGGCATATAGTAGGAGAACCTTTTGGTATTGTATCTTGTCCAGTTTGTGGACGGGCGGAAATATAAAGTGTTGCTTCTATATTTGTCTCTAAGCACAGTCTATTTGCTAGTCTGCACATACACATGAATGTTGTGAAGTACATAAACTTGATGAAGTTTGATTCCATAGTGAAACACTTCCGTGTGGGCTAACTATCAGTCTTCCACTAGCAGGATACCCTCTTTGTGAGAGTTCACTTTTCTTACATGGTGTCAATGCCCTGATGGAAGTTCTCGGGAAGTGGAGCTTGCGGGCAAGGACCTTGCTGAAGGATGACATTTGCTCAGAGGAATTAGCTTTGGTGTCTGAAGGATTGTACCCAGGCGGGAGGCTCAGGTTCAGGTAGACGCCTGAAGGATTGTACCCAGGTGGGAGGCTCAAGTTTAGACAAGTGTACGACACTCTAAACCCTTTTTCTCTGTCCGTTCATTATCATGGCCAATAGATACCAGATCCCAAAATTTGGTGAGACAGGTAAGCTCGACAAGACCAACCACCTATTGTGGAAAATGAGCATCCACAGCCACTTGGTGTTGAGGGAGTCGCGGACGCGATGCTGCCACTTATTCAGATGGCGGATACTTCTTTTAGGGCTTGGACAACTTTTGAGGGATATGTACAAGCTCGACAATGAGGCGAGAATCTTGGACCTCGAGATAGAGCCGTATAATAGCATGAGTATGGATGAAGGGGAATCGGTATGGGAACTCTTCACCAAGATGAAGGTGGTGCGGGATCAACTGGCGGTAGTTGGTCAAAGCTCAACCACAATGGCATGGTTGTTGTTGGGAATGCTCCCCTGGAGCTACAATAGTTTTATGACTATGATGACTACAGGGCACATGGTGGCACCGGTGACTTTCGAGGAGCTGGTTCCACTGCTGCTGCAGCAAGAAGCTAAGGAAAAGTGGTACGATGGTACGAACAAGGATGAAGGCACTGATGGCTCAGGACAAGAGCGAAGGCAATGGCAAGGGTCAGCCTGGCAAATGCAAGCCCAAAATTGACGATAGAGTAGACTCTTCAAAAGAAGACAAGAAGAAGAAGAGAAAGAAAGAGAAGAAGTGCTTCTACTACGATGAGCCAAGACATTTTGTGAAAGATTGCAAAAAGAAGAAGGCTGATCAGAAGAAGAAGGGTGCCAACTCAGAGTCAGAGGAGTTAGCTTAGGTGGTGATAGGGGAACTTTTCTTGGTGGCCGCTCCCTACACTACTGAGATTAGGTACGTGGACCCCGGTGTTACTGTCATGATGTTAGACATTGAGGAATGGTCAGAAGAGGAGTTAGGATCCTTTGTGAAGGTGATGGACAACGACGAGTGCCTGGAATCATCTAGGTGCTTGACTGGTGTCATTGAAGCAGAGGGGGATTCTTAGACAGGACCTAAAGACTCAAGGTCAAACGGTGGCTGTGACGTAGAGGGGACAACATTACAGAACCATAGTTAAGAGCTTGATAGTCCAGGTAAACTCGATTTCTTCCTGGGATGTGATATCGCGGGTATGATGTTTTTGTTTGCAGACCTAGCCAGATGGAGGACGGGTTGAAACAGACCCTAAGAGCTTGGTGCCTGTAGGACTTCAGGCTATTCACCCATCATAAGGGGGATAGTTGGAGGATGTTGGTACCTGAAGAGCTCGAGTTTAGAGGCGGGTTTGTGACTGAAGGTGGTGGTGCCAACAGGTGCTTCCAAATATGGACCTTCGTACCGGACTAGTATGCAATAGCGGAACTTGACCTAGCAGATCAGGAGCCACTAGTTGAAAAGCAAGAGAAAGACTATGACGACACCGAACTGTTCCAGAGGACTACGACCAGGGAGCTACTAGAGCATCTGCATCGATGTATTGGTATTGGGCCAAGATGGGTTGGTGAGAGGGGGTGTTGGAAATTAAGAGGTCATGTCCCCGTCTGTGAGCCCCCATTTGAGGAGAGCATTGGGACGGTGAACCCGGGTTCTAAGAGATGGCCACGTGGGCAGCATCATGGCTGCCATGGGGGCAGGGATCAGACAAAGAAAAGAGACATACCTGGAAACAAGATGGCTGCATCAGATGGAGCTGATGGACAGAGCAAATGGCGAGCCCTTGTGGCATGGATCTGGCCTGGAAGAGGCAGATCTGGAGCAACACAGCATGGCGAGGCATACCAGGGTGAAAGGCGCCTTATTGTCTTAAAGACACATAACTATATACAAAATACCTTTCAGAGTGTGCCACGTGGACAGCTTGCTAATGCTCCACCTTGCACCAAACAGAGGGCTTCACCCCTTCAGTGTCCTTTAAAAGGATCTTCAAGACAGGACTATGCTGGACTCCTAGGCCTCCTTATTGCTCTGCTATGCAGCCACACCGCAAGTACTAAGACCCCCCCAATGGGGCCCCTTTTATAGGGCTTGACAGCCCCCTGATCTGGCAAATCAGATCCCACAGACTGACCAGTCTGTCTGACTCCTGACCAGACAGTCCTATTGATGATTGGTCTGCCGATCTGCCAGATAGCAAGCTTCTATTAGCCCGCCTCCTACTTTACCACCAAGCAGCCCAAGTAGGCACCACCAGCACTTGCAACAGACTGCCAACCAAATTGCCCATTACAGGTCCCATATGTAGCCCTACATGTGGTCTCTTCTGCCCACTACTTTGGGGCTGCCAGCAGCCCTGCATGATTCTTTAGGTGCTGTCCATGTGGCAGGCACCATATTATCTTATGCCTCTCTTTGTTTTTCTCAGTTTTGCACCGTGGTAGCCTTCTTCTCTGCCCCTCTCTCTGAACCCTCCTTTTGCTAGAGGTCATCGCCTGCTGTGTCCACCATATTTGGGGGCTTACAGGTGGGGGAGGTGACTTCAATATTCCAACACCTTTTACTTTCGATTTTGCATGCTTTGTATCCATTTCCTCATTTGTTTCCTCTTAATTTCTCGATGTGGGTCTAGCCCTCATCAAAGTACATGTGCAACACGTGCAAGGAGATGGCAAGAAGGATACCTGCACACACATCTTTGCAAAGTCTTCGACTTGGGTGTCAGAGGGCAATCCCTCACCAAAATACTTATTGGGGACTGTTCTCAAGATATTTGTCTATAAAGAAGCAGTGGTCTTGCCACGTTTACGTCTCAACCATTGGAATGAAAATTTCCTTCCTAGCATACAATCTATCTGGTGACACAATTTGTCAGCTCGTATGAAGTCCAGGAAAAACGGTTTCCCTCATTCAGTTCTGCATCCTATGGAACTATTTTGAGTGAAAGGGATGACGTGTCTGCAACTCTCTATGGAGGAAAGATCCTCTTGAAGTAAGAGCTTGTTTCCCTTCTCACCTTTGAATCTAGCTTTACTACGAAATAAACTTTACCAGCAAAATAAAAAACATTGAAATCCTGAAGAGGGTATGGCATCAGACCTTGCCCAGGATCGAAGCTCCCCTGCAGCATTCACAGGCTAGAGCTTTTGACGTCATGAAATTCATTTGACAAATTTTCTCAGTCCTCCGGGCTGGCTGCTCTGCTTTAAACCTCCAACCAAGCATTGTTGTGGTTCCTTCTCTGTTGCCAAAAGGTGTGCCTTGTCTCTTATTCCCCCCCTTGCCTCGAGATGACAACGGTGATAAGTTTAAAAAAAGAAAGACAACCAGGAATTATGTACTTCACCACGTCAGATAGTTGAGACTTCATAGGGATCAGCTGCAATGTGGGCTCGTAGATGATGAGCTTATGCACCAGATTCCAGAGTATGTGTCTTTGTACTAGGCACCGAGACAAACCCCCACAAAAACTGACTGAACATGGATCACACAGATTCAGAGAGAACCAAAAGACTACACAACCCGAAACAGATAAACTTAGAACTGAACTTCCCCCCCAAAACTCAGAGAACAGTCAGTCTCAGAATACTATGAACCCACAGCCCACACCCCTAAGCTTCCATCAAGAACAACAGCTCGTAATTCCCACAAAGCGAATAGTGCCACCTACAATCCTTCAGATGATCTAAACCAGACCATGCATTCTTTGTATCAGCTCACATGCAAACGATGACCGTCATGCCTGTGTGGTAGCCATGCTCAGCCAACTACAAACAGCTCGCTATCTCTAGAGGTCTCCAGTGCCAAGGTCTTCTCAGCGCACACAAGCTTACAAAACTCCTTGGTCGAAAACGTCTCTACCCTTAGCCTCGAAACGATTGTGTGCCCTGAATACCAATCAGCTCATGTTCTCGCTGCAGCACCTTCGTCGTCTATCTCCTTCACGTAAAGGTACCCAGCTCTACAGCTTCTCTTCCCTCACAAAGCACTCGGAGCTCACACCCTCCCCAAACAAACTGTCCGTGAAGTAGCGATGCCCTTTCACAAAAAAAACTCCAGCCATCGTCAGACTCCCTGTACAGGATCTTCAAGCTGCTTTCACCAAGCCACAGTATTCCTTTCCTCAGTCCGCATCCTTACAATTCCCACAAAGCAGTCATCTACCAAACCACTTCTGATAAACACCTCCAGCAAGAGCCACAGCCTCTCAGTTCATGGAGCTCACAGACTTTCGTCAAGGTTCACACACTACGATAGCTTCCTGCTCATGGAACACACACGTCACCATGGTTCTCCAGCTTTCCTGTAGAGACCCCCCCTCATCTGGTCGTCCAGCCTTCCCTTCAAGGAGCCCCCCCAGTGCAACGTAGATCCTTCCAGCGTCAACCTAATCAGCTCCCAGCGGCCATCTTCACGTAGCTCCACTCGTCAGCGAGAGCATCCCAATTTTCGATCACGTAGCCACCTTGCATGTGCACGTTCCCTTCCATATTTTCCAGCCACGTCATCACGTGGAATTCACCACTCTCCCATTAAAAAAATGCAAATACCCCCAAGGCACATTAAATGCACATTTTGGACCTTTGGTCACACAATTCCCACACACATTAGCATGCACATTAAGGCTTGCATGCACCCCATAAACCCACATGAAAAGCCCCTTGGCACCAAAACATATCAAATTCCTGTAACATGCAACACCATGTTGACTCAGGAAACTATAAAAAAACCCTTCATGACTTGACTTTACATGACCCCAAAAACATTTCACTTGACCACACACTGGACACCCTTGCTCTGGAAGTCTGGTACAACCACATTGCATTTCATCATTTCCCATGAAGTCCCTGCAAAACATACTTTATTGTCTCAAAAAACTATACATCAGTCCATCATGCTTGTGAAAGAAAAATCCACAAATGCCAAAAGCCCACACCTACCCTAGATGTGTACAACTATGTGCCTACCCACAGCTACATACAGTGCTCAAAAACTTGATACAGGTTTTGTGCTATCAACGGTATCATCTTTTAGGATATATTGTCAGATTTAAGCATCCTCAATGTATCATAGGTTTGAATGTTATATTTGTGAGAGACTGTGTAATTGTTGTTGAGTCTACTTGCTCTCTTGCGTTTATGTGAGAGTACCTTTACAACAATGGGAAGGGAGGGTAGAATCTCATTACCTTTGAGATGAGTGTTGCTGGCCATTGATGCTTTGCGCAGGGCACCTATCACTATGCTGCACCTGTTCCATTTGAAGGTCATGACCTGAACGTGACCTTCCACATGATGAGCAAGAAGCCCTTTGCCTGTTTGTCCATGGCTGGTGCACATGATGGTGTTGCTCGTCAATTATCTATGGATAAGGCATGCAAGAGAGAAGCTGGTGATGGTTTCTCCTAACTGATTCTATTGCCTCTAGACCTTAGTTGTCCGTTGCTTGAAGCGTCCACCACAAAGAAGGCAATTCAATGTTGAGTTGTTGAGATTACAACCAATCTGGTTCTTCCCCACCTACACTGTCTCAGCAAGGACGTGCCCAAATGTCATCCGAATTTCCTACGCTGTCAACATATCGAGTTGCATAAACTGTTTGCACTATTTTTCTTCATGTGAAGTGAGCTCTCTATGGCACATATGTACAATTCAACTTCGTAGCCAGGTCATTTGACGTATCTGTTGGTGTCCATCCCTGAGATTGGGCTCTTCCTATGCAGTTATCTAGCAAGCCGTCAGTTGTATACTCTCCATCCATGGAGGGTAGTAGAAGCATATGCCACATGCAAAATTGCTCCATGCTGTGAGTTTCGCATAGGCCACCTAGAAATTACGAGTGGTAATTTTGAGCCATGACATGGGAAAAATTAAACAAGTTGTGAAAGAGAGCTGTCTGAATTTAATTTCTTGTGCTTGCTGTGAGGATTGGCAATCGGCCGGTCTATCCGTGAGCAGAAGGAGCCGGGTCCTTGCATGACCTAGGTCCATTGCAAGTCACCTCCCTTCCCTCACAAGCCGGTTGATCCACAAGCAGAAGCATACCCACAATAACAGGAGGAGCAGCGCGTTAGTAATTGTTTTTGGGGAGCAGTATCTTGACAATGACCCCTTGGTCTGGCCAAAGGAGCTCTCATGGCAGCATCTTGGACTCCCAAAGCTGTTAAGATTTGTCTCTCCCCCTCAGACAAGCAACATGTTTAGCATGCAGTGCAATCTCTTTAGGACAGAGCAGTGGTAGGTAGGATCGTTGGGCTGACACCTTCGAGGAGGCAGATTCGAGAGTGGCTTCAGGCAAGTTTGGATTTAGAGGGTGATCACATTCAGGAGGTCACTATCTATGGGAGGGGTGTCCTTCTCCTTTAGCTGAGCTATCTAGCCACTTCACACACCCTCGTGGAGTAGAGTCCGATTTTCCTATGTCCACACTTGTTGGTCTATCTTATCCCTTGGTACCACGGTTTCATAGTGGAGGATATGGACGACACACCATGTCCCTCGCTTCTCGATGATGCTCCGCTTCTCAGGGCTCCCGAGGGAGTACATGTCCATTCTTCCTTTTTTAGGAGGAGCTTTTGATACAGTGATGGAGACCACTCCAACCACAGCAGCTTCAGTAGTAGTGGATGACGGGGTTCCCAGGCTCAGGATAGTTGTGGAGAACCGGGAGTCCCTCCTGGAGGTGATTCTTCTCGAGACAATGGATGGGGGTTCGCTTCTGTAGAGGTTGGAGATCTGTGGGCTCCCTCTTCCTTTCTATTCTTACGTATTGTGTTGTTTTGAGGTCAATCTAATATGTTTTTCATATATCTCCTTGTCTCTATTGTTGTTGTCTTTGTTTTGATAAATAGCGCTCTCTCTCTCTCTCTCTCTCTCTCTCTCTCTCTCTGTGCCCTACAGCTCCCTCCGTCCACCTAGTAGCTCCCTCCACCTGCGTTGCTCTGCAGCACCTAGCAACCCATGCTGCCTCTACAGCTCCTCCGTTGCTCCTGCAGCCCCTCCTCGTCGTCGGCGCCGCCTCCCCCCCGTCTTCTCCTCCACCTCCCCCCCCCGTCTGCTTCTCCGCCTCCCCCCCACCTGCTCCTCCGCTCCCCTCCCTCGTCTGTCCCCCCCCCGCCACCTTCTTCTTCGCTCCCCTCCCTCCTCTATGCAGCCCCTCCTTGCCTGCACAACTCACTTCCTGCTCACACAGCTCCTCCGTGCGCGCCACACTCCCAGCTTTGTACCACAACCCTTTCAGTTTCAGCTTGGGCGAGGACTAGCTGACCCATCACCAAATACCTGGGAGTCTCTACTCATGGAGGTGCTCAACATTTGTGTACATGAGATGGAGTTGACTCGCTTCGCACAGGAGCAAGCCTGCTTCACCTAGGAGTAGGCCCGAGTCTTTCAGGAGTAGGTTGGCCTCATCTTGCAGCTTCGACAAGAGGTAGCAGCCATCCATGCAGTCCCAGGGAGTACCCTAGTGGTTGAGGCACAGATTGCGAGCATGCAATTTGTAATCGAGGAGACATCCAGATGGGTGGACGTGGCCAAACGGGAACCTGCGAAGGCAACCGTTTCGGCCACTCTCATGGAGCAGCAGCAGAGAGCCAGTGAGGCTCTCAACATTAGAGTTTGTGGTATTCCATGCACCAAGGCTACACCGATGAGCGATGCGACTGCATTTGTGGCCACTACTCTTGGGGTAGCTGAGCATAGGATTGAGAGGGCATGGCGGGTGGGGAGAGATCCCAATTGAGAGCAGCCCCTTATCATACAATTCCATAATACCCAGGCATGACTCTCGGCTCTACGGTGTAGATTAGTCTTATGAAACCAGCCATCAATACCATGGATGAGGATCTCACCCCCTTGCAGGTTGAGGAGAGGCGCACTCTGATGCAACAACGGGATCAGGCCCGCAAGGATGGGAAGTGGGTAGTAGTTCGAGATGGACGACTCCTTGCATGCCCCCTGTAGAGAAGGGGGAAGGGGCAGATTTGGAGATGGGGAGAGAATAGCAGAAGGAAGGGAGGAGAAGAGAGGAGAAGGGGGAAGGCGAGAGGAAGAGAGAGAAGGATGAGGGGATAGAGAGATAGAGAGAGGGAGGAGAGAGAGAGTGTGAGCGTAGGCAGCAAGAAGCAAAAAGGAGGAGGGAGAGTAGATAGGATTAGATGTCACATCAAAAGGTACCATACAAATCATAAGGGGCTGACTTATATAGTCCCCCTTCTTAATCCTATCTTACCACGAATTTCCCTTCTTTTTCCCCACCTAATTCCCTGCTATTTCCCACCTTCATTACAGCCATCCCTCCCCAAGGAATTTTGCCCTCAAAATTTTATATGCGGGCTGTTAAATAGGTGCAGAAAACAACAAATAATAATCAGCCCAGTAGGAGATAGGGGTTGTCCTTGGCAATGCTCTTTGGCTGCCATGAGTTCTCATCCTCAGGGAGTCCCTGCCACTTGATAAGATACTCGGTGTAGACTTTGTTTCAGAATACGTGATCCCTGAAACCCATGATGTGCTCCGGAACATAGACTCCTCATCCATAGGTGGTAGCTCAGGAAGGACTTGGACATGGTCCAGCAACCTCAGCCTAATCTGCCACCTCATCAGTGACATTTTACCACTCTCAAGACATTTCCCCCCAAATCACATTAAATGCACATTTTGGACCTTTAGTCACACAATTCCCACACACATTAGCATGCACATTAAAGCTTGCATGCAACCCTATACACACACATGAAAAGCCCTTTGACATGGACACCATAGCATATCAAATTCCTGTAACATGCAAGTGCACATTGACTAAGGAAAATATAAAAAAACCCTTCATGACTTGACTTTACATGACTCTAAAAACATTCCATTTGACCACACACTGGACACCCTTGCTCTGGAAGTATGGTACAACCACATTGCATTTCATCATTTCCCATAAAGTCCCTGCAAAACATACTTTATTATCTCAAAAAAATATACATCAGTCCATCGTGCTTGTGAAAGAAAAATCCACAAATGCCAAAAGCCCACACCTACCCTAGATGTGTACAACTATGTGCCTACCCACAGCTATATACAGTGCTAAAAAACTTGATACAGATTTTGTCCTATCAACGGGATAAGGCATCTGCAACCACGTTTTCTTTCCCTTTCCGGTACTCAATGTTGAAATCATAAGAGTGAACCTTAGCCAGCCACCTCTTCTGCTTCATTGACAAGTTGGGCTGCGTAAGGAAATACCTGAGTGTCCTATGATCTGTCTTAACCTTGATTTTGCTAGCGTACAGGTAGTGGTGCCATTTTTCAAAAGCATGGAGGATAGCCAACATCTCTTGATCATACACATGATAATCCAGTTCCTTGGCATCCAATTTCTTGCTTTCAAATTCAATTACCCCCTGTTCCTGCCTTAGCAGAACCCCTAATCCTTTGCCATTGGCATTTGCCTCCACAATGAAAGTACGTGAAAGATCAGGGCATACCAACACAGGAGCATGAATGAGGGCAAATTTCAGGTCTTCAAAGCTGCGCTGTGCATCTGTAGACCACATAAAAGCATCCTTCTTCAAAGGTTTGTCAGAGGGGCTGCCCTCTTGGCAAACTTGCGAATAAAGCGCCTATAGAAGGAAGCAAGACCTAGAAATCCCCTTAACTGAGTAGGGTTGCGTGGCTGCAGCCACCTTTGTAGGATCCACTCGAATGCCATCCTTGCTCACAATGTGACCAAGATACTCAACCTCTTGTGCCATAAAAGTGCATTTGTTGGCTTTAGCATAAAGCTGATGCAACCTCAAAATTTCCAGCACTTGCTTGACATGTCTAATGTGCTCCTTATCCTTGCTGTAAATAAGGATGTCATCAAAAAATACTAGCACATATTTGAAAAGGAGAGGCTGTAAATCTTGTTCATGAGTGCTTGGAAGGTAGCTGGTGCATTGGTCAATCCGAAAGGCATCACCTTGAACTCATACAGCCCCCTCTTTGTGCGAAAGGCTGTCTTGTGCTCATCCCTAGCTTTCATTCTAATCTGATGATAGCCGGACCTCAAATCAATCTTAGTGAAAAACTGAGCACCCTTGAGTTCATCCAACAAGTCATCTATCCTGGGGATTGGAAACCTGTTGTTGATGGTGACCGTATTCAAGTCTTTGTAGTCAATGCACATACGGTAAGAACCGTAATTTCACCAGGAGCACAGGGGATGCAAAAGGAGAAGTGCTATGAGTGATGAAACTCTTCTGAAGTAAGTCCCTCACTTGAGTTGCCACTTCCTCCCATTCTACCTTAGAGAGTCGGTATGGGGCCTTATTGATTGGCTTACTGCCAGGTTCCAGGACTATGGCATGATCTGCATCTCTTCTCGGAGGCAACTGTGATGGCAAATCAGCAAACACATCTGCAAATTCTGAAAGCAATCTCTGCATATCACAATCATCAACACGGGGAGTGCCACCCTCCTTAGTTACTGACACATTTAATGCATATATGGCGCTGCCCATCTTGAGCTCTCTGGCCAACTGCCTTGCTGAAATGACCTGCAATTTAGGAGCTGCAATACCATGCAATGTAACTGATCCATCCCTGTGGACAAAGCTGAGTGTTAAGGCATTGAAATCCATGCTGATTTTGCCCAATGATTGCAACCAATCACAGCCCAAGACAACATCTATTGGGCCCATGTCAAGTGCCAAGAGATCACCTGCAAATGTATAGTCATCAGAGAACTTAACCCTTGCATCTTGGCAACAAGATCTACTGATCATATGCTGTCCATTGGCCACTTCTACTCTCAGCCCATGGTCTATCTCAGTAGCAATCAGTCCCATCCTCTATAAGGTCTTGCAATTAACAAAACTGTGGGTACTACCGCTGTCCACCAACACATGCCCAATCCTGCCATTAATCATCCCTGTTAATCTAATAGTATCAGCACTTTTGGCACCCATCAGGGAATGCATGGAAATAGTATAAAGTGTTGGCTGGTGGGCATCCTAATAAACCTCCTCCTCGTTCACAGGAGCATTACCACCTGCATCTTCACGTGCATAAAAAGGCATCGCATCGTGATGCTCCACAGAAAAGAGTGTGGGCCTACGGCCTCTCATGCCACCAATGGGCAGAATCTCATACGAATGCGAAGCATGAGTGTCATGCGTAGTAGCACCACCAGGATCAAAAGGGAAGTCAGTGCCCTTCGTGGCTCCAGTGTCAGGAGCCTCATCTGCATCAAACAATTCCCCATCCCATCCTGAGACGTATCCAAAGAACCTAGGGCATCAAACAATTCCTCATCATCTGAGAGGTCAATGATCATGCTGAGCTTGGCAGTACCACTATTGCACATCTTGCACACATTCCTGTGCTCAGGAGTCCATTTCTCGCCACATTTAAAACATAAGTTGGCCTTCTTTCTACTGTCCATTATTGCCCGTGTATGCTGTTTTATCTCAGCCTGCTCATTTCCAGCAGTAGGCTTGCCTCCAAGCTTGGCATTAGGATACTTGTAAGGCCTGGCATACGGCATCTCACTACCCGAGACAGTAGGAAAGTGAGGAAATGGTGCTGCTGCAAATTTCTTGTCAGCCCACTCAGCAAACTTAGGCTTCAACTCAGCGTCATACCCCATAGCATGCGAGCTGCCCATGGCATTTCTGTGCTTGCCAGCATATTTAGGCTCGAATACTTCTGCAAGCTAAGTTGCCCTCTCAATTGTTTGAGGGTTATGTGCCTTCACATCTGCAATGAGAGAAGAACTTAACCCATGGATGAAACGCAGTAGCTTGCCCTTTTCAGATACGTCCTGCACAAACAGGGAAAGCCTCCAAAAGCGTTGCAAGTACTCTTGGACCGTATCAGTCTGTGACAAGGCATAAAATTCAGCCAAGTATTGATCCAATAAGAATTTGCCAACATGTCATCAAAAGTGGCTTGCTGCCCACCACCAACCCCCTGCTGCGTAGAAGCTGATGCCATCTGATGCATTGGATGCGTCTGGCTATATGTGCTTGTTGGCGGAGCGATAGGTGCATGAACCCCAGGCTGAGTCTCTTTGCCAAATGCATCTCTCCGAAATGATGGCATACCAAATGGCTGATAAGAGGACTGACCTCTCTCCCAGAGATGTGGGCTGCCATATAAACCCAAGCCAGCTCCAGGCATACTTGCTGGTGCGGTGAAAGGAGCACTAGCCGGATGCACACCAACGGGTCGGCCCAAAAGAGACGGCTCAGCCTGCATGGATGCAGAAAGCTGAGAGACAAAAGATGGCCTGACATCCTGCAAGAAGGTGCTCTATGGCACAGAAAAAGCATCATCTAAGTGCAGATAATCCCCAAGCTGGGGTACGTGCAATGGCCCAGAAGACTGATGCTCATAGGCACAATGGGCATCTGCCATAAAACCCCTGCGTGGAGCAGAAAAAACATCGCGATTGTTTGAATAGTCCCTGTGTTGGGGTGCGGGCTGCTTACCCTTATCTTGCATAGCAATGGTGGATGTGATTTGCTGACCAATCAACTGTCCCATCTGGACAAGAGCCGTATCCTGCATAGCCATGGTTGTGGTAAGCTGCTGGCTGAACTCTTGTCCTATCTGGCTGAAAGCACCCTGGAGCATAGAGGAAAGGGCATCCAAAAACTGTGTCTGCGCTGCCTGCGCTTTTCGGGATGCAAGAGAGAGAGGCTGAGTGGAAGGAACCTCTGCACCACCACTAGATGCAACCACTGTAGCAGGCACTTGCTCATACTAAGCAGCCTCATCAGTGTCATGCAATATATCACGAGGGGCACGCTTCGGTGCCATGGTGATTGGCCTTAGAGAGAGGAGCTCGAATGTCGGCAAGGAGAAATGGATAGCAAAACCCTGCTGAAATGAGCACCTGAGATAGTGTGTGGAAAAACATGAAAATGTCGATGGAGAGGCTTAGAAGAAAGGTCATCGAAGAAGCTTTGAAATGGGACTTGAATGAGCCAAAATAGGGCTGTGGAGAGTCCCTTAAAAAAAGCTGAAAAATTCTAAGTTTTTGCCCTTTATTTATTTTTTTTTGGGGGGGGAGACCTAAGTCACCTAGGACAGTTAGTACAATTCTAGCGTAAGACCTTTAGGACTGTTAGGGCACTGTCTTAGACCAACCTAACCCAACCTTTAACCTTAGTTAACCCAGAGCCAAACTAACTAAACCTAACCTAACCCACTCTACTAACCTAACCCACTCCACTAACTAAATCGAACCACAATAACCAGACCTAACCCGACCCAACTAACCCTGTCTAACTGAACCTTAGGAAGGAAAGAAAGGCTAAGGTTGCAGGTGTAAAGGGTGACGGGGCAACAGCACGGCGTGGCGCGGCGTCGGCAATGCGAGGCATGGCGTGGCTGGCGGCAGGGGAGCATGGATGCGGGGACGATGGTGAGACGTGCAAGTGGGACGACGGGGAGTAGGGACGTGGGGGAGCAGGGACCGTCGACGCAGGTCTTGTACATGATTTTGGATGGGCGTCGTTGGAGTTGGTTGCATGTGCTGTCTCGCTAGTCGTCAGATGCTTGTTGGAGTTCACGAACTTTGGCATAGCTACACAAGTGCGAGAGGTCGCTCAACGATTGGAGTTGCGTTTCGTGTTGGGCTAAGCTTGAAAGCATCGTTGAGGCCGAGCTGCTCGTTGATAAAGTGCTTGTTGTCGTTGTGAGGAGCTGCTCGTTTGCTTTTTTTTTTTTTTTTTCAAGAAAGAGACTTCTATTAAGTAAGAGAAAAAACCCGCAAGGGCAAGCTCAAAGCGGAATACATCATGAAATCATGAGGATAAATAAAACCCCCTCAAAGTGAGGTGGAAAATAACCAAGGCTGAGGCTGAAAGTGCCACCTCAACCCTGTAGGAGTCTCAGAGAAGAAAGGAGAATCCTTCCATTCCCTGAAAAAAGAAGCCCTCCTAGCTGAGGCTGCATGGGAGTCTCTTTGCATACTCGTCCATACGGCCATCAAGGTATGAGCGGTGTTTGTCCAGATAGTCCAGATACTAGCCAATGTGTGTGAGGGATGAACCTGAGTACCCTCCAAAGCCTCTGTGCATCTGGCTCTCGAGATATGCCAGGATGCTATGCTCGCTAGAATCTCCCAAGAGGTATCCATAGAGGCATGTACAGCTGCAAAAGGAAGGTGTGGTACCACATCCAACGAACAGGACTCAATCTGATGACGTCGAATCGAAATGGCCCGAGAGGAGTCAAGTCTCTCATAGAATACGTGAGGCCCTGTAAGAGAAAGCCAAGCCATTGAGCCCCATGTCATAAAGAATGGGCATGTGAAGGGGGCCTTAATGTCATTGACCCAGACTTGCAATGCAGGGCATTGCTTTGTAAGGTGGTGGTGAAGGGACTCATGCCTGGGTAGGAACCTTGGAAGGATTTCTTTTTTGGACGCATTCAGGCTTGCACACCAACCTTGGGAGATGATTGGGTGGACAGCCCTCGCTGGATTTTCACTTCCGCCCCTCTCAAATCTCCTGCCTCTCCTCTCATGACTGCCATCCTGAAAGCTTGGGCGAGCTTCAGGAACACTCTTCGAAGGATTCCACCTTCTACCGTCGAAGAGATTGATAGGCAGCCGATCATTTGGAATGATAGTATTCTTGACGAGCATGCCAGACCACTGGGCACTTCCCATTACATGCAGTGGTCTAAATGGGAGAGAGGCCCTGCCTACACAGTAGGCACTTGGAAAGCTTTTATCAGGCTACCTGAGGATCAGAGACTGCAGTCCGTGAGTCACCTCAGAGGGGTAGCACACAGGATTCAGCAGATAGGTGCAGCCATCCTGGTGGAATGGACAGTTGAGTTGCCTATTACTTCCACCACTTGGATGGGGGCTTTTTCGAGGACATCAGTTCCTTTATAGGTGATCGCTCTCCGAGGTCTCGGGGAAGACGCACTGGTCTTTGACGTTGGGGATGGAGGTTTACTCTCTACATCCAAGGATGGCATTCTTCTTGAGGTTGCCTTTCAGCCTGTCAGGATTGCTGGTTTTGTGGACCATGGAGCGGGCTTGCAGTGGTACTTAGACCCCGACCCTCTGCTCTTGGCCTTGGGATCCTGGAGGTTGTGGTTATATGGAGGTGCACCTATCAAGTGCTTGCAGTGGGACCCAGGAGAGTGGGAGTGGATAGATCATGGGCACCGAGAGAGGGGGATTCCCTTCTTTCGTTTCACGGTGGGTAATGCCAGGAGATTTCAGCTGAACAGTAGGGGCTGGATTCCCTCCAGAGCCCCCCATTGGGAAAGCTTCTTCATCACCGCAGATTTGCGTAGAAATTTCTAGAGGAGGCTCTGGAAATCCCTCAGAAATAGAAAGATCACTCTTTTCTTTTGGCTTTCTATTCATGGAGGGATTGCAGTGAACCTGTGGAGATCACGATTTGGGGCTGATCCCACTTATCCTCCATGTCATTCTGCAGAGGAGTCAGTGTGACATTGCCTTTGGGACTGCAGTCAGGCGAGGACTGTTTGGAAAGGGGTTGCTTGGATACTCAGCATCTTTCATACTTCCCCTTTCTTCATGACTTCGGGCTCGGTCGCATGGTTATCCCTTACCGGGCCCCAGGTGTTTTATGAGGGTGAGCCTTCTTCTTGGGCACTCTTGGTCTGCCGACAGGTGATAGAGCCCTGCTCTCTTCAGGATGCACCACTTACTCCCTTCAGAGCTTCTCATGCTTCAGTGGACACCTCTTGGGAGATTTTGGCTAGCATTTCCTCTTGGCACATTTGGAGAGCTAGATGTACTGAGGCCTTGGATGGCACCCAGATACACCCATCACAGGTGTTCACGGGTATTTGGACTAACACGGTTCACACTTTGATAGCCATATGGGCTAGCATGCAAGGCCCTTCACGGGCAGCCTCTTCTAGAAGGACTATATTTCTTCGGGTTTGGAGGGGTTCTTCCTTTTTCTCGGAGGTTTCTACCGGATTAAGATGGCACTATCAACCTCAATCCTTTCTTTTTGGCTCTTGAGCTTTTCGTGCAATGCATGATGTATCCCATATGGAGCTTGCTCTAACGGTTTTTCTTTAATACTTAATAGAAGTCTCTTTTTGCCCAAAAAAAAAAACAACCATTAATTAAAGCGCACATAGCCATGGCACCCATTAATCATTAGCACTTTTATATGCAAATAAATTCTAGACTAATCGTAGTCTCTGTGGGCGTTTCCACCAAGCAAACATGTGCTCATAAAAAAACTAACTCAGTGGTTGACTGAAGCCAACCCTTCTAGCTGTAATTAAGGACTTTGACCAGGGGGTCAAGGCACCTTAATTAATGCGAGAACTCTCCTACCGGAGTTGGTAATGATCTAGGTTGACCGGAGTCAGCCTGCTTTGGCCAAAGGCAAGTCTTGTTGACGAAGTCACGAAGTCAACTCAACCTGATCGGAGTCAGAGGTTCTTTGGTTAACCGCAGTTAACCCTCTGGGCTTATGCCAAGTCTTCCTAACCGGGATTAGGTTTACTTAACCGAGGTTAAGCATCTTTGACCGAAGTCAATACTTTGATCAATTAAATATAACTTTTTGAACATAATTAAATAAATGAGTGACTCTTTAATTATGATCAAATAAATGGTCAATTAAAACTTTGACTTTGGATTATTTACAACGTGGTGACATCCCCTCCGCTTCTTTAATTATGATCAAATAAATGGTTAATTAAAACTTTTACTTTGCAGTATTTCCAACTTAGTGACACTAGGAACAAGCAATAGAGACATGGATGGAGGAGCCAATAAAGATGCAGAAGCCCAAAGTGATGGAGAAAGTTGGCAAGGATGCAGAAAACATGGAGAGGGGAGAAGGAAAGGACAGGGATGGGGGCACATGGAGAGAGTACAAACCTAGAGAGAGTAGTAGCCACAAGATAGGGGTGGGGGAGACATGGAGAGAGAGTATTGAGTTGCTGTTTGGGTTGTTCTGATGTTGGAAATTGCAAGTTGAAAGACTAGAGTTGAGAACTATAGGTGAAGTCGATCTCGTACCAATGTCATGACAGAGAAATCACTAATCTATGATTAGTAGACATTAAAACATTATTATTATGTTATAGGCCAATGGTGTAACATGTATTTGTATTTATGATGGACACTGACCGATTTGTTATGGCGGTGGATCATCTGAGTAGATAGGACTAGTCGAGCTGGAGCCACTGCTTCAGACGGCATCGAATCTGGACATGTGATACTTATTCTATTAATAAAAATGTGCACACACGTGTCTAGGTCCTAGGGGCAATAGGAAGGGAAGGGTGCATTAAGGTGCATTGAATGGTAGATGCATGGGTCATAGGATAAGGATAGGTGTAAATGGGAAGATGGAACTTGAGTGATCTCAAGGGATATTAATGAAAGGGTATCACCCTTTCATTGGGAATCTCACGTTGCATTCTCTCTACCACATTGCATTCATCCGTCATCTCTCTCCCACCTTCCATGTAGGTCGAAATAGAAACAAGTACTCTCACGAGGGCGCTCTTCCCCATTGGAGGGCCAATTGGCATTCAAATTATGTATGCATTGCACACATTTGCATTCTCGAAAAGTGTGGATTTTCACACCCAATGCATCAAGAATAGAAGAGGTTACTAGACCTAATGGAGAACTAGAGTTGAGAACTATAGGTGAAGTCGATCACGTTCTTGGTACCAATGCATCAGGAATAGAAGAGGTTACTAGACCTAATGGAGAGCAATTGAGAAAGGCATCCCTCCCACCTAAAGAAGTTTCCTCCTTTTATTTGGTCTTGATTTGCTCTTCGCTCTGTACCTCCTCCTCTCCTTCGAAATCACAGCTTTAGTCCGAGCACTATCGGTCTTGTTGCTTTAAATTAACAAGGGCTTCTATTGAATTGGTGGCCTGTGCTATTGCCACAATAGGCTCACTTTTTTGTCGACTTGAAAACTTCCCAAGCTTCTATCTCACGTATCATTTCTTGTACCTTGTTAGGTCTGCAGGAATCCTCTTCTTTACTCTCCTTAGGAACCTCTTTCCTAGTCCTCTCACTCACTCCTCAATGTCTTGATAACTATTTGGCATAAGCTCATTGGACCACTACAACCATTCAACATGACTCCACTCTTTGCCTCCTCATCCTGAAAGAGTCCCACTATGATCGCCAAAAATGTTTGAGGTAGGACTCATTCTCTTTCGGAAGTATTATTGGAGGCCTAAGGCTATTCTTGCAAGGCAAAGTGCCTCCTACTTCATGACACCAAGGAACAGAGAGGGATGCAATGCAATGTATGAGGAATGCAGGGTCTGAGAAGCTCCTTGTGTGAATGTGTGGGAATGATGCAGTATAAATGTACAGAAGGAATGTCAGGCTACGAGAAATGCCATGGTGCGATTGTATGACTGCTATGTAGAAGGAACTCAAGTACAAATGAGCGAGAGGGGCCAAGGAACAAGTGCATGAGAGAAGGAACGTTTGTTGAATGCACAAGTGATAAGAGTGTATAGAGAGAAGAGCAGACCTAGAGCCAACAACACCACATATCCCCAATAGAGGAGGGACACATAGATTATACTTGGAGACATTCCTTCCATGTTCAGGGTTGGAGCACGAGTGAGAGGGGTCACCGTAGCCGTAGTCCGACATAGAGCCATTGCCAAGAGACCACACCGGGAAGCGCCCATGGACAGCCAACAACACTCTATCTCTGATTTTATACTAACACTGTCCCACTGATCATTGGGCCCACCTTCTTTCTTGTGAGGGGAGGCTCCCGTATCTGCGACATTGGACCGGATTTGTCTTGTACTTTGATGACATATGGTGATAGTGGTGATGGGGAGGGTCCTATTGATGTTATGTTAGGACTCTGTATTGATTGATGTGCTTATGGCTCTGTAGCATGTAGATGTAGCATGTAGTATGTAGTGTGTAGCATGTAGTATTGATTGATGTTCTTATGGCTCTGTAGCATGTAGTATGTAGCATGGGTATTGATGCTCGTTTAGTAGCTTCTCACATTTTCATAGACCCATCGGTCTTCTGAAGACTTTAATAAACTTTCTTTCTTTCTTTCTCTCTTGTCCTCTATTGAATGCACATCCCCTTCACCTCCACCTTTGCTTTCATCCTCCCTAGTCGCATCCATGGGTGATAACTCGTGACTTCTCTCATTGGTAGAATCTTCCGTACCCACTGTCATTGGTTCTCCTCCTATCTCCCTCAGCCATATGCCACTCGGTCTCATAATGAATTTGGATATTTGACTGCATCGAGGACTCATCCTCCTTCTCTGACTCTTTGGAGGCATCATAAATCCTTGTGCACCAAGACGGTGGCTTTGTCACACAAGACCGTTTGGGAATGGTCTTCTTTGTACCAATTGGAGTGTGGTACTGTAAGATTTGGAGAGAGCAATGCAACTCCTGGAAGAAGAGCGTGGTGTTTGTCATCACGAGGACGTGAATTTCTAATTTTTAGGAATTTATGGTGACTGACCTAGCCTCAAACTGATTAAATCTATAAAGGACACTTCAGTGCAATTAATTCCAGCAAGGATCTAAGGGCTAGAGAGGTATAAAAATCCAGTGACTTGCAGGGTAAGCAAAGGCGTCTATTCTTGGCTCAAGTGGATTGGGGGCTAAGGAAGGGCTGGTTCAGCTTTCTTTCAGTTCAGAATCTCGTTTTTCTTGCTTCCTAGCTATCCACACACCTTTCGGAAGCCTGTTTGTCAGATCTGCCATCACCTAGGAGCCTTGCCAAGTCCAGGATAGCAAAATCGCATCTTCCAGAGGCTGCTACAGGAAATCGTAATTCACCAAGGCTGTTTTGGGAGCTGATTTCAGAAATCACAATTCATCCGGGTGTTGCCAGGACATGCGAACCAGAATAATTTCTGGTCGTTGAAGTGGCCAGATCAAGTCTGGCATGTGACCACAACAAGCTGGTATATTGGTCACTTCATGAACCATTTTTGAAGTTCTTTGCTTTCTCACTCAAGTTTCCACAACACTTCTAGTTGCTTGGTCACTGAAGTGACTAGGTCAAGTCTCCTACTTAACCACATCAATACTAGTACCTTGATACCTTGGTTACTACATCAACCATTTGATTTGAGCAAGACCACAACAACTTTGGTATGTGGTTTCTTAAGTGAACACTTCAAAACTTGCACATGTACCGGAGAACTCCAGTACCATGACGAAATGAACACCGATACTATGACCACCTCAACTCTGATTCCTTGGTCAATCAAGTAATCACAACAAGTTTGATATGGCGGTCGCCCAAGTTACCATTTAAAAATTGATATTTTAGTCGTTCTATGGATAAGGAGCTGGTATTGGGTCACTCCTTAACTAGAAGTACTATCTAATACTGGCAGTTGTCACTCCTTGGACATACTCCCTAGACCAAGAACATGTGTTTGGTACTTGGTCACTCATGAGCATGTTTGGTATTTTGGTTACTCTTATACTGCCTTGGCCTCTACCCACTTGGTACCACGGTCTATGGCGACCAATATACTTGTTTTGATTAATTGGCCCTACAAACTCCATACCCCAATGATAGAACGGTTTTATCGGGCTGAATTTTTTGAGGAGCCTCATGTTTGGTGGGTTTGGGCCCCACTCATTGATAGGAGTCACATCGATACACATGGATATGACAATCTTGGAAGAACTTGGGCCAACAAAACTTTGCTCGCATGATCTTCCTAGTTGTGGCTTCCAGAGCCACATGACCGCCACCCATGCCTAGCGTGAGTCTCTTCAAGGACGGGCTGAGTTTCGTGCGAGAGCACACACTTCCTCAAGATGTGGTCCTTCCCCAACTTGTACACTCCCTTGCAATCAATGTGAAGCTATATACTCAGGGTTTTCTTTCACGTTGGTTTGCATTTCCTCCTAGACATATTCAATTCTCTTGCTTCAGTTTATAATTTTTGCTACGGTTTAAGCTCTTAGAACTGTTGTATATATGCAAAATGTATTTTTTTTAAAAGTTGGTTTTTATCCATTCTCATTCACACAATCATAAGGCCAAGCACCATTTTATTTTTATTTCTGTATTTTATGAAAGCATAAGTCACCCACACAGATTCCTTAGCCATCACTCTGACAACCCAACAATAGCCCTCCTCTTTACCAACACAGTGAATAATAGTGATGGGGAAGTGTTTACAGGGAATCTAGATGGTCATTCACCAATACAAGGATGCCCTGAAGACCCTAAGGTGATCATTTACAAGGGATGACTGGAGGTTTTTGACCAAAACAGACCATGTACAAGGGAAGACATGTGACCTATAGTGCAAGGATAATTTTAGTGCACTAGGTGACTAGGTGATCTTGCTTCACCAAGGAACCATGTGGTCTTCAGGAAAGTAGGGGTGATGACAGATAAGATATCAACTATCCAAGGTGATTTGACCTATTTCAAACTCAATACGGGTTAGAGCCATCATCTTGGTGCACATGGAGGAGTTATGATGCCAAAAGAAGTCAAAGGATGATGGGACTTTGGCACAAATTGATATCTGAAGTCATCAAGAGACCAAATGGCAGAATGACTGGGGGGATAGGAGGAGAACCCATGACATTGGGAGGTGAGATTCAGCCAATGAGAGAATCATCGCCAATGGATGTGACCAATGAGGATAAGGCAAAGGTGGAGGTGAAGGGGAGGGGCATTCAATAGAGGAGAGAAGAGAGGCTCGAGCTACATGTGGTATTGTAGTGGTAAATGTGTAGTGTTGTACTAGTCAATGTGACTAGGATTTTGTCTTTGGAAGTAGTAGTTTAGTCACAAGTAATCGCCAATGGATGTGACCAATGAGGATAAGGCAAAGGTGGAGGTGGCATTCAACAAAGGAGAGAAGAGAGGCTCAAGCTACATGTGGTATTATACTGGTGAATGTGTAGTGTTGTACTAGTGAATGTGACTAGGATTATGTCTTTGGAAGAACTAGGTTTTTCTTCCTACTTGTAGGTCTGGCCTCTGTATGTTCTTATGACTCTTGCAATTATCAAACGTTGCTCCTCTCATGCATTTAAACCATGATCCCTCGTACCACACACTCCTCGTACACTCATACCACGAAATTTCTCATAACCTTGCATTCCTTCTATGCATTCGTATCGTCGCATTCCCACACACTCGCACCGCTTACCCGCATTCCTTGCACATTGTACTATGGTGCCACGAAATAGGAAGTACATCTCCTCACACCAGTGGCCTTAGGCCTCTGGTAATACTTCTAATTAAGAATGAGACCCACCTCAAATAAGACCATACATTGTTCATATGTTGAGCATACCACATCAGAAATGGGCCCAACATCCAAGGTCTAGCATCCAGAGATTTGCATAGCTTCTTGAGGTTGCCAGCCAAACAAGTGGGCTCCTGCAGGAGTTATGGGTTATCACAATTAGCTCTTACATTGGTCTCATGTGTTCACATAGCTAGTATTCAATGTCCAGGATACAAGACCACATCAAAGAAAAAATGTCAGATTCAAGCAATGACTGATCTGCAAGATGAAGATCAGCTCACATGACCTTGAAGTAGAAGAAGGTAGATGGCAGAAGTTGTAAGAGAAGAAGGATTTGTAAGCTAAGTCTGGTGGATGAAATACAGGATGATGCTCACACAATTCTCCTATGCCATGCCTATCTACACATCAGAGAGGGACACAATTCACACACTCTAACATGCACAACCTCCTCAAACAGTCAGCAATATTGTTGGATCATACCTAAAGCAAGTACTAGCATAAATGGCACATAACCTTCTCAGATTAGACCCGACCTCATAGATATACACGTTTTCTATCTCGCTTATGGTTGTAATTTTATGCGACTTAGAGCAGCTATTAGTTGTAACTCAGATTCAATACTAGTGTAAATGGCACATAATCTCAGATCAGACCCACATAGACATACACGTTTTCTATCTTGCTTCTGGTTGTAATTTTATGCAATTTACAGTAGCTATCATAGAGCTGTAGTGTAACTCAGATTAATAACTTGGTTTTTTGGCTGTCCCATAGATTCTATTGGGCCTCCACTCTGCATCAATAGTCGTTTCATTTCTCTCTCTCTCTCTCTCTCTCTCTCTCTCTCTCTCTCCATGATTTGCAATTGTCCCAACTTTGTGTCTAGTTTGGGTCTTCTATCTCACAGAATGCTTAGGTATTGATGAGTAATTTGCTTTGCCTAGTAATTAGTCTTTCTTTGTTGGAGTTCTGTGCCCTCGTAGTGGGCATTGGTTTACCCACGAGATTGTGATTTTTTTTGAAAACCAGAGGGCATCTTAAGCCTGGTATGGATGAGAAGGAAGTGTGGTTTGCTTGCTAAGTAGTTTTCTTTTCTGGTTATTCTTCTCTCTCTCTCTCTCTCTCTCTCTCTCCCCCCCCTCCGCCCCCCCCCTCCCTCCCTCCTGCAGCAGTGTGATCAAACTTTATTTTTCTCCATTTCATTTGTTTTTAAAGAGTCTCTATTGGTAAGAGAGCATATCTTCAATGCCAAGATGTGGAGTTGAGATGGGGACAGTCACTTTCTCAGAAAGCATATGCTCAGTCTCATAAAGATATGTAACTTTTCATGGACATGGTGAGCTCTTTCTGGTGAATGTGGGGGAGGGGAGAGAGGCCAAGCTCTGGGTCAAGACTCAATACTCAAATATGTGTACTCTTTTGATTTTCTATTTAGTGTGATAATAAAAAGATTGAATGTCACTATTGAAGGTTTGGCATTGTGAATTTGCAGCTTTGCATACTGTGGAATTCAAAGATATTGCAACACCAATTTTGAGTGTACACAGAAGATGGGGTCGATCAATCCAGGCCTCCACATCTAATTGGCCTACGACATCATATTCCTCAAAGCTACTACCTCCCAGTCAGGAACAAACACCTGAGGAACCACCTGTTGCTGTAGAACCCTTACTTGTAGCTCCAGCACCATTGTTTGTTGCAACTGTTTCTGCACCTCCTGGAGACGCTGGTGCCAGGAATCCTCCTGGAGACGCTGGTACCAGCACTTATTCTAGTGCAAATAAGTTTAGTACTCCCATTTCCTCCTTAGTGTTGGCTGCCCAACCTAATACTTCTCCTCCTTTGCTATCACCTCCATCTACACAACCAGTATCCCCTGCCTCAGCACCATCACCATTCTGTTCACCCACCCCTCTGTCACAGCCCCCTGTTCCTCCAAGTAAGTCTGCCTCTATGCCACCACTCTCATCTCCTCTATTGAGTAGCCCTCCGAGTGGCATTGCACCATCAATAGCCAAATTTCCTGCCTCATCTGCTCCATACATTTCTGTGCCACTGGTGGATCCTCCATCCAATAACAACATAAATGGTGTGGATTCTCCCTTGATCTCACCATCCTCAGGTAACATAGACTGCTTTCCATACCCTGACTATTTTGTTTAGTGTTTTACATGTCATTCAAGCTCACTAGTGGGTAAGCTATTTCAGGTTTACTTTAAAACATATGATTTTTGGGTACAATTATCAAAGAGAAGTATTTTCACTATTTGTAATGTTTTATAGTGGAAATGCATGTGTGTAATGTTTTATAGTGGAAATGCATGTGCCTTTGTGTATCTAAGCTTTGCCGAATTGCTCACGATTTCTTCTGCAGGCTGTTGTGCGACAGACATGGTGCCTAGACCTGGACTATCACCAGACAGCTGTATATGTGTTTATCCAATAAGAATGGAATTACTTATCGATGATGTTTCCACCAACTTCACAGATTGGAGTGGTGAATTCCAGCAGGAACTGGCCTCAAATCTTGATCTTAAAGTTATTCAAATTGAGATTATCTCCTTTCAATTTAATGGCCCAAATCTCTCTGTGGTCATTGTGATTGGTCCCTTGACCAAGGACAGTTTCTCCTTGCAAGAGGCACAAACAATCAAGGCGGAGCTGAACCATTCCAATGTACACTTCAACAGCTCCTTATTTGGAAATTACGCCCTTTTGCATTTCAGATATTTTGAACCCCCTACTCGGCCTCGTAAGTTTCTGCACATACATCCTTCATGATTTCTGTGAAGGGTTCCTGCCTTCAATTGAATTGGTAAATTGTTTAGTCCATTGGTATGCATATATCAGTTTTACTCAATTCATCATGTTATCAACTGAAAAATACCAGGTTTGGGATTATCTCCACCATTTCCTCTACCACAAATGGTTCCCCATGATGCACCTATTAAAGGAAGACGTGGACGCACACCAACTTTGCGGTTTATCATTGGCATAACTGTTAGTGCTGTGATCATGGCTTCTGTGCTGCTCCTGCTTCTGCTGTGGAGATATTTCCTACCACCTAGAGCTAGGGAAAGACCATACCGATGTATCATAAAAGGTTTGTCTGTCCCAAACAGAAGAATCTAGAGTTTTTTTTGCGATTCATTTGTTAACGAATATTTAGCTGAGTAAGTGATGCAATTCATGGGCTAAGGCATTGCAGGATATTCCCACCAACTTTGTGTGATGATGGATGCTTTCATTCAAAGGATTGGCCATTCATATAGGCTAAATATATGAGTACAGTCTGTTGCAACCTGACTGAAAAGATGGACCTTTTTTTTGCAATAACAAGGGAAAGAAACCTAAGATCTATTGAAGTTAAACAATGATACAAAGAACTGGGTCACATAGTTCAATGGGGGGAAGATAACAGCTTGTAAAGAGCTACATGCATCCAATGATTAGAACTAGGCCGTTCTAAGAGAACGGCCTAGTTCTAATCATTCGTGCATACTGGCAACACACAATAAGTCGCTTTCAAGGTTAAGTTTTTCCCTTACACATGTAGTTGGCCATGGCATATTTGTGCAAACTGGCAACACATCGTAGCTCTCTTTCTAGGTTGAGTTTTTCCGTTACACATGTAGTTGGCCATGGCATATTTGGAAAGTTCAATGTTACTTGCTTTTAAGGATATTATTTTTCAAAATAAAACAATAGGGGAAGTTGCTAACATGAAGATTTACTCTTGGACCTGAGGTCGCAGGCACAGGTTTTATGGTTAGTGCACATCCAAACTATTGTTGCAGGAAAAAGAATCATCAGAGAACGAATTAATAGAGAGAAACTATTTGCTATGGTGTCTTCAAGCCCCCTAAGCACTTATGCATCTTCCATCCAAATTGTGGCCAGCATCCAATGTCCCGTGGGACGGCCACGCTCCACAAGAAGCCATGAAAGGAAGGAAACTATTTTGGTTTCTTTTCCTTGAAGTTATATTTTGGGAATCCACCTCCACTTTGGAGATCTCTCGCTCGTGTCTGATCATTGCTCCCAAAACATGCAGCGAATCTAGATTCCTTGGTTGATATCGATTATGTTATCGAAGGAGGGAACTATATCACCACCCTACTTCTCAGGCTGCCAAAATCTCCCCTAGGTTTCTTGAAAACAGTAGGATTCATTGTTTTTGTTTTTGTTTGTTTTGGTGGTCAAGGGCGGGGTGGGTTCAGTGCGGGGAATAAAGATTCTTCTTTATTAAGTGGAAAACAGAGTTCCAAAGGGTTGCACAAACCTCGCCATCAGCCTCTAAATGGATTAAAACCATGCAGAGAAGTTCCTTTCTGGTGGATAGATGTCCTTAAGTGTGCCATACCTACAATATTTCCGTTGTTTTGAAACAAAATCAGGTAATTTTGGTAGATGCAATGCCCCTCTAAATTCGGATACCCGTTGTGGTCTATATATTTCCTGGACAGAATCTATCCCTCATTTGTCCCGGTACTATTGGGTGGCCGAGAGAGTCTTAAGTCGATTAGTCAACAACCATGTGCTACAGATGGCTAAGCCAAAATTCAACATGCCACAAGTCAATGTGGATTGTGAACTTGATTTCTAGAAGAAGAAGTCGGATGTGAAGCTGATTGGGATAGCTGTGAAAAGATACTCCAGAAGGTTGTGACAAAAAGGGGCGTTACTAAGATAAGTGGTAGCAAGGTTGTGACAAAAAAGGGTGTCACTAAGATAAGTGGTAGCAATGCATAAGAATGCAAAAGCAGGATAAGATCTGTTGAATAATGGGGGGTAAAAAAACTGCATAATCGTTACGATAGAGGGATCTGGGGGTTGCATAACATCAAGAGCTGAAGGAGAAAACATGGTACTTACAAATGAGAGACTCTGATCTGTGGTAATATAACATATACTTGAAAAGTTATGATAGTGGAAGGCTATGGTAGATTCGATGGGGAAGACCTGATAGCCTGAATATCCTGAATGCTCAAGTAGCATGAACCAAAGATAATCTGCAATGGGAGTGTCATGACAAGAGAAATCACTAATCCGTGATTAGGAGACATTAAAACATTATTATATATTATACGCCAATGATGTAACATGTATTTGTATTTACGACGGAAACCGACCGATTTGTTATGGCGGTGGATCATCTCAGTAGATAGGTCTAGTCGAGTCGGAGCCACTGCTTCAGACGGCATCGAATTTGGACACGTGACACTTATTCTATTAATAAAAATGTGCACACACGTGTCTAGGTCCTAGGGGCAATAGGAGGGGAAGGGTGCATTAAGGTGCATTCAATGGTAGATGCATGGGTCATAGGATAAGGGTAGGTGTAAATGGGAAGATGGAACTTAAGTGATCTCAAGGGACATTGATGAAAGAATCTCACGTAGCATTCTTCATTCACCTTGCATTCATCTGCCATCTCTCACACACCTTGCATGTAGGTCGAAATAGAAACAAGCACTCTGACAAGGGATCTTTCCCATTGGAGGGCCAATCGGCATTCAAATTCAGCATGCATTGCACGCTGGTTCTTCACATTTGGTATCAGAGCATTGATGAGCCACTACCGGGATGGGAAGAGAAGGAGAAGAAGATAGCACGAGGGAGGACACAATTGTGAGGGACAATAGCCAGCGCAACGTTCGTGGAAGGGAGCTGTACGAGAAGACGGCGCATAGGAAAGAGGCAAAGAGAGGGAGTGCCGCAGGGAGGCCACGTGTGCGGAGAGACAGACAGGAGGCAAGACATGGGACAAACCCAACAGAAGACTTGCAGATCTACACGCGAAACAATGTATTGGCCGAGATCCAGATCCGGAAGGCCAAGACCTGCACGTGAAACAGTGAATTGGCCAAGATTTGAAAGGCCGGCCGCAAAGGTTCTCTCCGAGGGTGGGAAGGCCGAAACCTGGAGGCCATAAGGTAAGGGATTTTTCTGTTTTTTTTTGTCTTTGGACGGGGAATGGGGTGTCCTAACGAGGTGACCTCCCCCCCCCGCTGTGCGAGTAGACCCCCATTCTCCCCAACGGAGAGTCAGATTGGAACAAGATTTTAAGGGGGTGATCCACCCACCAAGCACCCCCTATAACGGTATCTAGAGCTCCAATCCACTCAAAATATGTAGCCCAAATGGAGCACACCAATTTACAGCAGAAAATACATTAAGAAAAGCCTAAAAGAGAAGGAAGAAGAGGTCATTTGTGGTTTTTTGACACAAGCAAAGCGGGAGTCAGATAAGTACCACCAACTCTACAACACTTGACTTTTGTTGTAAAATAAACCCCTTTTTTGAAATTACAGCAAGTCATTTCTCTCTTGTATTACTCAAAGGAAAGAATGGAAGGAGAAGGGATATTTAATAATGAAATTGTCCTTTTTCCTCCACTACCAGAAGGAGATAGGGAGAGAACACCATCACCTCCTCCTGAAGAGGATAATGTGGATGAGAGTTACACACATATTGAGCATGATAACCCACGTATAGAATTAGCTTCATCTCTCCTTTAAGAATCTCTTGATAGGGAGTTTTCCTTCAGAAATGAAGGGAGAAACGAGTCCATCCAAGATCAAGGCGCTAAGTTTATGCCTTTGTAACTCAAAATCCCGTACACATGGATTATAATCCAAGTGCAAATCCAAGTGCAATAGGGAGAGAGGAGTCTCTTGCTGCTGATAAGCTGGTTTCTCAGCTTCGCCATATGATTGAACAGTCCATTATGACAAAATTTGGGACTACGAGAGTGCTGAATTTTGGGGATGAAGATTTAGGTAACCCCTTGAAGAGAGCCAAATTTCAACCTTGAGAGAAACGAGTTCCCAAAGTATGATGGAGTAAGAGAGGCGGATAAAATCCTCAATTGGGTTCGCCATTTTGAGCTATATTTTGCCCATCAAGATAAGACCAACCACGAGAAGCTTACTCTTGCCACACTGCATCTACAGAAGGATGCTTTAATGTGGTGGTCTTTATCACAAACGGGAAAAGGGCCTATTCTTCAATGGTCCAAATTTGTAGAGTAGATTAAGACCACTTTCATTCCTCCGAGACACGAAGAAGAATTGACTTTCCGTTGGAAAAGGTTTAGGCAATTCGATAATGAGAGTAATGCTGAATTTATAGCTAGGTTATGGAAACTCTCTTTAGAGTTACCTGAGAAGAGTAAGGATGATAAAAGGAAGAAGTATTTAGTAGCCCTAACCCCGAAAGTGAGATATGAGGTTGAAATGTTTAACCCAATCACCTTGAAAGACCTCACTAAATTGGCTGAGATTGCTGAGAAAGAAAGAAAGAAAGAAAGTTTATTAAAGTCTTCGGAAGACCGATGGGTCTATGAGACTGTGAAAATCCTGATACAACGAGCTGTGGTAGTGGAGCTACTAAATGAGCGTCCATACCAATGCAAAATGCAAAATGCAAAAAATGCAAAAATGTAGAATGGCCCTAAGTACAACATAGTCATGTCGATGGTCGACTATATATCAATCTCAGCATCATCATCAATATCATCATCATCCCCAGCAACAGCAAGATATCAGGATGGATGAGGCAGTGGAGGCATGAAGTCGGCAATAGAGTGTTGTCGGCCACTCAGAGGTGTGGTCCTGGCACGTCTATTGCTCGTAGCTCTACGTCTAACCAAGGCTACTGTGACCCCCGTTGGTCGGGCTCCGACTCTAAACAAGGAGGGGATGTCTCCAAGTGTGATCTGTGTGTCGACCCTCTGCCTGAGCTGTCGGGTCACAGGTTCCGGGTCACGGTCATGTCAAGGCCTCGTCTCGTTGGGGTCCATGTGATCTAGCTGAAATAACTCCGTGATAGAGCTCTGAGAGGGATCAACCGAGGAAGAAGTCTGCTCCTGTCTCCTTGCTCGGAGTATCCTCTCGCGGTGTCTAAGTGCCTCATGAATGAAACCTGCCAAACACCGCTGGTCTGGGTAGGAGAGGAAATGGGCTAAAATCCCATAACTATCTCTGAAGAGGCAGTGGAAACGTCCTCGGATCTCATAGTATACATGACACCTGAAGATGAAATGCTCCTCTATCTCAACCTCCTGTATGTCACATAGTGTGCATATGTGCCGCTCCTAGGTAGTCGCTCTACTCTGTCGCTCTCGATGCGAAGTCTATGTGAAGAGACCCGGAACTGCCCAAGAGAGATCCTCATCGAGTGGGGTAGGTGAGTCTGTGTGTATCCTGGTGGGTCAATGAAACCCTCCGTTGTGATATGTAAGAAGTGATCTCTGTAGAAGTTAAGCTTCACTGGGAGTTCACTCAGTTCCAATCAAGTCCGAAAAGTGTGTAGCTGTAGTAGATCCTCACGGATAACCTGGTTGACCTCGTGTGATAAGAGGGGAGAGAACGAAGCATCCATGCTATACTAGAAGGGAGGTAGTCTATCCATGTGGAGACCCAGTCGCTCAAACCATCTCTCTGTCCGTGCATACCAGCACCTCTGATCTCCTCCTGCTGCAAGTGCCATAGAAGAGGATAGAGCTATCCATGGTAGCTTGCTATGCCCCGAGGTATAATCCCCATATTCCCTAACTCGGAACAGATATGTGATGACCTGAAATGCAGCATCTAGCTGTAAAGGGGGTGACCCAAGCTCAGCCTGAATGATCTGGCGAGGAACGAATGACTTACCACGAATCATCCGTGATAGCATGAGAACCTGTAGCCGCTCCACATGGGCCCACTCTGTATCCGACAAGTCTGGCCCCCAACAAGGGCTGCCGTACATCCCCACTGGGTGAGCCAAGGAGTCAAAAAGCAACCCCTTGGTGCGTGGATCCTGAAAGTGTGAGCGGAAGCACTGTCTCTCTAGCCTGGCCAACGAGACATACCCTCTACTCAAGCGTGCCTGCATCGCGGGTCTCATAGTGAAGCTCGGTCCGGAGAAGATAACCCCAAGATAAGTGTATGATGAAACTATCTCAACAGATGACCCCGCAAATGTGAACTGCTCATGACGCATGATGGCTCGAGATGTATTGAAGATCATGACCTTGGTTTTACCCAAGTTGACCTTCAAATCATGAGACTCACAAAAGGACTGTAGACCCCTCTGTTGAGGAAGACAAGAGAGCCACGTCATTTGCATAGAGCAAAATCAGGATGTGGGACGAGGCATGTGTGAGAGGCTAGGGACTGGCTGATTTGGGATGTGATAAAGTGTGCGTGCATAATCAAACCAAATCTGGGTGTCAGTGAGTGGTGGAGGGGACCGTCCTTCTAGAAATCTCCGCCAGAAGTCCTTAGAGTTGTTACTAAACAAAATGTTCAGTAGCTCTTCCTCGTTTCGACGAACGAAGTCTAGTTTCTTCCTCCGTACCAATCTACGGTATTCACGTAGTGTATCTGGTGCGCTCGGAAGACTGTTTTTGGTTTTGAATCTGAGTTGACAGCGTAAGGCCTTACACTCATCATCGTACCAACTATTACAGGGTACGGTTCCAGGGGGTGGTGGGCGGGTGGAGTGGGTGGTGTGGGGAAGAGCGTAAATGGTAGCCTCGTGTAGTGAGCGGGTGACAAGGACAGCACGATCCTCTAAAAGGGGTATGAAGTCAATATAAGCGAGAAGTATGTATAGACGGCCAGAGTAAGAAGGTGAGTGATCCCGATCAAAGCGTATATCGTGGTAGGTGGAGTAAGCATTGAGTGGGGTCGAAGGTGCTGTGCGAAGGGAGGTGGAGATGCGAAAGAAAAGGTATGTATGATCAGCCCCTGGGGGGAGAGGTGCTACAGTGAAGTCAGTAATGCGAGATGTGAAGACAGGGGATCCCATGATGTAATCAACAACATTGGAGCCCCCCCCCATGTGGAAAGCATGTGAAACCACTTGAAGCGGGCCATCTGTCAAGACCATTATAGATAATGAGATCATGTATCCTGCCTAGGTCTAATAGGGCCTGCCCATAGGATGAGAATGGACCTCGCCTGTCAGCCGAAACCCGTAGCATACCTACCTTCTCAAGGTCAACATCTGCCAGTAGAGTGGAATTATCTCTGAAATCAAGAAGTGGTACCTGACGGGCCCTTGTCCTCGTGTTGAAGTCTCCCACTAGAAGGACTTCTCCGCGGCTAGAAAAGTCAACAATGGACTGATAAAGGGCAACAAATGGGGATGTCTCATCATCACCTCGAATATCTTTGGCAAAGTGGGAGGTCTCCGAGGGGAAGTAGCAAACTGCGACAAACAGATCCTGGCTGTCCTTGTGTCGTATCCGGTCCAAAGAAATCTGGAATGTGTATCTCTCTGCTCTACTGAAATGATCCCCCGAAGTGTGGAAAAGAACTGCAACTCCACTTGAATCTTGAACTCCTCCTGTACCCCTCGTCTCATCTCTGTAGGCAGACTCCCATGTATATCCGCTGACTATTGGAAGAGGGCGCTTTGGACTCTAATGTGTCTCTGTATAGAAGACTATGTCGTGGCCTATATAGGATTCCGAGAAGTTCCCTGGTTCTGACCATAAGGTACCATTACAGTTCCAAATGGTGCAGGACAGGGTCTCGGATATCTGAGTCTCATAGACCCCGCTTCCCTATGTAGGGGAGGGGATAGGTGTCCTACGGGGGCTTGTAAGAAGTCGTCCCTCTCATACCACTGCCCACTTTCCCTCCTTCCGGGCCTGATCTCGCTGCTGTAGCAAAGAGCGCCTCTTCTCAACCTGTAGAGGTGTGAGGTTCTCATCCATAGAGATCGCTGGCTGATCTCGAAGGACTGACCTACGTCGTAGAGCTGAAAGATGTGCCTAAGTGTCATGAAATCCTATGATCAGGGGTTGCTCTCGGTTGGGATCTCTCCCCACCCGCCTTGACCACTCTATCCTGTGCTCAGCCACACCCAGGGTAGGGGTCACGAACGTAGTCGCATCTACCATCGGTGTAGCCTCAGTGCGTGGGATCCCGCGTACTCTGATGTTGAGAGCCTTACTAGCTCTCTGCTGTTGCTCCATGAGGGTAGCCGAAATGGTGACCCTTGCGGTTTTCCGTTTAGCCACGTCAGCCCATCACGTCAACCCATCTGGAAGTCTCCTCAATAGCAGATTGCATGCTCGCAATCTGTGCCTCGACCACCGGGGTACTCCCTGGGGCAGTGTGTATGGCTGTGACCTCCTGTCGGAGCTGCATGATATCCTGTCTGAGTCCCTGAATAAGACCCGCCTGCTCCCGAATGGCCCTAGCCTGCTGCTCTTGTATGATGTGGCTCTACTCCTGGTTGAAGTGGACCTGCTCCCGTGCGAAGCGATCAAGCTCCATCTCACGCTCATGAAAACTATGTATCTCCGTGAGTAGGGTCTCACGGGCCTCTGGTGTATCAATCCACCCATGTCCATGCTGAAACTGTGGTGACTGTGGCATGAAAGAGTGGGACTGAGTTCGGAAACTGGACGGTGGCTGAGTGAGGAACGGAGATGACAGTGGAATGGATGAGGCAGTCCCAACAGGGTGTGGGAGGGTGGGCTGACTAAGAGGGAGAGGGGAGAGTGAAGCGTAATGCGGCACAGTGTATGACACCTCCGAAGAAGGGGTCATAAGTTGTGCGAGAGCTGTAACAGGAGAAGTGGGAAAGGGAACAACAACCGGCGCCATGGGCATGAATATGTCACTGATCGTAGATGTAGATGGAGCTGAGACTGGAACTAGAGCTGGGCCTGAAGCGGGGACTGAAGTCGAAGTAGAGACAGAGATAGAGGGAGCTGAGGTTGGAGTTGAAAACGAAACTGACACTGTAGCGGGAGTTGAGGTTGAGGTAGAGATAGAGGTTGAAGAAGCTGAGGCGGGTCCTACCTTTGCCTTGCTATCTACCCCGAGTCCACTTCGGTTGTAACGTGTATTCACATCCTCCAAATTCAGTTGTGTCATTTGCTTTTTTTTTTTTTTTTGTTGTTATTTTCGTCTTTCTTGGCTTTGTCCCCCATTTCTCTTGGGGTGCGGGTGTAGATCTTAGTGTTAGTGTTCAGCTGGGAGCGGGAGCACCGGTTCCCCCCCCCATAATGGGAGGCACGTCCAGTGCGAGGTGGTGGAGAGGTAGGGCGGAAGCTTGAAGTGGACAGGCAGCCAAGAGGTGGAGAAGGAGGAGAGGCTAAGATGGCCAGGATTTTTTTTTTTTTTTTAAAGGTGGTTGTGGTTTTTTTTTTTTTTGGGAAGTTCCCAGTAAGTTTATTAAAAAAAAAAAAAAAGAAGGTGGCAAGGGGAGTAGAGAAAGGGGGGGGGGCGGTGGATGGGCGGAAAAGGAGGGAGGGAGGTGGCTGAGTGAGGGGGTAGCGGGGAGCGAGGGGCTGAGCGGGGGGTAGCGGGGAGCGAGGGGTGGTTGGGGGGAGTGAGGGGTTAGCGAGGAGCGAGGGGCTGAGAGCTGCGAGGGAGAGCTGAGCGGGAGAGCGTGAGCATAGAGACAGTGAGGGAGCATGAGCGTGAGCAAGGGAGCTGAGCGTGAGCGAGGGAGCGAGGAGCAGCGGGGGGCTGAGCGAGAGAGCGCTAGGCGTGAGGGGCTGAGCGTGAGCGAGGGAGCGGGGAGCGAGGAGCGAGGGGAATTGAATCCTCGGAAGCGTTTCAACAAAGGAAAAGAGAAAGCTACTGTACAAAATGTTAACAACCAATCACGTCCTAGATGGATACCATTTCCTTCCATGATTGATGATGAGAAGAAAAAGCTAATTAAGGAGGGTAAATGTTTCGGATGTAAGAAACATAAGCCAAGGCATCCATGGCATAAATGTCCTAGTCTATTTGCCAAAATTGCCAAAACCAATTCTGTAAAAGGGAAAGAAAAAGCATCTAAGCAGGAGGGTGAGGCTTCTACCTCCTCATCCCAAGACTCTACGGTGAACGTAGAACCAAGAGTAAATGCTATCCATTCAACCAACACTAGTGTATGGATGTGTGAACTGAATAGAGAGTAGGCATATTCATTGTAGAGTATAGACGGAGAATAAATAATTTTCTCCTCTATGTAGAGCGTCTTATGGGATGAATAGGGCTGAAATAGAAGAGTTGGAAAAAGAGAGTGATGATCTATAGTCTCTATAGATTAAGAAGCTCTTCATCACAAAATCATCTATGGCTAAGGTCCACCTAGTTCAATGAAACATTTGGGTGAGAGAATTGTTTTAATACTGACCAATTTGTTGAGAATATGTTTCAGCTTATTGAGCAGGTTACTACAAAGAAATTTCAGCAGCTAAGTATTCAGAAGAGGATTCTGAGCATGAAGAGATACTAAAGAGGCACTGCAGTGGTACTTCTGCATTTTGAATATTCAGCATCAAGAGGAACCGGAACTTGAAGATGAGATTTAAGTTCTGATTCAGAAGAGATCGTGTACTACTAGGAGAAGACTATTTGCAAATTATGAAGAGGAGATGCAAATGCAGAAGTAAAAGAGAAAAGCGTACGCAAGAGAAAGAGACGAGAGGATCCAGAAGAGGACTTCTGTCCATTCAAGCAGGAGGGAGTGCCATGACAAGAGAAATCACTAATCCGTGATTAGTAGACATTAAAACATTATTATATATTATACACCAATGGTGTAACATGTATTTGTATTTATGATGGACACCGACCGATTTGTTATGGTGGTGGATCATCTCAGTAGATAGGTCTAGTCGAGCTGGAGCCACTGCTTCAGACGGCATCGAATTTGGACATGTGACACTTATTCTATTAATAAAAATGTGCACACATGTGTCTAGGTCCTAGGGGCAATTATTACGATCACTCAATTTACTTAGTCAACTCGACAGTCAATCACGGGGCAGGCGCAAAAATATCCTCCTAGCCGATTCTCGGTGGTAGCAAAACTCACAGAACAACTAACTTACGTGAAGGCTCCAGCGTGTAGATTCCACCAAGCCTCAATTCCCTAGATGGATCTAGTATGCCACATGTCTACATTTGAGGGCATCTACTCAATGCATCATTTACCCCTCTCTTGGGATAACATTGAAATCATTTGTCCCTTGGCACATTTAATGCATTTAGACCCCTTAGCCTTAGCTCCACCTAGTCTTGTGCCATGTCACTCTCACCAAGGACCTTGACCTTGATTCCTTTCTTGATCATTTACGTGAATTAAACAAATATCATACAAACATTGATCCTTTAAAGGAAAATGCCCACTGACCCTTACGAGGTCATGTTACCTCAACTTGAGCGTAACATTCCTTCCCTCTTCAAGCATCAGTGTCCTCAATGATAAAGTCTAGGAACACTCTCCGTAATTGGTATACGGATTCCCAGGTAGCTTCTAATAGAGGTAAACCATGCCATGCAACCAACACCATGGGTATTTTTCGATTGCGTACTTGCATTGTTCCTCGGTCCAAGATTCTTGTTGGTTTGTGTCCTGCATTATCCTCTATCTCCTGAAACAAAACAACACCCTCGATTAGTGAGTCACCTGTATGCAAAAATTTCTTTAAACGAGAAACATGAAACACTGGGTGCACCTTACAACCCTGTGGTAATTCTAATTTATAGGCTACCTTGTCTTATTCTTTTTAGAATTAACCACGGCCCACAATATCGGGGTGATAGCTTAGCACACTCTCCTGCAGTCAAAGAGTGTGAAGGAACTCTGAGAAAAACTTTTTCTCCTTCCTTAAATTCTCTAACGGATCTATTTTAATCTGCATACGCCTTAGCTCTATCCATAGCTTGGGGGATGTTAGCTCTCGCAAGTGCTAGCATCTCCCGCATCTGAACCACAAAGTTCGCGGCACTAGGCACTTTCTGAGGTACTCCAACTGTAGTTGGATTTGCTGGTCTATAACCATAGTTCATCTCAAACGGACTGAACCCTGTAGAGGATTGTTTTCTATCATTGTAGGCAAATTCTAACAATGGCAACCATTTGTCCCACGTATGTTGCCTCAATGAAACATATGCTCTAAGCATATCCTCTAAAATTTGGTTGATTCTTTCTGTCTGACCATCCGTTTTTGGATGATCCCCTCTACTCATTCCCAACTCAATCCTTAGTGTCTCAAACACTGCAGTCTAAAAACGACTGGTAAATTTGACATCCCTGTCTGACACTATGGATTTGGGTAATCCATGCAAACAAAATATATGTTTAATAAACAAATCCGCCACTCTAACAGACTCGCTAGTTGGAATGAAGTGAGCCATCTTGGTAAGATGATCAACTACCACAAGGATAGAATCATATCCACCTCGTGTCGTAGGTAGACCTACAATAAAGTCCATGGAAATGCTCTCCTACCTACCTAGTGGTATTTCCAAAGGTTGTAAAAGTCCGGGTGGCTTCACCCGCTCTGCCTTACTTACCTGACACGAAAAATAACGTGTCACATATTCATGAATATGTTTTTTCATTTTTGGCCAAAAGAAATCTCGCTTCACGAGATCATATGTTTTCTTGACTCCTGGATGTCCTGCACATGGGCTATCATGGCATTGTTGAATGACTCTCTGCCTAAGATCATTCTGATTAGGTACTACTACCTTGCCATTTCTTTTCAGCATACCATCTCTTATGGTATATCTTGCATAAGTTTGGCCTTTTCTGGATGCCAGGTCACCCTTTTTCTCGGGTTTGAATACATGAGCCTTAGGCCAAAGGCTTTGGACGAACTCGTCCATCTTTTGAGTTTCTCTAATCTCAGTCATTAGAGCACTTTCTAATACCGTGAAACTCATATTATGCATAATGCATGACAACGCATCAGCAACTTTATTATCCTTCCCTCTTCGGTACCGAATCGTCAAGTTAAACTCCTGCATGAGTTCTGCCCACCTAGCTCGGTGGCCGCTCAAGTTAAGTTGTTTACAAAAATGTTTCAGAGTATCATGATCAACATCAACATAAAACTCTGATCCATATAAATAATGTCTCCATGTTTTCAGAGCATGGACAATAGCATACAACTCTAATTCATGAGTTGGCCAATTTCGTTGAGAGGGAGAAAGCTTCTTGCTTTCAAAGGCTACTGGCCTCCCCTCTTGAACGAGAACTGCTCCTACCGCAATGCCACTTGCATCGGTTTCAAGGAAAAACGGTTTCTGGGGATCAACTATTTTTAACACTGGTCCTGAGACCATAGCTTGTTTTATGGTATAAAAGGTACTTTATTTAAGGTCAGGTTAGTCAATGGCGATACTATTTCGGAATATCCTTTGATATGCCTTCGATAAAATTGGACAAATCCCAAGAATGATCACAAAGCGGTCAAACTCTAAGGGATAGGCCAAGTTAGCAGTATCGCAGCCACTTTCTTTGGATCCATTTCTACCCCCTCAGGAGTAATAATGAATCCTAAATATTCAAGTCTTACTATACATAGTACAGTTTTCTTTTTATTTACATAAAGACTGGCTTTCCTCAAAGTATTGAACACTATTCTTAAGTGTTCGTGATGCTCAGCAATACTTTTGCTGAACACAAGAATATCGTCAATAAAATGTACTACAAACTTCCCGATATACGGACGTAGTAAATTGTTCATAAGCATGACGAATGTAGCTGGAGCATTGGTAAGTCCAAACGGCATTACCAAAAACTCATAATGTCCAAACTTGCTTCTAAAAGCGATTTTATGCACATCCTCGGCTCTAATATGAATCTGATGGTAGCCATAATTAAGATCTATCTTATTGAAAATTACGGCCCCATGTAACGCATCTAGCAAATCATCCGAGCCATCGGATACCTGTGCTTAATAGTGATATTATTCAATGCTGTGTAATCTATATAAAGGCGAAAAGTATCATCTTCCTTTTTTTTAAATATCACTGGCGAAGCAAAAGGTAAGAAACTGGGTTGAATCTACCCCAGCTTGAGATATTCTTCTAGTTGTCTTCGTACCTCCGCTTCTTCGGTAAAACTTAACCTATAGGGAGGTCTATTTACAGGTTCTGTCCCCGGGATTAGATCAATCTTATGCTGAACATTCCACTCTGGAGGTAACCCATAAGGTAAAAACAATCAGAGAACTCGTCTGCTATTTGATTAGCTAACTTGACCATCTCTCCATTTTGGGTAACATCAGTGCTAGCCGAAGGACCATCAATCGGCTCTACCGATGCTGTACAAGGAAACAAAAACTCTTCTTGAGCTTTTCGAACTTCCATTACGGAAACCAACGGTCCTTGAGGTATATCTTTTTCACCTCGTAAGACATACATCACATCATTCATCTTGAATTGATAAATGTGCTTTTTTCAATCTATGGCTGGATTCTTTCTAGAATGCCAAGCCTTACCCAGGGCTATGTCTACGTGGGCAAGCTTTGTCATTTCAAAATCAGCATATTCAGATGGGCTAGTCTTTAATTTCAGCCTCTTTACAAGCTTGGAGTTAATTACATTGTGCGTTGGCGCTGAGTCAAACAACACAATGACATTTTGATTGGCTACTTGCCCTTTCATCTTAATTAACTCTGTATCATTAAAGGCTGTATACCCCGTTGCTGCGGGCTTTGATAGGACATTATCAGGTGCACTGGTTACTAGCTTAGTAACAAACACACATAACAAAACAAGTACTGACCTTTGAGAAGATCACGCTAGCTGAATCTGCATCTGAGCTCAAGAAGAATCCACTAGTGTAGAACAAGGACTTGATGAAGTAGTGGAGATCGTGAATAAGACAAAGTGACTAGGGGGTTTACTTTCTTTATCTAAATCTCAGCATGTTTGTGTCATGAAATATCAGAGTTCTTTTTTGTAGAGATATATGCAATGATATGGTGGTGTAGGATAAACTAGAACTAAGTCTATCTTAGAGTTTTTGTGTGCTCTAGTACTTGGACTATATATACCAAGTTCTTGTACTTCATTTGGTTGAACATTTCAATTGGAGGTCACTTGTGTTCAATTCTTGTTCTCTTGTGTTCTCAACTCTTCTCCTTTCTTGTTCCTACATGTGGTATCAGGAGTGTGGTATCAGGAGCTAGTCCTTCCAGCCGTGTCACTTGTTTCCCCGCTCTCCCATATGCTCCTATTGCACTTCTGTCGCGGAGAACAAGTTAGTTCTTGCTGGTCGACTTATCTTTTGGCCGTCCTGAGCTCCCACAAGCTTCACGTGATCTCAAGCTTCAGTTTTGTTGCGAGATTTTGCATCAGGAAGCACTCCTCAGCTGGGTGACTTCGTTTTGTGTCGCACGTGTAGTTTTTTCAGGCAATTCTGGATACCAGAAGTTCTGTAGCTGCGTCAAGCAACCAGGTGGAGCTTTGACTAGTCGTATTGGAGTTTTACCTCCCTTTTGGAGCTGTTCGTGCTCTCAGAATTTCATTCTGAGCATCGGATCAGAAGATACCAAATATCATTTACATTTTACTGATTTTTACTGATTTCCATATATTTCGCCTCTCCAGCTCACTGTTTGACTTGCCTACTTGCCCGTTGCCTCTCCAGATCGCCACTTGCATCTCCAGCTTCGGATTCCACTTGGTGGTTCTGTAGTCTTTTTGGAAAGTACTAGTCCTTCTTCAGTGCCTTAGTGACCACTCCATCCATCATCCATTCATGTGCCAGTGCAAGGTCCAAGGTCCTCATCCAAGCTCCACTGGTCATCCAATCATCAATTTGGTCGCAAAGTTCTTGTCATCATCTCCTGCAATCAGGGTTCTTCATACAAGCGCATAGTTATTTTCAAAATATATGTTCAAAAAATCATCCCAACAAAAATGGAGAGGACCAATGTCATGATAGTCTCTAGCTACTATCTTCTATCCTATCCCTACTATCTACATGTGGGCCTATCAGTGCTACTTTCTTCTATGCATGAGTGCTCTTATTTGTGATTTACATAGCATTTCTTATCTGATACAAAAAGATACCAGTCGCACAAAAAAAGCCCATCATATTTTGCCCTCCCCCCAACTGCTAGAGCATGCACATGTCCTGTCCTTGTCCTTCTATCGTCATCCTGGATCAAATGGAAAAGATGCAATGAACCATTGCTTTAGCTTGATAGAAAAGATGGATCCTCCAGGATCAAAGACCTATTCAGTTGCCTTAACACCTTCATGCTTGCAAGGTACAAAGTCTTTTGTCTTGATGTTTCCCAGGGGGGGTGACTTGCAGATGCATGCTTACAGTGACTCAGATTGGGCTGGAGACTATGATACTAGGTAGTCCACCAGTGGGAATTGTTTCTTTCTAGGACATGCTTGCATTTCTTGGTTGAGCAAGAATCAGTCTACAGTGGCTACCTCCTCATGTGAAGCTGAGTACAGGGAAGCTTTCACAGCGACAGTTAGATGTGTTTGGCTGCGTCGTTTGTTTGCTGATCTTCATCTTTCATTGGAGGGTCCTTCTCTGATTCTCACTGATAGTCAGAGTGCTATAGCAGTGGCAAAGAATCCTATGTTTCATGCTCGCACGAAGCACATTGAGGTTCACTATCACTATGTTAGAGAGAAGTTGCATGCAGGAGAGATCAGTATGATCTATGTGTCAACACATGACAATGTTACAGACATCTTCACCAAAGCACTTCCACGTGAAAAGTTTGAGGCATTTCGCAGTGCCCTGAACTTATCTCCTTTTGGTGATTGATCATTTCCTTGTACATGACATTGGCACTGCAGGGGGGTGTTAGAATTATTATTATATTCTAGCAGTGACCAATGTAATGTAATAAGTAGGTTAGGGGCACTTTTTCCTCATTTGAGGTTTTTTCCCCTAACCACAGTTAGTTCACTAACTACGATTAGTGAAGGATGAGGTTTTGTCACTTAGACAAAACCTTTCCTTTTTGTTGTACTTCTTTACTTCATCTATTGCAAGCACAACGTTCAGCTCTCTAGCTCTCTCTCTCTTTTTCTAACATGGATTGCTCCAAAACAAGTTTTTGGCAACCAACTGACAAGGAATGTCCAAATGCTGAGGGAGAACCACGAACTGATGCGGGAGTGAGCTGAACTTACAAAATGAGGACCAGGAGCAATAACTAGGACACCGGAGTACTTGATGGCGAGGCTAAGGGAAGGGAGGCTCTACCTTAGAGCAGAGGGGAGCTTTCATTTGCGGGCTTCTCTCATCCTCTAGATAGAGCAAGAAGAAGAAGAAGGGAGGTTCTGATACCACATGAAGGAACATGGTGGAAAGAGGGAGAGAGAGAGGGTAGGCTAGGGAGAGAGGAAGTGATACTCAAAAGGAGACATAATGATATGGAAATGAAATGACTAGAGCAATGAAAAAAAATGAGAGTACTCACATGTAGACCAAAGAGCTTGTAGCTTGATACTTGATTGATTTGACACTAGACAAGTATAGCTCTTATATAAGAGCACACACACACATATGAACACCTATGCATATGGGATAACGCCCAATATGACACATGGCATCCATAGGACACACTAGACTAGAACTCACACTAGAACACACATTTTTGACTCACTTTGGCTTCATATTCCAACAAAGACTACCTGGGAATCTATGTACCAGATGCAGAGAGCATTTCCTCTAAGTTTTGACATGTAGCATCTAGATTCACCTAGGGAGATGAGGGCTCTGAAGAAAACATGCAGGAAAAATCATGTACAATATCTTACGAGCTGTTCTCTCTGGAGGTTGGCTGGGTGGATAATTCATATGCCATCGCCTGTGATTGTTAGTTTTTTGTCGGCTGCTCGTCTCAATTTGGATGGGTCTTGCGGACAAGCAAGATCAATGTTGGATTTGTGGGTTGCGGTTAGAGTCGGCGTTCCTCCACCATTGCCAAACTAGGAGGTCCCTTTTGTTGTCCCTGACCTTGCTAAGGTCCTGTCTAGTGATGATGTTCCTACAGCTTTATCTGCAGATGCTGGCCTTTCTCCTCCTTTTGAGCAGCCCCATTCTCCTGAAGAAGATGCACCACCATTTCTCTGCTCTTCAAAAGTTAGAAGAGCAATCAACTCCTCAAAATCAGGAAAGTTCCAAAACAGGTTGTAGAAATTTGATTTTCCAATGGAGGCCAATCACTCTTTTGGGCACTTCTTATAAGATTTTGGCCAAGGTTATCAGTTTGTACTTGCAGCCCCTTCTTCCAAACCCCATTCATGATGTGCAAAACGGGCTTTGTGTAGGGCCAAAGCATTTTTTATAGTATTTTCTCATATTGGGAGGCCTCGGAATGGACTATGCATAGTGGCCATAGATTAGCCATTCTACTCTTGCATTTTGAGATATGATATAGTAGATTGGGGTTTCTTGGAGGGTACTCTTCTACGTTTTGGCTTCTAGGTGCTTGGATCAGAGGGGTCTCTTAATTGTATAGATCAGCCCACAGCCAGGTTGCTTATTAGAGGGAATAGGGGAGAGAGATTTCAGATTTCTAGATCAGTCCGACAAGGATGTCCTCTTGCCCCTTTCCTATTTTTTTGTGGCTAAAGCTATGAGAATTTTTTTGAGATCTGAAGCTGATATTATTGGGCTGAGATCTCCCCTGAGGCAGGAGGAGGAGATCGACACTGCTGCTACTTTGGTTGCCACTGCATAGATTCAAACTTCTTTTAGGGAAGCCTTGGATTTATTTTGTTCTACAGAAGGGAAACATATCAATTGTAAATCCAATGTCTTTTGGATTATGGACAAGAACCCCCCAGATTGGGGGTTTGATTTTGGTTTTACTTGGATTTAGAGAAGTGTCTTTGTCAGATACTTAGGCTGCTAGGTCGGTGTGGGTATCTCTCCTTTGCAGTTGTTTGCTCCTATGTTGGAGAGTATCAAAAGAAAACTCATCTTTTGGAGTTCATCCAAACTTGATCTTGCTTCCAGGGTGATTGTTGTCAATCAAGTACTGTTGACCACAACCTAGTTTATTTTTTCTTATTGGTATCACTCTAGAGAATGCATCCCTCAACTCAAAGGCAACACCAGAGCTAGAGTGATGATTTGGCAGACACTAGAGCCAGGGTAGCTTGGGAGACTTCGTTTCTCCCCACTCAAGAAGGGGGCTTCAATATCATTGAATTAAATTTGCAATGCAGGACCTTGTTTTGCAAGTTTGTGGGAAGGGGGCATTTGCTAGGACAGAGTCTTGGAAAGACTTTTTGGTTCGTTCCATACAGTGGTGCTCTCCTTCCACGGGTTGGGATTGGTGGATAGTACTAGTTGGCTTGTTCACATTGATGCTGTCCTACCCTTGGATTGGGGTTTTCTAAATGGCAGGCGTCACCATTGCTCTACGTGTCTTAAGGCTCTTACGAGTTCAGAGATCCCACTTTAAGTCATAGGACTTAATGAGAGTCAAACATGGATGACTTAGTTTTTGATGCTCAGGTCTAGAGACGAGAAGATATCCTTGTGGACGTCATTTTTCAGCATGCCGAGGTTTTGGTCATGTGGAGTAGTGTTTTTTGCATTCAGGTTGGTATTTAGACCCTAACCCAAATCACATATCCCTGGGTTCATGGAGGGTTTGGCACTATGGACGTGTCCCCATAAAGTATTTGTAGTGGGACCCTGGGGAGTGGGAATGGATTGATGTTGAGAACTGTGAGAAGAGCCCCCCATTATTTTGATATACGTTTAGCAATGCCAAAAGGTTTGAGCTTAGTCATAGGGGCTGGAAGCCCTCCAGAGCTCCTCATTAGAAATCTTTTGGAGAAGACTCTTGAAATCCCTTGGGAATAGAAAATAACTCTTTTCTTTTGGATTGCTATTCATGGAGGGATTGCAATGAACTTGTAGAGGTCTAGGTTTGGGTCAGCCTCTACTTGCCCTCATTGTCTGTCTGTTGAGGAGCCCATTCAACATTGTTTATGGGATTGTAGACAGGCGAGGATAATCTGAAAGGGAATTGCTAGTCTGTTAGTCCTTTTGTTCCCTCCCCCTTCTTCATGTACAGGGGCTCACTGGGTTGACTCTCTCTATTTCGGGGCCTCGGGTCTTTTATGAGAGGCATGACTCTTCTTGGGCTCTCTTAGTTCTCGATGGTATTTTGTTGAGTCATGCTCTCTAGATGATGTTTTCCTCTCTCCTTACGGGCTTACACATGTCTTGATGGACATTTTTTGCGAGATTCTAGCGAGAGTTTTAGCGTGGCACATTTGGAGATCCATATGCATAGAGGCTCTATATGGCTAGGTCCAACTATCATACACATTGGCTAGTATTTGGACAGATACTTGACACACTTTGATGGCCATTTGGGTGAGCATGCATGGTTCTTCCCAAGGTAGTATTTGTGAGGAGGACTACCTTCCTCAGGGAGGACTACCTTCCTCAGGCAGTAGTCTGCCAAGAGGACTACCTTCCTCAGGGAGTGGAGCTCACAACAGGTTTGAGGAGCCTCAACCCTGGTGCTTTTCCACCTCTTTTTCATGAGCTACTTGTTTGCCTACTTAGGGTATTTTGTTTCTCATGCTATGCATGAGTTATTTCTTCGATGAGCATTTGCTCTTGGGGTATTTTCCATACTTAATAGAAGCCATTTCATTGAAAATAAGATAAAATAAACATGAACATGGGCTTAAGTTAAGAAATCTAAGCTCATTTGGTAATACTCCCTCTCAAAACTAGCTGTTTTATAAAACATAGTCCAACTTGCGTAGATATGAGAGGGGTTCTTAGCAAATGTCTAAATCCAAGCCGTGATGGGACAACCGGATGTCAAGATTCAAAAATTGTAATAAAATAAGGGCAACAATGTACCCAAAATAGCTAAGAGGCTGTACAAAGTTGATATGAGAAAAATTTAATGGCAAAATTAGAAACGAGGTGACTTTACGAGGGTGGTATGTGACTGCAGAAGAGTGCAATGGTCCTGTATCAAAAAAGAAGAGCACTTTGCCAAGTGAGTCATTGATGTGGTGATTGTCCACTCTCAAAGGTACGGAGTGGTGTTAGTTGTATGAACATAAAAGCCAATGATAGATCTGATGGGATTGACGCTAGTAGGAAGTAATCGGGTGATTCAATCAAGGCTTACTTGGCTTTGTGGGTTTGATCTCCTCTAAAGATGTGCTAGTCTACACTCCCTAGACTTCTTCAAAGTTTTTCATTTCCTCGTATTCTCTGTTGCGAATGCTCCAATGACCCTTGCAACAAGCATAGCAATGATTAACAGTTCAGCATAAAGACGCCTTTGAGGTCCTCGATTCAAGCAGCCACTTGCGCACGTGGCCCAGACCCAATACTACAGCTAGCTTCAACAGGACCAAAAGCCATGCAGAACAGCCAAGGTAAGCTGCCTACCCAAGCTTCAGAGGTGTGTCAAAACCAGGCTATGTCATACGTATGTTGTGGTCAATGCCCATTCTTGTGAAGTCTGTGCGAAACCTCTTATTCTAAATGCCGATTTCTGTGAAACTGCTTATTCTAATTACTTATCATGCTTTGATGAGCTAAATAGTAGGACTCACAAATAATCTTGGGATTATTTAAATCAACATGTGGCTTTCTCTTTGGTTTTTCAACCAGTACTTTTTCCAGTGATCTAATCAGAACTTTCCCTTTGGTTATTCAATGCAGGGGTTTTCTCAGGAGCAGATTCAAGCCCTTTTGATGCCAGTTCATATGATACTGGATCAAAGGCATTGTCAGTAACAACCAGGTTGTTCACATTTGATGAATTGAAGCAAGCGACAAACAATTTTGCACTGGCAAGTGTTCTTGGAGAAGGAGGTTTTGGTCGTGTTTATAAGGGAATCCTGAAAGATGGGACAGAAGTAGCTATAAAAAGGCTCACTGCTGGCGGTCACCAGGGAGATCGTGAATTTCTGGTTGAGGTAGAGATGCTAAGTCGTCTTCATCACCGCAATCTCGTGAAGCTTGTTGGCTATTATAACAGCCGAGATTCAATGCAATATCTTCTCTGTTATGAGTTGATTCCAAATGGAAGCCTTGAAGCATGGCTACATGGTGAGCACATACATGCTTTTGAAATAATTAAATGGAATGGATATATTTATACTAGAGCATGAAATAAAGCATTGCAGCATCCTATTTGCGTCCTTCATAATTAAGGAGAAAGGATAACTAGTTTTACCTGAGAGTAAGGATTTATTTGTAAGATGAGCAATGAATTTGTTGCCTGTGGTATAAAAAGGTAATGTTTATATATCTGTACAGTATATAAACAATTGTACATTACATGCAAAAGCACCTAGAGAAATTTGGGATGTTTGGTGGATCACGCTCTGATAGATTCTTGGTGCAAGGCTTGAGCATCTTTGTTTGGAAAGAACAAATGCTAAATAAATTCTAGCTGAATCTTTGTAGATATGTTATATTCGACTAGTATCAGTATTGTCTTTTTAGGCGAAAGATGTCTTGTTGTGCAGGAAGTCTTTAGATTGTTTGAAAGAAGGGCACCATTGTTCTAAAGATGCACAAACAAAATACAGGATACCCCATGCTCCCTTTTTGGTGTGTAGAAAAAAGGTGAAGTTCTATTAAATATGACCAAATTACATAGAATCAGGATAAAGCCCTCATTGTTATGTGCAAAGACAAGAAGAGTAAATTGCCCCTACAGGTGCAATATATTTTGATGCAGAGATTAATATCCTCATGAGAATTTCTTGTTGCGAGTTATTTTGTCTTTCACGAGTCTATCATGCTTACTTTGTTTATGGAAAACTTGTTTATTCTTTTAAAATCATTCTAGCAGACACGTGTTAAAACTGATCCTGTTTTATTTTGCATCCACTTCAAGGTGACGATGACTTTCCTTCTATATGAATTTTAACAATGGGACCCTGAAGTTGGTCTCATTATGTTGATGCATCATGTGTCTCACCTTAAAAGATGCATTTAACTCATTTTAAATTTCTCACAGAAAAGATTGTGTTCTTCTTTAGTAGATATATGTGCTATTGAGTGATTTATAGGTTTGCTTTAGCTTTGCCAACTATGAAATTTATAGATGTGGGTTCTAACCTGCAAACATGTACTGCATCAGGATCTTGTGGTTCAAAACAGCCGTTGGAATGGGACATAAGAATGAGAATTGCATTGGATGCTGCTCGAGGGCTTGCCTATCTTCATGAGGATTCCCAGCCTCGTGTAATACACCGAGATTTCAAAGCATCCAACATTTTACTTGAAAATGATTTTCATGCAAAAGTCTGTGATTTTGGTCTCGCTAAACAGGCTCCAGAAGGTCAACTCAATTATGTCTCTACTCGTGTAATGGGGACTTTTGGGTAAGAATGGAGGCCCCCCCCCATCTCTCTCTCTCTCATACATGGTGCAGAACGCACTCGTTGACTTTTCATTTGTTTTCTGTTTAGTAGATCACAAAATGCACTCCATGAAGTTCTACAAGATATATATATATTTTAAATAGAATCTTTGCTTTCTGCAGATTACCAAAGTTTCTTTTGCACCACGATTCCTCCCATATCTCATAGGCACATTGCATCACCTTGTCTGCCAACAGTTGTTTGCTTCAATCTAATCTATTCTTTTTTTTTTTTCAAGAAACTGCAAGCAGCTCAAGAAGGATGCAGAACTTGAAACTTCTACTACTTTGAGCGCACGCACCTATGGGTCTGACCCTTCCAGATCACAAGCTAGAGATTGGATGCTTGCGGTGCTACCCTCAAACCTTACCCTCGACTCAAAGATGTTCGCTTACTAGGGCGTTGTTTCTTCTAGGCTGTTTTTGATTCACCGAAAACTGTGAGTGCTGTGCTCAAAGCTGGGTACTTGCACTTGGGACATAGAAATATTTTTTTGGACCCTTTCATGCTGGGCTTTGACCTTGTGGTGGAGGAAGCAGGGGTGTTCATTTTTCATCCGATTTTCTGGTCTCCTATAGGTTTACCATCGCTCACTCTTGGTGATTGGGGAGTACTTTGGTATTGTCCATGAGATCCCCCCCCTCCCTGGTTTGCCTTGACAGCTATAGAGGCGATCAAGTCTTACGGGTTTCCTAGAGTTAGGGTCCTTTCAATGGATCCTAATTTATTAGATGATCATGTCAATGCTTCAGCGTCCAGATGGTTCTTTCTTTCGACAAAGAGTGGAGATCGTGTTCAGATAGGACCAATGCAGGATCTGCATCACTGTTGGGCATTTCGCCAGGGAATGCCCTAAAAAGAAGAAGAGGCCCAAAAAGCATTTTGGTAAAGCAGCTCTCCCTAGACCTCAACAGGGGGTGGTACAGTTCCAACACCTCTCCTCCTCAACCTCGACAGGGTGTTGGTATAGCTCCTCCACATTAGAGCACTCTTCCTCGACAGAGTGCTCCCTTGGTAGCTCCACCTGCTTCCATGGAACTTGTTGTCCCCAGATGGGTTCCGGTTCATGTTCGGCCTTCACATCCTCCAGATCAAGAGGCTGTCGATGATAAGGATGCAATCCCCTCTGGAGATTTGGATATTCCCGTTCTGGTTGCTCCCACTGATGTTGCACATGTCTCGGTTCAAGACACTAGTGCTCCAATTGCAGCCCTAGTTGCAGCTTCTCCCATTGACTCAGCGGTAGCCCCTCCCTTGGCCATGCACTTGATGATATCTCTCCGGCAGCTTTCCAGGATCATGGCATTTCTAAACAGCCCCTTCCCTCAGCTCCCCTATTGGATAGAGGGACAGGGGTTGTGTACACTATTGATCCACTTCCCTCTGAAGGGATTCTTCGCACCCCTATGACAGGTTTGGTTCACATAACTCTTTTGCAATCCTGGTAGATCTCACAGACTTCTTGGAGGAGGAATTTGTGCCTTCCACTTTTGGTGAGACAGTGGTTGGGGTTCCTGTTGACAAGGTGTCTTCTTCCTCAAGTGGACGAGTTCCTTCCGCTGTGGATTTTCCTCCAATTGGCTCCCTCCCTTGCTCATTGACCTTACCCATTTTCCGCCTTTGATCCACGGGATACTGGCCCTTAACCTGCTCAATCTCCTCCTCATGTTCCTCACGAAATGAGGAACAAAGTCCGCAGAATCTTTGTTTGCGCCACGCAACAGGAGGCGGAGGGCTCCCCCCGAGAGAGGGAAGTGGAGAGGTCCGGCCGCGGGCTTCCCCCGAGCTGGAGGTCTTCCCCCGTTGAGGAGTTTGTTTCCGCCACTAGGTCGGGTAAGATGTTCCATGCTACTTCCTCCTGTCAATGAGGATTGTTAGTTGGAACATACAAGGACTTGGTGGCGTCCCTCATTGCCACCGTAGATAGCTAATCAGGAATAAGCTTCATCCATGTGTTAGTAGTGGCTTCATTGATGTCTTATTCATTCAGGGGTAGAAGCTAGATGACAAAGATTGGGCAAAGTCAGGTAAATTACTTTCACACCACACTTTTTGGTCACCTACTTTGGGCACTAGGGGAGGTACATGCATCTCAGTTTCAGACTCTTTTCTCCCCTTGGTTATTGGACTTCCCCTCTAGAGCCCAGTGGATTCTTCTTTGATTGCGGGACGTAAGGTTTGATTTCTCAACCTCTACTTCCCCAATAATAGAGGGGATCGTGTCCTGTTCTGGAAGGAGTTGCTTTCCTGGGCCCCCATTATAGATTCTTGGGTCATTGGAGGAGATTCCAACATGGTGGAGTTACCCTCAGATAAAAAAGGAGGCAGAGGGTGGCATCCACACTTTGGAGAGAGCAGCTTGGGATGCCTTCCTCCTCAGTTTCAGCGGGAGAGATGCTTGGTTTGATGATGCCTTTCACACTCAGTCATAGTTGCTCATGTTTTCTTGGTCAAATAGGAGGCCATAGATGTCTATCCATGCACGGATTGACCGTTGATTGGGCCTTGGATAGAGGAGGATTAGTATGCATTGCTCCTAGGGTTTCCAATTCGGATCACTTTTCGGTGGTGCTGATGGTTTCTAAGCCGCACTTGAGAGGTCAATCCACCAGTATTAGGATTCTCGATGCCTTTTATGCAGAGGAGGACCTCACAGAGGCAGCTTTGTAAGTCTGGGTTTCTCACTGGCAGGGTGGAATGCCTTCCCCTTCACATATGGCAGATGCCCTCTCCGATATTAGTGACTATTACCATTTGGTTGCTAGTACCAAGAGATGAGAGATTGGTGTTCGCTAGCAATTGGAGGAAAGAGTAGAAGACGCCACACGATGCCTGGATTCAGGAGTGCGTTGTTGCAGCAAGGGCTCATCATCAGATTTTGTTAGATCTAAGAGCAGAGTATGCCTTTCATGTACGAGAGTCCTTCTGGATCTAGATGGGAGGTAGAGTCAATAAGCATTTCTTCTCTACTCATGGCCCCAAGCATAGTAGAGAGAGTGTTTCTCAACTCATTGACTCAGATGGAGTTTTGCAGTCAGATCCAGATGTTGTCATGCACATAGCTACATATTTTTATGCCTTCCTTCTCTTAGCAGATCTTGGTAGCGAGGCCATTGATGATGCTAGGCAGGTCATATGGTAGTATTCCTAGGTTGGTGAAACCATATATGAGACTCTCTCTTGACATATCTTTCACGAACATTGAGTTCAAGTCTGCGCTTTTAACCCTTCACAAGGGGAAGTGCCCAAGTTTAGACGGCCTCACACCTTCTTTTTTCCTGATCTTTTGGGATATGATTCGGGATCACATTTACCTCAGCCCTACAGGGTGTTTGTGACTCCGGTGAGATGCATGACTCACTTACAGAGGATCTCATACACCTAATCCCAAAAGGAGGGTGCAACAATTTAGTGTCATCGTGGAGACCTATCACTTTATTGGGCACTTGCTATAAAATCTTGGCAAAAGCAATTAGCTTGTGTTTGCATCCCATACTTCTAGATCTTATTCATGATACGCAAATGGGATTTGTTCATGGCAAAAGCATTTTTTATAATATATTCTCTTTTTGGGAAGCTTTTGAGTGGGCCCTGCAAAGTGGACAAAAGGTAACCATTCTACTCCTGGACTTTGAAAAAGCCTATGACAAGATAGATTGGGATTTCTTGGAGGGCACCCTTCATCATTTTGGGTTTTTAGATGCATGGATCAGAGGGGTTTCATCCTTGTACAGATCAGCCCACAGGCAGGTACTTATAGGAGGGGTCAGGGGAGACAGATGTCAGATCTCCAGATCAGCCCGTCAGGGATGCCCTCTTGCCCCTTTTCTTTTCCTATTTGTGGTTGAGGCTATGAGCATTTTTCTTAGATCTCAAGCTCACATTCTTGGGCTCAGACTACCGCTCAGATAGGAGGAGGACCTCGTCGATTGTGAGCTAGCAGATGACATTGCTATTTTCTTGGAGGCCTCCCCTCAGACTCTCACTTCTTTTAGGACGGCCTTGGACTTTTTGTATTGCAGCAGGTGCTCACATTAGTTGGAACGAGTCCAATGGCTTTTGGATCAGTGATGATGACACTCCGGACTGGGGGGCTGATTTGGGCTTCACTTGGACTCAGAGGGGTGTGTCAATCAGATACTTAGGATGCCAGGTTGGTATGGGTATCTCTTCTTCGCAACAGTTCGCTCCGGTGTTGGAGAGTATCAGGAGGAAACTTCTTTTCTGGAGTTCAGCCAGGTTGGACCTTTTATCCAGGGTGGTGGTTGTCAACCAAGTTTTGCTGGCCACGGCTTGGTATGTTTGCTCTTGTTGGTCTCTAGGGAATGCATCACTCAGTTCATAAGGCCTATAAGGAAGTTTTTATGGAGTGGGCTAGATAGCACAATAGACACTATTGCCAGAGTGGCTTGGGAGACCTTGATCCTTCCCACGCAGGAGGGGGGTCTCAACATCATAGAACCAGATTTGCAATGCAAGGCCTTGCTTTACAAGTTTGTGGTTAGAGGTTTTTTGCCTAGGGATTCCTGTCGACAGTGCATCCTCTTCCACAGGTATGGGGGCTCTTCCTTCTGTGGATTTACCTCCTCTCCATTAGTCTAGGGGATCCTCTACTTAGGAGGAAGTTATTTTTGCCACTTAGGGTGTTTCAACCTACTTCCTCCCATCAATGAGACGTGTTAGCTAAGAACATACAGGGCTTTGGTGGTGTGCCTCATCGTCACCCTAGGCGGCTGATTTGTAATCAGCTCTATCTAGGTGTTATTGGGGATCTATTGATATTCCTTTTATTCTGGAACATAAAGTAGATGTTAGAGATTGCTCAAAGTTAGGTGAACTGCTTTCAGGTCATACTTTTTGGTCTTCTACTTTGGGCATAGGGGGTAGCTTGCGTTGCTATTTTAGATTCCTTTTTTTTTCCTTGTGTTTTGACATGGTATCATCGTACCCTATAGAGCACAGTGGATCATTTTATTGATTGGGGGATGTAACTTTGGTCTCCTCAACCTTTATGCCTCCAACAACAGAGGATATCATGTCCTTTTCTGGAAGGAACTTCTCTTCTAGGACCTCGTTGTAGACTCATGGAATATTAGAGGAGAGTTCAACATGGTGGAGTTGCCTTTAGATAAAAGAGGAGGAAGAGAGGGTGGCATTCACTCATTAGAGAGAGCAGCTTGGGATCCCTTCCTTTACTAGCTCAGTGGTAGAGATACTTGGACAGATGATGCCTTTCAGACTTTGACTCATTTACACATGTTCTTGTGGTCAAACAGGAGGTCGCATATGCCTACCCATGCACGGATTGATAGATTGTATGTTGATGATTGGGCATAAGATAGAGGGCGCTTGATATGCATTGGTTTTAACCTTAGATCACTTTCTGGTGATTTTGATGATTTTTAAGCCTCATGCAAGGCACCGTTCTGTCAATATCAAGATTCCAGATGACTTGTATGCAGAGGAGGAACTCAAAGAGGATGTTTTCTAGATTTGGGCATCTCATTTACAGGGTGGAGTGTTATCTCCCTCCAGCAGCCCTATCTATTGTCAATGATGTTTATCATATTATTGTTAGCACTGGTAGACATGAGATTCTCAGATAGGAGATGGGCCTTCATCCAGTAGCTAGTAGCCCTACAGAGGGAAGAGCAAAAAAGGCCTATAGATGCTTGGATCGGAGTGCGCCTTGCTACAACAAGGGCTCATTAGTAGGTTTTGTTAGAAAATACCCAACAGAGGGTACACGCAGCGGAAGACTTATAGTAATGCCCAGGAGCTCACATAGTGTGCGGTGTGGGTGTGGAATCACAAATTTCTTTACTTAATGTGCATCACATAGATGTGCAGACTCATCAATAGACAATGAACCAGCCAGATAGAGAAACCACCAAAATATATATTTCCATCCAAAACTATGGACACAATACAAAAGAGATAGATACAAAGTCCCACCAATGGTGTGGTCCTTTGTTAACCACAAGGTCCTTCTCCAATCTGCTGGCTATCTCTAGGCTCGAGCCCACGTGCTCCACCTCGAGCGTCTGTGGACTTTCCGTCCAGTGTGTTCTTCTCCACCTTACTGCCTGTGAATCAGCCTAGGTGGGCAGCCCCTACCAAGCTTTGTCTGCAGCACACAGGTCCCTGTTTTACTGCTCCAACCTGCTTGTGAATGGCTGCTCCAGAAGGTATGATGATCTCAGCACCTTGCTGCCCTAGAAGACAGCCAAGGTCCAGCCTCTCCCTAGAGCTAAGTCTGCAGCACGTGTTGCACTCTCTCACCTCCTGTAGATAGGCCCAAAGAGTAGGCTTCCTGCTGCTCCTTTCTGCCCTGGAACTGCTGGCTATGCTGGATATGAAATGAGGCCACAAGCCTCTCCTTTTATAGGCCCTAAGGCCTGCTGAGAAAACGGACCAGTCTGTCCCAATCTTGCTCCACTCGCTCCACTCTCGTGTAACTACGCAGGAACCAGCTAACTCTACTTGTAAGCCCCCCATATGAGGAGAAGGCATTTGAGTAGCTCGGTTATCTGGTAGGTCTTGGTTTGGACACCAGATGGGGGCCATGTGTGGCCTGATGGCTGGACAGCTTCAAATAGAGTTGGCACACCGCCAACTAGGCTATATGCAAGTGTGGGAAGGCATCCCATGACTAACCACAGAGGGTAGACGGAGCATTTTCCGGGGCAGCCCACTCTCAGCTTTCAGTGCTCGAGTCGATGTGAAGAACACTAAGTTGTGGCATGAGAGGTTTGGTCATCTAAACCTTAGTTCTTTGAAGGAGATGCATAAAAGTGGAATGATTGCAGATCTACCAGAAATTTCAGATCTGCCCGATGTATGTGAAGCTTGCATGATGGGCAAGCAGCATCAGCATCCCTTTCCTAAAGAGGCCAGCAGGGCAAGGCTCCTCTAGAGCTCGTTCACACGGACCTCTGCAGAAAGATGGAGACGGAAGCTTTGGGTGGTTCCTACTACTTCATGACATTGATCGACGACTACAGTAGAAGGATATGGATATACTTCCTGAAGACTAAAGACGAGGCTTTTAGTAGGTTCAAGGAATGGCATGTAATGGTCGAGAAAGAATCGGGGAGAAAGGTGAAGAAATTGAGATCAGACAGAGGTGGAGAGTTCACATCAACTGAATTCGAAAGTTACTGGAAAAGTCACGGGATCAAGAGGTAGAAACCCCCGCCACATACATCACAGCAAAATGGAGTAGCAGAACGCAAGATGCGCGTCATCTGCGAAATGGGCCGGAGTATGATGAAAGGAAAAGATTTGCCAAAGACTTTCTGGGCTGAAGCATGTAACACTGCAGTTTACATTCTGAATCGTAGCTACATGAAGGCTGTGAACAGGATGACTCCACTGCAGGCCTTTTTTGGTAAGAAACCTTCAGCTGCACATTTCAGAGTTTTTGGATGTGACTGTTTTGTGCATGTCCCTGATGCTAACAGCTGGAACCGAAGAGCCGGAAGTGTATTTTCTTGGGCTATAGTGAAGAGGCGAAGGGTTACCATCTCTATAACCCTGTTACCAAGAAGGTAATAGTAAGTCGCGATGTGGTCTTCTCAGAACAGCCGCATAAATTGGAGGAGGATGCTTCCTTCCCAGACAACCAGGACCAGGATATCCATCCAGTACCGCCACCAACAGCAGACCGAACTCTCCCAACGGTGCTTGGGAGGATTCAAGATAAAGAAGATGAAGAAGAGCCTGCAGAACCACAACAGTAACGGCCATTCCCGAAGTGGGTAAAGCAGCTTTTGGATGGTAGAGAACCTCCAGCCATTGAGGAGGAACCATCCGAACACCGCCGGTCCAAGAGATTAGAGAAGCAAAGAAGGGCGCAAGAACACTTGGTCAACTATGCTTTGATGACAGAGGTGATCCGTGCTGATGAACCCAAGAAGAGGCACAGGGTGATGATAGGTGGATGGAGGCTATGCAGTCGGAGTATGGCTCCATAATGAAGAACAACACTTGGGACCTTGTGGATCGACCACCAAAACGCAAGGTAATCGGCACCAACTGGGTGTACAAGACCAAGTACAAGTCCGACGGCACGTTGGATAAGTACAAGGCTCGGCTCGTGGCAAAAGGATTCGCACAGGTACATGGTTTTGATTATCAGGATACTTTTGCTCCCACAGCTCGACTAACCACAATTCGCAATGTTTTGGCTTTAGCTGCCCATGGAAGTTGGCCTGTGTTTCAGATGGATGTAAAATCCGCCTTTCTAAATGGAGATCTCAAGGAGGAGGTATACGTGGAACAACCACCAAGTTTTGAGATCCCCGGTTCAGAAGGTAAAGTCTGCAAACTGAAGAAGGCACTTTACGGGCTGAAACAAGTCCCACGAGCATGGTACTAGCGAATTGATGCCTACTTTCTGCAAAACGGGTTCAGGAGGAGCCCATCAGATGCAAATTTGTATACCTTCAGAGAAGGAGGCAGATGTATGATCGTGGTCCTTTATGTGGACGACCTTGTCATAACAGGGAACCATGAAGAGAAGATCTCGCAGACAAAGCATTTGCTAGAAAGAGAGTTTGAAATGACAGACCTCCTGATGCATTTCTGTTTGGGGATTGAGGTTTGGCAAGAGCCAAAACAGATCTTCGTTTCACAGCTGAAGTATGCTGGAGAGATACTGAAGGCATTTGGCATGGCTGAGTGCAAGACAGTTGGTATCCCTATGGAGGTTGACGTGAAGCTCTCAAACGAGGATTCATCACCACTGGTGGACGAAGCGAAGTACAGAAGGCTTGTGGGCAGCTTGATTTACTTGTGCAACACGCGGCCAGACATCAGCTTTGCGACTGGTGTACTAAGCAGGTTTTCCAATAAGCCCCGGAAGAACCATTGGAGGGCAGGGATGCGGGTGCTGAAATACATGAAAGGCACACTTGATTACGGCATCACCTATACCAAGGGCAATATCTTGACTGGATTCTGTGACTCGGATTGGGCAGGAGACGTGGGCAGCAGGAGATCAATGACAGGTTACTGTTTCTCACTTGGATCTAGAGCTGTTTCATGGGTCAGCAAGAAGCAACCCACAGTTGCTCTTTCTTCTACCGAGGCCGAGTACAAATCTGCATGCTTTGGTTCTTGCGAGGTAGTGTGGTTGAGGAGGATTTTGGGAGACATGGGTGCAGTGCAGAACAAGCTTACGCAGTTATCATGTGACAATCAGAGTTGCATGGCGATTGCAAAGAATCCGGTGTTCCACGCTCGCAGAAAACACATTAAGATTCAATATCACTTTGTACGCGAGCTCATCATGGATGGAGAGGTCGACTTGGTGTACTGTCCGACTATAGAGAATGCTGCGGACATCTTCACGAAGGCTCTTGGAAGAGACTTGCTGGAGAGGCATCTTCATCGACTTGGCATTGGACCGAAAAAGTAAGTTCACTTGCGGGTGGACATTGAGAGGGGGTGTTAGATATCAATGCTCCACTCTCGTGTAAGTACGCGGGAACCGGCTAACTCTATTTATAAGCCCCCCATATGAGGAGAAGGCATTTGAGTAGCTCGGTTATCCGGTAGGTCCTGGTTTGGACACCAGATGGGGGCCATGTGTGGCCTGATGGCTGGACGGCTTCAGATAGAGTTGGCACACTGCCAACTAGGCTACATGCAAGTGCGGGAAGGCATCCCATGACTGACCGCATTGAGGGTAGACGGAGCATTTCCCGGGGCAGCCCACTCTCGGGTTGCGGGGCCCGTTTGGAGCCTCAGATGATCCCAGATGGCCCTGGGCCGGTTCTATCGTGTGGTCGGTGGCCTATTTTGGGACCGATCCCTAGTCGATCGTTTTGGGCGGACTGGGTCGATCACCCAATTGGGTCTAACTGACTACGACTGGTGGCTATAAAAGAGCAAGCCCGTGAAGCCCATTTCATCATTGGCTACAGCAACCCTGATTCCTTAGCATCCAGCCTCCGTCTTCTACTGTTTCCAGCACGCCATCTAAGCTTCTTTCACAGGAGCGCACAGTTGGGAGGTAGCGCCATCTATTGTATCAGTTCTACAGTAATCAAATTTTTTATTCTCCATACTATCTGGTTTTCTCTCTTATGTACGAGATCCTGTTATCTGTTGAGCACAGACGTTGTATTATTTTCTTACAGGTTTTGCTAGATCAGAGAGCAGAATATGCCTTTCATGCACCGAAATCCTTTTGGATTCAATTGGGAGGTAGTGTCAATAAACACTTTTTCTCTACTCTTGACACAAGACATGATAGAGAGAGTGTTTCTTAGCTTATTGACTCTGACAAAGTTTGGCAAACAGATCCTAATGCCATCTTGCTGATAGCTATAGATTTTTAATGTCTCCCTTCTTTCAGCAAATCTCAACTCACTTGCCAGAGATAGAGTTTGGCATCGTATTCTAGTATCGGTCAATACACACATGAGAGTCTCAATTGATACACCTACCACCAATCCAAAATTCAGGATTGTACTTTGTGCTTCACAAGGGCAGATGTCTGGGTCCAAATGGGTTAACACTTTACTTTTTCATTTCTTTTTGGGACATGATTGGGGACCATGGTAACTCATCCATGTAGGGCGTTTGGGACGTTGGCACCATGTCAGATTCATGTATAGGGGATCTCATTTATCTTATCCCAAAGGGAGGTTGCAAAAATTATATCTGCCAATGGAGACCCATCACTCTTTTGGGAATCTCATAAAAGATCTTACCTAAAGCTATTAGTCTGTCTTTGCAGCCCATTCTTTTAGATCTATTCATGATATGTATATGGACTTCGTGCATGGCAGAAGCATTTTTGATAACATCTTCTGTTTTAAAGAGGCTTCACATCAGCTACGTAGAGCGGCCAGCACCTTGCCATTCTACTCGTGGGTTTCGAGAAGGCTTATGACAAGTAGATTGGGGATTTTTAGAGGTACCCTTGTATGCTTTGGATTCTCAAATGCATGGATCAGAGCGTGTTTCTCTTTGTGCAAATTATCCCACAACCAGGTGCTTACTAGAGGAGAAAGGGGAGAGAGGTTTCATATTTCTAGACCTATTTGCTAGGGTTGCCCTCTTGTTCCCTTGTATTTATTTGTGATTCAAGCAATGGGCAGACCTCCCTTGATATAGGACAAGGAGCTCTTGGATAGTGAGCTGGTTGATGATATTGTTGTTTTTTTTAAATGTCACTCCGGAGAACCTCACTTCTTTTCAAGGCAGCCTTGGATTTTTCAAGTTATGTAGTAGGTGCATACATCAATTGAAGTAAATCCAATGTCTTTCATATTAGTGATGAGGACACTCCAGTTTGATGGATGATTTTGGTTTTAATTGGATGGTTGTTTCTGTCAAATACTTGGGCTGCCAGTTTGGTGTGGGCGTCTCTCCTTCACAACAATTTTCACTTATGTTGGAGAGAATCAGGAGGAAGCTTATTTTTTTTTGCAGCTCAGCCACACTTGACCTTGCTTCCAAGATGGTGGTGATCAACTAGGTCTTGCTGGCCACGGCATGGTTTGTTTTCTCTTGTTGGTGCCATTCTAGGAATTGTATCACTCGGCTCAAAATATACATAAGGAATTTCCTTTGGAGTTGTCTAGATGGCTCAGCATACACCAGAGCGCCAGGGTGGCTTAGGAGCCTTGGTTACTTCCCACATGGGAAGAAGGCCTCATTATAAAAGATCCAGACTTACAGAGTAGAGCCTTATTATGCAAGGTGGTGGTTAGAGGACTTTTATTCGGCAAGAACCTTGGAAGGATTTTTTCATCCGATTCATGTAGTCCTGTTATCCTTCCATAGGTGGAGATTGGATGGATAGTACCATGTGGATCTTCATCCTCATGGCTCCTTCTCCTCTTTTATGGCTGCTATCTTGAAAGCTTGGGCTAGCTTCAAGAGTACTCTTTGGAGAGTTCCCCCTTCCTCTTGGGAAGAGATTGATAGGTAGCCTGTCATGTGGAATGGTAGTATATCTAATGATCATGGCTAACCCTCTAGTAGCTCTCATTTTATGCAGTGATCTAGATAGGAGAGAGGTCTTGCTTCATCTAGGGGTTCTTAGAAGGCTTTTAAAACCCTTTCAGATGATCGTAAGCTCTAACTATCAAGTCACCTCAGAGGAATTGAAAAGCAGATTGATGTAGCCATACCCTTGGGTTGGGTTCTTGCAGGTGACGCTTTCAGTCTACTTTGCTAGGGGTCTTTACAAGATCAAGGATCCCACTTTAGGTAATAGGATTACGAGGATCAAACAGGGATGTCTTAGTCTTTGATGCTCATTCTAGGGGCAGGTTTTCACATCTATGGATGATATACCTAGGTATTTAAAAAATTCATTTCCACCTCTCAGGCTTGTAGGTCATGTGGAGTAGTGCTTTTTGGCTTTAGGATGAAATCTAGACCCTAACCTAGATCACATTCCTGTAGGTTCATGGAGGATTTGGCTCTATGGAGGTGTCCCCATAAAGTATTTGCAATGGGACCCTAGGGAGTGGGAATGGATTGATGCAGAGCATCGAGAGAAGAGCTGTCCCTACTTTCACTACACACTCGGTAATGCCAGGAAGTTCCAGCTCATCCTTAGAGGCTTGAAGCCCACCAGAGCTTCTCATTGGAAGAATTTTCAGATTTTTGCTGACTTGCAGAAATCTCTTTTGGAAGAGAATTTGAAAATCCTTCAGGAATCTAAAAATCAGTCTTTTCTTTTGGCATTCTATTCATGGAGGAATTACAATGAACCAATGGAGGTCTATGTTTGGGGCAGATTCAGCTTATATTATAGTTATATTCATTTCCTTTCTGTTGAGGAGCCTATTCAATATTGTTTATGGGACTGCAAACAAGCGATGATCATCTGGAAGGGGATTGCTAGTTTATTGAGCAACTTATGCCTTCTCCTTTCTTCATGACCCGGGGCTTGGTAGCTTGGCTTCCTCTTTTAGGGCCTTAGCTATTTTAAGAGAGACATGACTCATAGGGAACGCACTCAATGCTGATGAGCTTGAGGAGACTCCTGTTAGTAGACTAGATGTTCCTCATGCTGACATTCCATTTTTTTATGGTTGAAGGTATGAATCTTTAACATTAGTAATTTCATTATACTTTGAGGATCGTGGTATTAGTTGCGTATGATCTCCAAATGGACTCCATCCTGGCTCTCCTTAACACACTTGCACATGCCTTTGTGGATACTTCATGGGAGATTCTAGCGAGCATATTTGGAGATCTGGATGCAGGCCTTAGGTGGTACTCAAGTCCATCTTGCACACGCATTGCCCAGTATTTGGACAAATACTGTACACACCTTGGTGGCCATTTGGGATAGGGGTCTTCTTGGGCAACCTCCACTAGGAGGGATGTCTTCTTCAGGGACTGGAGTGGCTCCCCGTTATTCTCAGAGTCCTCCACAAGGTTGAAGTGGCACTTTTAGCCTCAATCTTGGCTTTTTTCTAGCTCTCTTATGAGAGTTTCCCTATCAAGGTGTTTTGTTTTCTCATGCCTTGCATGATGTACTCCTTCCTTGAGCTTTGCTCGTGGAGTTTCTCTCTTTCCCAAAAAGGAAAAAGAGAGAACTCCATGGCGATAAATCAAAACAGTTTTCTCTACCAAACTTCGCCAGTAGATAATTAAAGAGAGAATGTCTCTTTGGTCGCTACGGTAGGTTGCATCGTCTTAGGCTAGACCATCCAGCTGGACAAACTCTCAGAGACTACTCCCTATCTTTTGAATCTCTCTAGTAAGGAATCCATCATCACTCTGGGACCACTATCTACTGCATCTCACTCAAGGAGGAAGATCGGAGTTTATATAAGGGTTTTCCTAAGAATGTGTGTGTGTGCTGGACAGTCCCACATATGTATCGAAGGACCCTCTTGGCTGCATTCCAATGTGTGACATAGGAGATTGCATGATTGGGGATAACAATACTCTGAGAAAGCATCCAGCAGGTCATCTCTAAGAGAGACCTATTTCAACTCTCTGCACCAGGATTTGTTGAGGAGAGTATGCAGTTGTAAACTGATGCTTGATGCCATGCTGTCTCAAATAGTCATTGAAGGCATTTGACACATACTCTCCTCCATTATCTGAAAGCAATGTTTTGATCTTGGAATCCAATTTGTTTTCCATCACCTGCTTATATTCTTGAAAGAAATAAAGCAATTCAGACTTCTTTGCATCAAGAATACACATGCAAAGCGTGAAAAGTCATGAATGAATGCCACAAAATATCTCTTGCATGTGTGGCCAAATTGAATGGTCCACAAACATCGGAATGTACAAGTGCAAGTTTCTTTTTAGCCCATACTGCTCCATCCAAAGAGAAGGGTTGTCTAATGCATTTTGCCCATAACACACTGCTCACAAAATTCAGATTTCGTGCTATTGAGCTTGGGCATACGCTACACCATGTTTGCTTCTACGAGTACTGCAAGCTGCGATTGTTTATGTGCCCAAATTGTGCATGCCAAAGAGATGTTGAATCTGTAACACTAGCTGCCATAGCTTGAGCTGAAATGGGTTCAGCATCAAGTGTATACACACCATCATTATATGTACGTGTGGCAACCTCTGCCATATCTTTGGTAGGATCCTTGATTCTGCATTGCAAATCTTGAAAACTCAACTAGCATGTGTTGTTGAAAAGCAAGTGTAGGCACAAAAATAAGATTCCTCTTGAGTCCTGGCACATGCCACACATTGCGAATGAATTGTGCTTTGCCATTGGGCAGCCGTACGGGAATATCACCTGTGCCAGATACCTCTTGCCTTGTATCATTGGCAATGCCACAAATCTGCCCACAGATGGAGAAAATTCTTCAAACCACTCCCTGCGGGGGGGAGTCATGTGTTTGGTAGCTCCAATGTCAATACACCAGGCATTCTCCACTGCAACCATGGCATGACCACTAGTTGCATGTGTGTCATCAACATCCTGCACTGTAACCATGACTTGACCACTTGTTGCATGTGCATCATGAGCGTGTTTGGCATCTCAAGTGGCTGTTTTCTGTTAGAGGCGTTTCCCCCCTGCATAGCAACTCTTCCTCAACCAAAAACACATAATCCTTGTCATCCTTGACAGTATGTTCCTGCTCGTAAGATGGTTGAACATCATCTGATGCTATGGCAATATTTGCCTTGCCTTTCTTGAGTGAATCAGCATACTTTTTCTGACCTTGAGAATAAATATGACTGGGCAACCCACAATAATGACAATTACCTTTAAAAGGTTTTGTATAGAAGAAGCCTTGGCTGGCTTTGAGGCATTTCTACCCTTTGGTCGCCATTTACCAGCACCTTTTGCGGCTACTGTTGTGAAGCCTTGGCTGGCTTATGATGCATTTTCTTCCCCTTTCTTTTGTCTTGGACAGCATAGCCTGTTCAGAAGCATCTGACCCTCTTGCAAAGTTGTGCATTCGCTACTCTTCTTGCAATAAAATCCCTACCACATCGTCAAAAGATATAGATGCAACACACAGTGTCATATTCAACAAGATAACAAATGTGTAATAGCAGGGGAACATGCTCTCATCAATAGCTACAAATTGATCATGCAAATCAGTCAATTTGGTGATATTCTCAAGAATGGTCTGATTGTCCTGCATTTTTAACTCCTTCAGTTGAGTTTCCAAGGACAGCGATCTGGATTGATTCTTGACATTGTACATACTGGCAAGTTTATCCCAAGCATCCTTTGCCATGCACCTTGGGGGATGTCATTGGCTCATTAAAGCCCCTAACCCTCCTTGCCGGAGTTAGGGGCACATGCAATCTGATTTCCACCAATTTCTTGATTGAATTCACTATCACTGACATAGCTTGTCCATTGCACTTGTTAAAATTTTCCTACTCCTTTAATGAAGTGACAGTTGTAATAGGAGATGTGGATGACGCAGGTGTTGCAAGTACGTCAAGAGGAGCGATTCTCTTCTCTTGTCACTATTTCCCAAAGACCTTTGCCAATTAAAATATGCTTGACCATGAATGCCCATATGGCATAATTTGTCCCATCCAATTTGTGAGATTCTGAAAAATGAAAGGCATTCTCCTATGACATGATTGTGGAGAGACCTGCAAACATAAAATTCTATACCGAGCTACTAGGCAGGACAAAAATCTGCACAGATTGAATCAGTTTACATGCTTTGTCCTCCAATAGTTGTGTGATGCCAGTACTTCTCCTGTTTCAGTTACAATGGCAGGATATCATGCACTCGATTGAAACAACAAAAATCTCAAAGTCGATATGTAGATTGATGCAAATTTTGATGCTAGAGCGACCGATCTCTATAGAATTTTTTTTTTCCTTAAGAAAATTACTTTATTAAGTATGAATGAAAACCGCGAGAGCAAGCTCAAACGCAGGAGTACATCATGCAATGCATGAGGGGAAAAAACAGCTCAAAGTGAGCTAATAAAAAACCAAGGCGGAGGCTGAAAATGCCATCTCAACCCTGAGGGAGACTCAGAGAAGAAAGGAGATCCTCTCCAAACTCTGAAAAAAGTAAAATGTAGAATGTAGAATGTAGACAGGATGTTGGTGATGTAGAATGTAGAGGTCGACAGGATACTATGACATGAAGTTGGGGGTAATAAAACTTCATGCACCTCTTAGCTTCCTACTGCTTCCAAACTTAGTGACAGAAATCTTTATCACCGGGAAAGGAAAAATAAAACAAAAACTTTCATGCTAAGAGACCACACCACACATTCTTCCCTTTCTTCCCTTAGATGAGAATGAAGATGGTTACATCCCAAGTGATGTTGTACTCTAGCATAGGGAGAAAGAAAGGATCAATGGAGGACATAATTGTTGGAATATGAAGTCAAAGTGAGTTAAAAATGTGTGTTCTAGGTGGTGTTTTATAGTCTAGTGAGTCCTAGACGTGCCACGTGTCATATTGGGAGATATCCCATAGACATTGTGACTTTCTAGAGTCTAGTGTCATACTATATAGTGTTGTACTTGTCTATTGTCTAAGACATGAGTTAACATCAAGCTATCAATACATTGTCAGTATTTTGGTTATAGACTTGCACTTGTACTTTCTTTCCTTTCCATTTTGCCTTTCATTATGCTTTCCATATTTCCATTCCGTTCCTAGCTAGCTACCATGTCTCTTCATCTGGTATCAGAGCTAGCTTTCCTCAAGGAATGAGGAGGCCTTGAAGCCCATCTCAGACCTATGGAGAGGCTAGCTCCTTCCACTCTAGTTCCACTCTCTTCTCCTCTCCTTCCTTGAAGCACTCCCTCTTCTTCATTTGCCTCTCCACCATGAGCTCCTCTTCTCCTCTTCATCATCGACTGCTCTTTAGCCTCAGCATCAGCGTACAACAGCCCGTATCAGCCCGGACCTATGCCTCTCCATTGACCAGCAAACAAGCCGTACAGTCAGCCGTACAGCCGTACGGACTGTTGCGCCATACAAACAGGCCTGCTGTCCATACGTTTTTGCAGTACTGCCCATACAGCCAGCCTCGAAATGTGTGCCACCTTCTGCAAACAGTCCGTCTGAGATATTCTACCTGCTCTCCTGCTCACACATCTCCTGCTCACGCTGTCCACGCTGATGCTCATGCACCTCCTGCTGCCCACGCAGCTTTAGCTGTTGCTGCTGCCCACACACTTCACTTACTGCCCATGCAGCTGCTCCTGCTGCTCACACTTTTCCTGCTGCATATCTACCCCAAAAGCGCGCCACTTTCCTTCACTCCTCTTCAGCAACCTGGTCACGATTGAGTAGCTCTTGTCCAGTATACATGTGAAGCTACCTTTACCCTTGGTCTCTCTGTTCTACTTCGACAACACTGGTGCGTTACCTTGAGCTGGATGTAGACCACTCTCCATCAAAAAGTGATTTCTCCGACCTTGCTTCTCCGATTGGCGCCTGAGGTACTACACATCGATTGACTTTCGATAGCGCGTGGTACTTGAGGCCTCTACATCGATTTTTTTGGTGACTCTTCATCTTCTATTTTGAGAGTCATGCTATGACCGCTCCATGTAGCTATCCCATGGACTTCACTGACACATTTTGGAGCATCCATGCCTAGTGCTTCATCGACATCGTCATCGACTCGCAGGGATGTGCACACATGTGCAGTGGCTACTTGGAGGACATCCCTTACTCCTAAGAGATCTATTTTTATTATTCATACAGCTTGATGTATTTTGGGGTCCTCTGCCCTGGGTAGTCTCCCTAAAATGATATGTGACTGAGTGTTTGGTTGTCATTGAGTCTAAAGGTCCTCTGCCTTGGATAGTCCTCCTAAAAAGATGTATTGGTTTTTCTATTTTGGTGTATGGCTTCCTAACATGTCCTGTTATGAAGCCAAGGGGGGATCTACTATGGGAGTCATGTATTGGCATTGGTCTCCTAGACCTTTGAGTTGATCATCCATCCATGCATGATGAGTCTCTGAGCCATGCTAGATGAGCTTTCTATGTTATGCTCACTAGCCTTTGAGCCATGCTTACTTGCCTCTGAGATTGTGTGGGAGCCATGTCTAGTTCTAGATCGGCATGCACAGGTTTGATGACCGTCATTGTCATGTTCTATTATTGGTTCCATTCTAGTAGTCTCTCACCTTGCCTTCACGGGGGGGTGTTGGAATATGAAGCCAAAGTGAGTCAAAAATGTGTGTTCTAGGTGGTGTTTTATAGTCTAGTGAGTCTTAGACGTGCCACGTGTCATATTAGGAGATATCCCATAGACATTGTGACTTTCTAGAGTCTAGCATCACACTATATAGTGTTGTACTTGTCTATTGTCTAAGACATCAGTTAATATCAAGCTATCAATACATTGTGAGTATTTTGGTTATTGCCTTGCACTTGTACTTTCTTTCCTTTCCATTTTGCCTTTCATTATGCTTTCCATATTTCCATTCCGTTCCTAGCTAGCTACCATGTCTCTTCAATAATCTCACCAAGCCGATCTGTGCCAAAGAGAAGAGCGATACGTTGTTGAAAGAAGATATTGCAGCTCAATATGACATGACTTGATATATATCAAGGGGTTTGAAGGGGCTGATTGGGTTGGATGGGTAGGTTCCGAGGAAACTTTGCACCTCCTTCATAGATACCTCTACAAGTAGCTCAAAATACCCAGCAAACTATCATCAGACACAAAGGCCTATAACTTCTAACAGAGACATGATATCAAAGATTCAGGTACATGTAGAGATGCGCCTTGAAATGGTCTTCGCATTGATATAAGTTGAAAAGTTATTGACATTTTATTGGAAGGGGGTAAAAACTTTTTGAAAAATAAACAGTCACACATAAAGACTTCATAACTTTTTGATTTAACAGCTGATACAAAAGATGAATACATATTATGATGAGCATTGAAGAGAGCTTCACGCTGATATAAGTTTCGTCAAAATTGGAGCATCGAGCGGGAAGTTATGAGCAAAATATTGACAGGGGGTCAAACAATCATGAAAAACACCTACTCCTTCTACTGATGCCGATTTGGGAGAATACTTTCTCCATGCTTAGACTTTATCAACGATCCAAGTCCTATAGAGGTTGCCTAGGAAATGGATAAACCATGTATGCACAATGAGCGGCTGAATAGAAAGCATTTTTGAAGACTTTGGAAGAGAGAGAAAGAACAAAGCAATGGAAAAAGGGAAGAGACAGTGAAGAGAGGTAACCTGAAGTGACCTTTATTACCCATAGAGTGAGGCTACTCTCAAATCCAACTCAAAATATTACAAAAATAAGGGAGAAGAAGAGGTTTCATACATACAAGAGGGAGCGGGAGCTCCAAGACTACTCATAGAAAGAGAATAAACTAGAGAGATATGGACTCAAGAGTCTACATAAGAGGATATCTAGAAGAGGGAGAGAGAGAAGAGAGGGCTCATGGAAGAGGCTTGAGAAGACTAGAGCTACAGCAGCATGAGAGAGATGTTGAACAAGGGAGAAGAGGGCTCCTTTTATAGAGATTTTATTACCCTTCTTCACCCATTTACAATTGCTTCTTGTAGATTCCCTTCCCCATCAATCACATAAGCCTGTATGTCACCATCCATGTCCTTTTTGCCTACTCTTGACATGTGTCCCATCAAAAGATGCTCATGAGCCGTAAAATATTGAGAGAGTCAAGGGTCTTCCCACATGGAGCCCATAGGGACCTTCTCTTTTCCATATGTCCACATCCTCCTTATTCTGCATAGGATTTCTAGAAGGATTCCTCACGCTCTTCCACACTCCTTCGCACATGCTTGGCATGCGATCTCTTTTACATTATTGGAACACATGGACATGAGACCCACCTCTTTATACGACTCACTCTTCCTATTTTCTAAAAAACCCATAATATCGCATGCACAAATAACTCCCACCCCATACCAAGGTATTTATCATTCATACATATGGTATTTACAATGATCCATTCCACTCATCCTCTCAATCCCATACAATATCTTAGAAAATGGAAATAAGCGAGAGCCTCTAGGCTATCACTTGATACTCACACTCTTATCAAACATAGAGAAAAGCAACACTAATGCCAAATAAAGATATCAATTTTTGGCGTCATAGTATGGAACAAGATCTCCCACCACTCAAAGGTGGCATAGTCCGATTGGATCTCCTTCCGAACGTTTCTTAGTCACAAATCTTTGGCTTGCTCAAGCATATATGACCAGAAGGGTGCCTATAACGTCGCTTGTGACGTTTCTTCCATGCTCACTTGCTTAGAGCTGAAAGTTTATCACCTATGAGTACCTCATCACTTGATGAGTATGGGATGTATCTGACGAGCCTGCAAACCAGACGAATCATATAATCTCTGCATGATTTGAGCATCGATTGAACATTACGTTCTTTTGAAGCGAAGCTTGCAAGACTCTATTCGTCTCTTCACTTCTTCTGAGGCAAAGCTTATGAGATTGTGTGTACGTTTTCCTTCTTTGTGTGGGTTGTCTTCTCCAAGAAATGAGTTCTCCTACCACGTCATGTGCAAGTAGCCTCCACAAAGATGGTTTTGTCACATATGCCAGCAGATGATTCAAGCAATGCCTTGCATGAATCAATGAAGAAGAAACTCTTGGGTAGTGCGACTGTAGCATCTGCTCATTCTTGCTTGAATTTCCTTCCACCACGTTGGCTCAAAGACACAGAGACACACATAGGTGCTACAGAGGCTGAGCCGTGCACCAAAACAGGAATGCTGTTGAACTTCTCCACACTCACAATCTTAGCAAGTCCACGCACTCGACCTTCGGCAACCTCGCTCTAATACCATATGTAGGAACACAAAGTGGGTAGAGAGCTAGACAACAGCATGAGCATACACAACAAACGATAGAGAGAGAGAGAACCAACGTGAACTCTGGATAGGGAATGAACACAATGAGTCTACCATACATCTAGTGACCACTGGGTATATAGATGACCCATAGTGTCACATAACAAGAATAATTCTAGACTAGCCTACATGTCCATACCAATGACATAAAATATCCTACATTCTTTGGGCCAAAGACAACATTAATGAGAAAATGCCCCCCTACGGCTGGAATTATGATTATTGAGCACTAGAAAAGGAGATCCTCATGAGCCTTTTCCTCTAGATTGTTCTCTAACTCTATTTTGAGGACATCGTCATCAGCCTTTGGAGAAGACCTAGCAGATTGAATGGTTTCCTAACATGGGAAAGAGCAGGACTTAAAGGAAGCATATGTTGTTCTGCGTCCACTGCATTTCTATCCCATGCTGTGCATAAACAATCCTCAAAAGGCTCTTATTTCTATTTTCTCTCGGATGATGTGACCCTTTCAAATAGGGAAGTGTCCCTATGTGGGCTTTCCTTTGCAATGGTTTTATAGGGGGCATGGTTGAGATATCTGTCCCTAGGGGCCAAATAACTCTACATAGGGTTGATGTGCCACTTTTTCTGTCCTCCTCTGAATGTAGAAGTTCATCAGCATCTTTTTAACATCTCTGGAAATACGAGGTTTAACCTGAGCTAAGGAGATTGCTTCAGTGGGCTTTCTGTTTGTCTGGGTAATCTCTTTTGTACCATTTTCCATGCACCTTCAAGAGGTGTCTCAAAACTCACATGCCCACCCAAAAGCTCCAAAGGCATACTGCCTGTCTCAATCAGGAAAATTGTTACGCTCAAGTTGAGGTAACATGACCTCGGAAGGGTCGGTTGACATTTTCCTTTAAAGGATCAATGTTTGTATTATATTTGTTGGGCTTTACGTAAATGATCAGAAAGGAATTAAAGTCAAGGTCCTTGGTGAGGGTGATATGGCACTAGACTAGGTGGATCTAAGGCTAAAGGGTCTAAATGCATTAAATGTGCCAAGGGGCAAATGATTCAATGATATCCCAAGAGAGGGGTAAATGATGCATTTAGAAGGCACCTTAGAATGAAGACATGTGGCATACTAGATCCATCTAGGGAATTGGGGCTCGTTGGGATTTGGCAAGGAGGAGCTTTCACGTAATGTAATCATCTTGATAGCTTGCTACCATCGAGGTTGGCTGGGAGGATAATCTGTGTGCCTATGCCCGTGATTGGTGTGAAATATTAGGCGTAAAGAGATTTGTACGTATCATTTCGGTATCAGAGCAGCAGGTGATTGGGTCGGATCGAGGGTTCATCAGCGTGGCGATCTGTGGACGGTGAGGGAACGATTGGCGATGCGTCGGATTGTTGATCCGATTTTTCGTTAAGCCTTAGGGTGATACCACCAGGCAGCTAGTAGAGGAGCGGAGATCCTGTCTTACGGAATCTGAGAAAAAAGACTAAAAGTGACGCACACATTGGTTTACGGTGGTTACTTTCAGGACTCCGTGACATCGCGTGGAAGGACGAGCTGTCGTAATCTTGTGGATTTTGCAAGTCGTGGATTCGGTAGCTATCAGACTAGACACAAAGTCTATTAAATGGCGTCATGATTAGTTGGCAGAGATTTGGTTAACAACAAAGGCTGAAGCGTAACATTGCTGATATTTGCGATTTGGGTCCTCGTCGTATCTACAGTGCAAAGGCCTTGCATTAGTTCGAGGGTCGCCTCGTATTATTTATGCACTCCGATCGAAGGGCATCGATCTGCATATGCGCTGAAGTGTCACGAAGTAACATTGGTTGTGAGAGGTTGTCAGTCAATTACTCTGTAAAGCTCGGGCATTACAAGAGTATAAAGGACTTATTAGTTGTGGGCTCGACTATGGGACCTGGTAGCCCACAGAGCTAGGCCTTCATTGGTGGCACTTAGTTGCTCGACACGAGTTAAGACTGTGCTTGGTTGTGAGCTCGTGGGAAGGGGTAGACAGTACAGCATGTTCGTGGTCACAAGGCAGATCATAAATGCGTGTTGGAACAACCTTACAGGGATAAGTTATTTTCTTCGTGCAGCAAAAATATGATCAGGGAGCTTTATATGCCTTCTAAGTTTTGTTGGAGTATGTGCTTGTTTATTTGCCTTTGTGTTTGAATTATTTCAGATTGCAGGAGTTTCCCTAGTCTAGGAAAAAGTGGGTTTTGGTTGCAGTGTGGTCTCTGATGTCTGGTTAGCTGTAAATTTGGAAGTTGGACTTTCGATTTGTAAATACAGTTTCAAGCCGTGTTTTATTATTTATTATTAAAAAAAAAAAAAAACCCATCGACCTAAATGGAGGTAGAAGAAGAAGCTTCTAGGGTGGATCCCGTAGAGTCGGGAGTCCGGCCGACCCCGCAGGTGTCGTGCCCAGCAGGCCATACAGTGTCTGGTAGAATTGCCTTATTGGAGGATGCCTTGCAATAGATTTTAGCGCAACTGTTACAAGCAAATGTAGGGCAATCCGAGCTCAGGAAAATGGTACATAGTATGTCTACCATACCATCTCGTGAAGAGAAAGATAAAGATCCAATGGAACTTGAATCCAGTGTTCATGCGGTCGAGCCTGGGAGGGCTAAGGTACCTAATATTGCCAATTATAGGCCAGAAAAGTATTCTAGTCGGATGTCTGACCGTAGTTCCGATATCATAGAGACCTAGTTACACAAATGGGACGAGGCCTTCGCCATTTGTAAAATCAGGAATGATATGAAGAAAATCCGCGAGGCCACCCATATGTTTAATGAGGCAGTAGATAGGTGGTGGATAAAACAACAGAAAGATGGATTGGCATCCACTACTTGGGAAGGGTTTAAAAAAGAATTTCGAAAACACTTCTTACCTTCTGACGAAGCATCCCGAGCTGATCAGTATCGAAATCTTCGTCAGAGAAATTTATCAGTGGCAGAATACACTGATAAGTTTAGAGAAAGTATAATGAAAGTTTATGAACCTCTACCTCAGTCAATCCAACTAAAAGATTTTATCTTTGGATTGAATGATCGGATCAAGATGGAAGTTCGGGCTAAGTATGCGAACACGCTTGATGAAGCAATTGCCATAGCCCTGAACTATGAGGATGCAAAAGGGGACAGACCAAGTGGGTTTGTGCAGGTTGGGACTCGGTATGAGTACCCGAAGAAGACTGGGTTTAAGAAGAAGTGGATTAGCAAAGGGAGTGCCTCACAACCTAGTGGTCAAGCCAAGCAGGCGAAACTAGTTGAGACTCCTAAATCAAGTACAACCATTGGAATGAAAAGAAAAGTAACACCAATGGCAGCCCGGGCTTGGTCGAAGTCTTCTTTGAACCCAGAGCAACGAGAAAAAGCGAGGAGAGAAGGCTTGTGTTTTGGATGCCTTCAGCCTCATCAGTGGAAATATTGTCCACGAAACAAAGATTGTCGAATGGCTGAGATGGTGATCTCAGAATGCGACGTGGAAATGGAGGGAAGTCCCAGAGTAGAACATATGCATATTCAGCTAGCGGGATCTTCTCAAAGGTCAGTACCTGCTTTGTTATGTGTATCTGTTGCTAAGCTAGTAACTAGTGCACCTGATAATGTTCTGTCAAAGCCCACAGCAACGGGGTATACAGTATTTAATAATACGGAGTTAATTAAGATGAAAGGGCAAGTAGCTAATCATGATGTCATGGTGTTGTTTGACTCAACGTCAACGCACAATGTAATTAACTCCAAACTTGTAAAGTGGCTAAAACTAAAGAGTGGCCCATCTGACTATGCATATACAGTCAGAATGGCAAATGAAAGTTCAACTGAAGTATGGGACCAAAGGGTTACCCAGTTGGAGCTTCGAATTCAGGACTATGCTAAGAAGCTTGATTTTGAAATGACAAAGCTTGCTCATGCAGACATAGCCCTGGGTAAGGCTTGGCATTCTAGGAAGAATCCAGCCATAGATTGGAAAAAGCACATTTATCAATTCAAGATGAATGATGTGCTATATGTCTTACGAGGTGAAAAAGATATACCTCAAGGACCGTTGGTTTCCGTAATGGAAATTCGAAAAGCTCAAGAAGAGTTTTTGTTTCTTTGTATAGCATCAAAATGAAGAGATGGCCAAGCTGGCTAATCAAATAGCAGAGGAGTTCTCAGATTGTTTTAGGGATGAGTTACCTTATGGGTTACCTCCAAAGCGGAATGTTCAGCATAAGATTGAACTAATCCCGGGGGCAGAACCTATAAATAGACCTCCCTATAGGTTGAATTTTACCGAAGAAGCAGAGGTACGAAGACAACTGGAAGAATACCTCAAGTTGGGGCAGATTCAACCAAGTTTCTCACCTTTTGCTTCGCCAGTGATATTAAAGAAGAAGAAAGATGATACTTTTCGCCTTTGTATAGATTACAGAGCATTGAATAATATCACTATTAAGCACAGGTATCCGATGGCTCGGATCAATGATTTGCTAGATGTGCTACATGGGGCTGTAATTTTCAGTAAGATAGATCTTAAATGTGGCTACCATCAGATCCGTATTAGAGCCAAGGATGTGCATAAAAACGCTTTTAGAAGCAGGTTTGGACATTATGAGATTTTGGTAATGCCCTTTGGACTTACTAATGCTCCAGCTACATTCGTCATGCTTATGAATGATTTACTACGTCTGTATATCGGAAAGCAGTACTTTGAGAAAAGCCAGTCTTTATGTAAATAAAAAGAAAACTATACTGTGTATGGTAAGACTTGAATATTTAGGATTCATAATTACTCCTGAGGGGGTAGAAATGGATCCAAAGAAAGTGGTTGCGATACTAACTTGGCCAACCCCTCAGAGTTTGACCACTTTGCGATCATTCTTGGGATTTGTCCAATTTTATCGAAGCCATATCAAAGGATATTTCGAAATAGTATCGCCATTGACTGATCTGACCTCAGATAAAGTACCTTTTATATGGGGACAGAATCAACAGGAAAGTTTTAACACCATAAAACAAGCTGTGGTCTCAGGACCGGTGTTAAAAATAGTTGATTCCCAGAAACCGTTTTTCCTTGAAACCGATGCAAGTGGCATTACGGTGGGAGCAGTTCTCCTCCAAGAGGGAAGGCTAGTAGCCTTTGAAAGCAAGAAGCTTTCTTCCTCTCAACGAAATTGGCCAACTCATGAATTAGAGTTGTATGATGTTGTCCATGCTGTGAAAACATGGAGACATTATTTGTATGGGTCAGAGTTTTATGTTGATGTTGATCATGATACTCTGAAACATTTTTGTAAACAACCTGACTTGAGAGGCCGCCAAGCTAGGTGGGCAGAACTCATGTAGGAGTTCAACTTGACGATTCGGTACCGAAGAGGGAAGGATAATAAAGTTGCTGATGCGTTGTCACGCATTATGCATAATATGAGTTTCACGATATTAGAGAGTGCTCTAATGACCGAGATTAGAGAAACTTAAAAGGTGGGCGAGTTCGCCCAGAGCCTTTGGCCTAAGTCTCATGTGTTCAAACCCGGGGAAAAGGATGACCTGGCATCCAGAAAAGGCCAAACTTATGCAAGAGATACCATAAGAGATGGTATGCTGAAAAGAAATGGCAAGGTAGTAGTACCTAATCAGAATGATCTCAGGCAGAGAGTCATTCAACAATGCCATGATTTAGCCCATGTGCGGGACATCCAGGAGTTGACAAGACATATGATCTCGTAAGACGAGATTTCTTTTGGCCAAAGATGAAAAAGCATATTCATGAAATATGTGACACGTTGTTTTTCGTGTCAGGTAAGTAAGGCAGAGCAGGTGAAGCCACCCGGACTTTTACAGCCCTTGGAAATACCACTAGGTAGGTGGGAGAGCATTTCCATGGACTTTATTGTAGGTCTGCCTACGATACAAGGTGGATATGATTCTATCCTTGTGGTAGTTGATCGTCTTACCAAGATGGCTCACTTCATTCTAGCTAGAGAGTTTGTTAGTGCCCTGCAAGTGGCGGATTTGTTTATTAAACATATATTTCGTTTGCATGGATTACCCAATCCATAGTGTTAGATAGGGATGTCAAATTTACCAGTCATTTTTGGACTGCAGTGTTTGAGACACTAAGGACTGAGTTGGGAATAAGTAGTGGGGATCATCCAGAAACGAATGGTCAGACGGAAAGAATCAACCAAATTTTAGAGGAGATGCTTAGAGCATATGTGTCATTTAGGCAACATACATGAAACAAGTGGTTGCCATTGTTAGAATTTTCCTACAATGATAGAAAACATTCCTCTACAGGGTTCAGTCCGTTTGAGCTGAACTATGGTTATAGACTAGCGAATCCAACTACAGTTGGAGTACCTCAGAAAGTGCCTAGTGCCGCGAACTTTGTGGTTTAGATGCGGGAGATGCTAGCACTTGCGAGAGCTAACATCCGCCAAGCTATGGATAGAGCTAAGGCGTATGCAGATGAAAACAGATCCGTTAAGAATTTAAGGAGAAAAGTTTTTCTCAGAGTTCCTTCACAGTCTAAGTCTTTGATTGCCGGAGAGTGTGCTAAATTATCACCTCGATATTGTGGGCCATGGTTAATTCTAAAAAGAATAGGCAAGGTAGCCTATAAATTAGAATTGCCATAGGGTTGTAAGGTGCACCCAGTGTTTCATGTTTCTCGTTTAAAGAAATTTTTGCATACAGGTGACTCACTAATCGAGGGTGTTGTTTTGTTTTAGGAGATAGAGGATAATGTAAGACGCAAACCAACAGGAATCCTGGACCGAGAAACAATGCAAGTACGCAATCAGAAGATACCCACGGTGTTGGTTGCATGGCATGGTTTACGTCTATCAGAAGCTACCTGGGAATCCGTATACTAGTTACGGAGAGTGTTCCCAGACTTTATCATCGAGGATGTTGATGCCTGAAGAGGGAAGGAATGTTACGCTCAAGTTGAGGTAACATGACGTCGGAAGGGTCGGTCGACATTTTCCTTTAAAGGATCAATGTTTGTATTATATTTGTTGGGCTTTACGTAAATGATAAAAAAGGAATTAAAGTCAAGCTCCTTGGTGAGGGTGATATGGCACTAGACTAGGTGGATCTAAGGCTAAAGGGTCTAAATGCATTAAATGTGCCAAGGGGCAAATGATTCAATGATATCCCAAGAGAGGGGTAAATGATGCATTTAGGAGGCACCTTAGAATGAAGACATGTGGCATACTAGATCCATCTAGGGAATTGGGGCTCGTTGGGATTTGGCGAGCAGGAGCTTTCACGTAATGTAATCATCTTGATAGCTTGCTACCATCGAGGTTGGCTGGGAGGATAATCTGTGTGCCTATGCCCGTGATTGGTGTGAAATATTAGGCGTAAAGAGATTTGTACGTATCAAAAATGGGATAGGGCAAAGACATGTTAAATCCTTTTTGAATGCCATTCCATTCTCTTTCCAAGATGTTACCACCCCATACTTCCACTTCTTGTTGGGGGGAGAGAGAGAGATGGAGAGATCACTGTTCAGAGAGTTACAGTCTGAAAGAAGTAAGGGAATCATCTCCTTTCATTCCGAGAGTGGACCTTGTGTATGAATTCGTTACTCAAAGTAAAAATAGAAAAGTCACAGTTCAAGATTGATGCGGAGCCACCTTTGCGCCTCTGATTTTGTTGCTCACCAAATGTTTGAGAGGATCTAGAAATGTGTTTCCTCTATGCATAGAACTCCGAAAATTTTACCGGAGGGGTAGGTATGACCTATTTCTCCTGCAGGAATAGACAGATCCCTGCCATTCATATCTTGAATTTTTACAACCTGATGGTTGGATATCAGGCATGATGTATCACCCCATGGGATCCTATGTGATCTTCATGTCTCGTGCTTTTAAGTGATGCAATTCAGTATCTGAAAGGGCCGTTTATTATTGGGTAGCTCTGAACAGGTACACAATTATTTGATGGGATACTAATACATTTATGGCATTTTTGGTATGGTTAGATATGTTTTATGGGTCCATTTATTAGTTAGACAAGCAGAGTCAAAACCTAAGTTCAAGGTAAACTATGGTGCTTTAATTTGTAGATTATGACATGTTGCAGAAAAGTTTGGGGTGAAGCCTGATGTCTTGGCTAACTAAATTTTGATTATAGGTATGTCGCACCTGAATATGCGATGACAGGTCACTTGTTAGTAAAGAGTGATGTATATAGCTATGGAGTTGTGCTACTTGAGCTTCTGTCTGGAAGGAAACCTGTAGATATGTCTCAGCCCCCAGGACAAGAGAACCTTGTCACATGGGTAAGTTGGTATTCTCTAGAATGATTGTGATGTTTTTGGCCAGAAGAGTAACTTATTGTAGAGTCATAGTTCCTGTTTTGCATCTTTTCAGGCAAGGCCAATTTTAAGGGAGAAGGAAAGACTTGGGGAGCTTGCAGATCGTAGACTACTTGGCAAATATCCAAGGGAGGACTTTGCTCAGGTAGCAGCTATAGCAGCTGCATGTGTAGCGCCTGAGGTGGATCAAAGACCATCAATGGGAGAGGTGGTCCAATCTTTGATAATGGTGCAACAGTCCTCGGAATACTCAAATAGTGCAGAAAAAAATGCTTCAACCAACATAGTAATGCATTCAAGCATTTCGGATAGATCCTTTGCCACCAGTTCCCAGAATGCTCGGCAAGCTCCAGCCATATTTGTGTCAGATGGATCATCTTCAGTGTTCTCTTCTGGACCTTTCTCTGGCGTTAGTGGACTTGACCATGGCACTCTTTCAAGAACTGCTGTGTTCTCAGAAGACCTTCAAGAGGGAAGGTGAAAAGGGCACGTTCTCTCATACGTTTAAATTGATGGTGAATGAGTTCCATGGATTCTTCACATCCTTCACCTGACAACATGTACTCGCAACTGGTATGATGTTCATCAAGCTCTAGTTTTGTATGGTCATATGTTTACTCATCAAATTCTTAGATGCTCAGCTGTAGATGGCATGTTTAATGCTTTTGTATCTTGTATTTTTCAAGATTCTACTTCTAAAAGGGCACGTTCTATTTACTTCGAGATGTGGATGCATTGATCACAACCACCTGGTTCACCAAGTAATTTGTAAATTCATTCTCTTTAGCTGGATCTTTAAGAGAGGCGCACACAATTGTTGTATATATAGCTTGTTTTACAGTGGGAGGATTCAGTGATGACCTTCACATCAGTTTGCTTCCATCCAAATAAAAGGATAATTCCATATTCTCTCAACCTGAATCGTGTTACACGTGGCTTCCTACATTGAAGGTGTAAGCCTCTGATAATGTATTTTGTGGGCAATGGATTCTTGGTCACTTTTACCAATAGCATTCTAAGACTACTTTGATTAAAATTTTCAGCATGCTTGTGGCAGAAAGGCTGCTGCAAACTGTTCAAATCCATTATTTGATCGAGAAGTCTTCATTACGTTGTCAGGAGCCTCCTAGTGAACATGGAAGGTCTTTTAAAAACGGTCAATTTGATAATTGGGTGATATTCTTAAAACGGTCAATTTGATAATTGGATGATATTATTTTTCAGAAATTACTAGTGTGATAAATTTATTATTACTATATTTTATACAAAAAATTCCCTTTGTAAAGCTCTCTTCTGAAGCTAGTGTTTCTTTCTTAGCGGATGTATCATAGGGTCTCTAAACAAAGGACGACATGGGTTGAGTACAGCATTTTACCTCTCTCTCTCTTTCTCTCTCTCTCTCTCTCTCTCTCTGCCTTAAAAGGCACAAAGATGTGGATAGCATAAGATCTTACCCCTGGACAACTTAAAATGAAGGCTAATGAACTTCAAAAAGTACCGGAAGCTCAAAGAACGGCAGGTAGGCAGCATATGGTGAAGGCATTGCTCGTATTCGAGACTTCAAATGGGCTAGGACACCAAGGTAGTTTTGGAGATACTCAGTCTATAACTGTCATGGCATAAGAAGCGGGCTTTCCTCATACACAGGATGGATGAGGTGATCGGATCCTTTCGCGGAGGAGATCCTACTACGGGATGGGGGCTCTTGTTGGAGGGAAAGTCGCCCATTGCCATCACAGATCCAGCAGTCTGGCATACATATGCATGCTCTCTCTATGATGTCCCGGGTCAGGCACCACGTCATATTTCCTCTATGCCCATACCAACTACGTGTCACTTGTTTACTACACAGGAATGAACGGGCTTCCCTTCTCTGGCTTCATAACCGGATGTCACCAGATCGTGATGAGGGACTATACTGAGCACTTTGCACATGGACAAAAGGTCTTGACCCTGGTCCTAGCACAACTATTCAACCCCATGTCTTCCCACCTATCTGGAGTACCACCACCATAGTACCGATACACAAGGCAAGTGATCCCATGGACACAGGGAATTACCACACTCTTATGATTGGCCACACCTTGGCTATGATATATGGGTCGGTACTAGAGAGGGAGATCGGCAGCCACACAGAGGGTCATGGTAATGGGCTCTTGGGCAGGTAGGTTTTTGGAGGCAACGCTCCACGGTGGACCATATTTTTACTTGAGGGCTATCATTGAGGGGGCGAAGTTGAGGCATCATAAAGTCTACACATGCTTCGTAGACTTTTGTAAGGCATTTGATACTGTCCCACGCTCTTGCCTGATTAGGAGGCTACAGGAGTTGCAGTAGTTTCCCGTTGAAAAAAGAAAAGAGGGAAGATAGAGAAAGCGGAAAAAAAGGTTCAAAGAAAAGCTCAGAAGACTACTAGTTCTTTTCAAAAGATTCAATGCCCATTCACATGAAGTATTTCTCTTCACAAAACTCTAGATGCAAGATACATTAAGGGAGATCCTCCTCATCTATCAGAGTTATTCCTTCCCATTCTTCTTCTTTTACTCATAGAAGCAACGACTAGTAATTTCCATGAACCTCACTAAACAATACCTCAATCTGGAAACCATAAATAAGAACTCCGAGTACCTCTGAGTCAAACTCCAAGGATAGAATCATACTCAACTTCAAAAAAGTACTTATGAAACACAAACTGGAACCAGGACAAGTAGGATCAGAAATAGTGTGAGCTCCAAGTAATGAGCTGATGCACCGGGCTCCAGAGCATGTATCCAGGAACAACAAGACTCAAAGTATTTTCTCACAAACTAATTGAAAATGGATTACACAAACTCAACGAGAACCCAAAAACTACACAGCCCGAGACAAGTGGACTTAGGACATGAACTTCCCTTAACAACTCAGAGAAACAAACAGCCTCAAAATCCTTTGAACCTATAGCCCACATGAAGGCTATCTTTGTGACTCTTCAAGATATCAACCCACAAGTTGACCACGGTTAGAAGTCTTATCATATCTTTCCCAAGATCATCATCGAGCACTAGAAATGATGCAGCCCGCCATCTCTGGAAATTCTATCAGTTGAGGTCTTTGCAGCAACACCCGGCACCCACCTATGGTCAAAGGCCTCACTATCTCCAGCTTTGAAGCAACTGAGTGCTCACACCACAACTAGCCAACCCGTGCACACATTGCAGCACCCCTTGCCCTTCTTTGCCTTAACAAGGTGACCACAGTCTTACGGTTTCCCTCCTACTCACACATTCTCCGTCCAAGGTCCTCCAGCCAAGGTTGATTTTCCACTGTCGTTCAGCTCCCAGCCGCCACCTTGCCATCCAAAAGCTCCCCTTCTTCCTCATGTAGCCACATTCGCATGCATGCCTTTTTGACAAGAGCCACGCCATTCTTAATTTGCAACCTCATGTTTGCCTTTTTACCACTCTCAAAGCTTTCCCACAAAACTTAGACCAAGGCTTTTGATGCACCACACTTAGACTTTGTGCACACTAATGCATGCCACAAGCACTTAGTATCTAATTGCCCACCGACTATCCATATATGATGAAATAATCCCGACACACTGGCTACAAGGCATCCATGATAAAAAATGCTCATGCTCTCATACACATATGACTCGGGACAACCATGAAAAGCACATGTAATCCCATAATAAAACTCCGTCGCACACTGAATATCATGCTTTGGATTACCCTAGTGCAATCGCACTATACATCATCATTTCCCTTAAGTCCCTGTAAAAGCATTTACAATCTCAAAAAAATATTTACATCAGTATAAGTCTCTTGATGAGAGTGCCCATAGACTCAAAACTACCACCCACAGCTATGTGCCTACCCTCCAGTATAAACCATGCTTAAAAACTTATTCAGATTTTAGCCTATCATATTTTGCCCACCCATAGGCTATAGATATTCATGTCTTACCGCTCGGGAACATTTGCTTCAGCTCATTTGAAACATCTTCATCAACCAGACTCTCAGCTTGTTCTTCATCTTCATAGCAGGTCCACATGCACTCACTTGCATAATTCTTACCAAGTATATCTTCAATCTCAATCCATTTTACTCTGTTCTTGTGTATACCACCATCAAGATTCTCCAACTGATATGATCCATTTGAAAACTTCTCCCTCACTTTGAACGGGCCTTCCCACTTGGTCAGAAATCTTGTCTTGAAAGTATGATCCAACTTACTATCATATCTAAGAACTAGATCTCCAATCTTGATTCTTTTATCCCTGTATTTCCTATTTACCATCTCTTGATTTCTTTCCTGAGACAAGACATTATGCTCCACTGCTTTGATTATGTCCAACTGAGCTTCTTGCATATCCAACAACCTATTTTCATACATTTCATTGGGTTTGTCATCTAACTTCATGAGTGTTTGAAGGGTTGGAATCTCCACTTCCAATGGCAATAAAGCTTCCTTTTCGTAGATCAAATGATAAGGAGAAAACTTAGTTCCTTCCTTCACAGCAATGCGGTATGCCCATAAAGCCCATGATACTGCTAAGTCCCAACTCTTCTCAAAGACTCTCATAATCTTCCCCATTATCCCTGTAAGCTCACCATTAAAATAATCATCCATGGCATTGCATTATGGATAGTGTGGAGTGGCATACCTGTGCTTAATTTTTAGCTTATCACACAGAAGATCCACTAATTCTCTCCTAAATCCCGGTCCTCTATCTGAAACTATTTCTAGAGGTACACTAAGACGACATTAAATTTCCTCATAAATAAACCTACACACCGTCTTTGCATTTACAGCCTTCAAAGCCTTTGCCTCTCCCCATCTAGATAGATAATCTATTGCTGTCAATAGGTAACAATTCCCTCTTGCTATCATAGGCATGGGTCCTATCGCATCCACACCCCACTTTTCAAAAATATTGAAAGAAATTACAACATTCCTTAATTTTGAATAAAGAACTTTCTTCCCCATTTGCTGACATTGGTGACAAGATCTATACTAGTGTCTCACATCCCGTTGGAGAGATGGCCATATGTAGCCTTCAGTTAGACTCTTCTTGAGCATAGTTTTGAAAGCAAAATGACCACCATAAACACCTTCATGATTTGCTTCAAGTATATGCCAAATCTCCTGTTGCCATGGTATCCTTCTGAGTATTATGTCAATCCCTTACATATAAAGAACATCATTAATCAAGTGATAAGGTTGTCAAGACTTGATAAACCTATACCTCTTATGCTTGGGAACTTCTGGAGGAACTTTTCGTGTCATCAAATTTTTTTTTTGCTTAAACAACCCTTCTCTTCCTCTGTAGAGAGGCTCTTGTATTCTCACACCATCCACACAAACATCAACTAGACTTTGGGCTGTAGCATGTGCTTCCTCATTTTGATCCCTTCCCACATGACACATTGACCATGCATCAAGCTATCTAAGCAACCTCTTAACATCATATAACCATCTCTTAAGATGAGTGTGTTTGGTCTTACAAATACCCAAGATTTGCGTAATGATTAGCATGGCATCACCCTTCACAATGAGTCTCTTCACACCCATATTAATACACAACTTCAACCCTTCATGCAAAGCACCATACTCAGCTTCATTGTTACTATTCACTTTAAGTTGAAAACCCTCCCTTCTAATTTCTCTCCCTTCTCTGTTCAATATCACCACACCACCTGTGGCTCGGCTCAAACTCTTCTTGAAAGAACCATCAAAGAACAATGTATATGCATTTTCTAGCCTGCTTTCTTCCCTATTATCAATTTGCTCCTCCACTCCCTTCACCAAAATCGGCCCTTCTTTGTAAGTAAGGAGATCAACCAATGTTTCCCTCCTAGAACTTTCAACAAAAAAAGTGAATGTGTACTCCTACAGCTCAATCACCCATTTAATCATTCCCTTTGAAAGTGCAGCATCATTCAACAATCGAGGAAGTAAAGTACAGCTTGTCAACACCACAAAAGGACGGAATAAGAGATAAGATCTCAATCTTCTACAAGCATACACCAAACTTGCCAAAACCATTTGAGCATATGAAAATCTCCTCTTTACATCATTCTTCAGCCTACTCACATAATAGACGGGCCTCATATGACTGGAATTATCTCCTTGCTGCAACAAAATAGGCCCTATTGCATCAAGCCCAACTGAGGGATTCACACTTGACACCATTCCCAATTTCCCCATAGCCTCTTCAAATACTTCTCCACACTTTTCAGACCACTGCAAAGGTATCTTCTTTGTTGTTTGTTGTAGTGGATACAACACTTGAGACAGCATGGGTATGAAACGGGATAAATACTTTACCTTATGCAGGAAGGTATGCAACTGCTTGAGATTCACAGGTGGAGACAACAACACCAAAGCCTTAACCTTTTCTGGGTCTGGTTCAATTCCATTTTCAAAAATGATATGACCAAGTACTTTGATACTAGACCTTTCCAAAAAGCACTTTTGAGGATTTAATTTCCCTCCACTCTCATCAATCTCCTGGAAAACTTGATCTAACTTCTCACAGTGATCCTTCCTGTGGTTGTACACACATATATCATCTATAAATACCCTTAGAATTTATCCAAGAATGAAGCCAAAACCTCATCAATATTTTCCTGATATAGACTCCAAGGATCATGCCAAAGATGCATGGGATGAGTTGAACACAGTGTTCGGTGCAAAAACCAAAAACCAAGAAATTCATCTTAAGATTGAATTCTATGGTTTGCACATGAGCTTCAATGAATCGATGGCACAATTTGTCAACAAAATCAAAAGCATTATGACCCAACTAGAAGGCGTAAATGTAAAAGTAGGGGAAAAAGATGCACTTGCAATTCTCCTTAAAAGCATGCTTGCAGAGTACAGCTCACTGACAACCACTTTGAAGAATCTGCCAGATCCAAAGTTTGAGGAATGTGTATTCTCTCTTCTTGAAAGAGAAAGAGAGTTGAAGGCATCAACATCGACATCGACATCGACATCTACATCGACATTGACATCTACATCGACACGCAACAGCTATAATGAAGAACAAGCATTATTCAGTGAAACATCAACGAAGTGCTACCATTGCGAAAGGATGGGTCACTATCAAAGTGACTACAGACTGAAGAACAAACCAAAGTGTAATCATTGCAAGAAGCTGGGACACAAGGAAGAAGATTGCAGATTGAAGAACCAACAGGTTAACTACGTGGAGTCATCATTAAGCCATGAGCAGAATAACATGTATTGAGAAGCAGCATCCTTGCCACCTTCAGCCCATATGTTTGTAAATCAAACCTGGCGAGTTGAGAGTAGCCATGTAAGCACCCAAGGGAGGTATTGACATGTAAAAGCCACATTTGACCACCTTAAGTAGCAATGCATGCACTAAGGGGAGGTGATGGAATGTAAACTCACATCTGACCACCTTTCGATAGCCAATGGATCATGGCACCAAGGGGAGGTGTTGAGATATGGTGCCATGTGCACATGAATTAGAGGCAAAGGTATGTGATAAGGAATGTATTAAAGTAGCCACCCTAAGATGTGGACTACATGATGTGGAGATGTGGATCAAAGATATCCACAAGGATAGATGTGGATCAGAGGATCCCACGAGTGTTGACTATTATAAGGGATCTCTCTATATAAGAAGCTCGATTTTATTTTTGTTGACAAAATGTGCCATGGATTGTATTGTTCAAGTACACATTTGCAATAGATTGAGTGTTTTCTACCCTATGTCTCTCTTGTGGTGCTTTGATCCTCCTTGATCCCTCACTTTGTCAATCTCTAGCTCTGATTTTAGCCCTGTCTCTTCTAGACTTTTTTAGCAGCTCTTGAGTCTACTCAATTGCATAATTCAAGCATCAAAAGCATTTCTAGTATCAATAAAGGCACTCTGCCAGACACTCTTGGCACTCTCCTAAACACTTTTTAGCTCAAATAGCTTGGGATTAGCTTTGAACCAAGAAGAAGACTTATGACGTAGTCCAAAGTCGCAAGTATGAAGTAGAGGTTTGTGGTCAGAGAGGCAAAGAGAAGAGAAAGTCTGACTTTTACTAAAACTAACTTGACTAAGTAAATCTTGAGAGATATAGATTCTATTTAATCTAGCCTCCATCCTACACAAATCGGTTTGACTATTGCTCAAAGTAAAAGTGCCTTTGACACCAGAATCTTCCAAGGCTGAGTGCTCACCTCCTTTGATGACCGTCCCTTTCCCAAGCCATTTGTCAGCACCGTCTTCAGCCATATTGAAGTCTCCTAGAGTAAAAGCATTTCCATCTATGTCCAGTAGAGACTCCCAAGTGGCCTTTCTGGCCTAATACTGTTTGGAGCATAAGTAGAAATTAAATTGAACTCCTTCTCTTTAATGAAACATTTGAGCAAGAGCCATCTATTATTGGTATCTAGTATAACATTGGTGATATCATTGCTATAATGAGACAAAAACCCTACAGTAGTTCCTCCCTTTCCTTCCTCATGCTGTGTGAAGTACCAAATCCTTCTTTTATCCACATCTTTCAGTCTACTTTCCAGAGTTATCCTAGTAACTTTGACCTCTTGTAAAGCAATAAAAGTAGGGGAAAGATTTCTAGCTCTAAGCCAGTGAGCCAGTTCATGACCTCTACCAAGGTCTATAAGCCCTCTAACATTCAAAGACAAAAAATAAATATGTTTACTTACCATTATTTCTTTACCCTTTTTGACTTGGGGGTTTGGGTTGTTCACCTGAGGTGATGAAACCTTAGCCTAAGACATTATTCTCTTGTTTTGGACGAGTGAAAGATTTACCTTAACCTGAATTAAGTACATCTTGCTCATCTTTTTCTCCTACATTAAGGACATCTTACTCACCTTCAGACTCTTCCTCACTTAACCTTGTATTGGATATGACATCATCTCTGTTAATGTCATCTTCAAAGTCCTTAGACCAATCTAATTCAACTTGAATGTCCATGTCATCATTTTGGTTTTCCTTAATCCAATCCTCCATTCCTTTGTCTACCAGAGCCTCAAATACATTTTGTGAGAGGATAGTAGGGGGCATCTTTTCCTTACCTTTATCAACATATGATTTAGGATGGGAGGAATTTCCCACTTTAGGACTAGCCTTAGCTGCTGAGCTAGGAGGCTTGGGTATCCACTTTTCGATGACTTGGTTATTTGGGGGTAGGGGCAACACTAGGCTTAGGTTTAGACCTCTTTTGAGGGTAGTTTTTAACAGCATGGCTAGCCAACCCATAGAGTAAGCAACAATTTTGAAGATTCTATAAAGGAGTTGTTGCTCTCTAAACACACTACTATTCCTATCAAGAATTACAAGAGTGCTTGGCAGTAGTGCTGCTCTGCAATATTCATCTGAATGCATATCTGAGGATTACCTCTAGGGTTAACAAAAATTTCCTTCTCAATATCTGCAACCTCTCCTAGACCATTGTACAAGGAAGATAGCTTATTGCATAGGGAGAGAGAAAGATTAGGGAGTTCTACCCAGGCAAGGGTCATAGTAGAACTAGGATGATCAAGTGAAAAGTCATGGGACCACCATTCAAGATACAGAGGCTCATGCTTGAGAATCCAAAGACCATACTGCAAGGCACTAGCAGCCATGCCAGGTTTTTCAAAGAGAAAGACAAAGAATCCCTTTCTAAGGAATGTTACATTAGTTACCATGATTCCTTTCCTTCCCCAGTTTTCCTTACCTAGCTCTCAATAATAGCTAAAGGGCGTTTGGCTCCAAGCAAGTGCCCAATTAGAGCATGGATACTCAGCCATTCAACTGAGTCTGATAAGATGCTACCATCTATGAATGCAGTTATGTGTTTACCTGTACGAGGGCAGTTGCTCTCACTTGGAACACCTTGTGTTAAACTTGGATTCTCTCCTACTCTCAGCGTCGTTCCAACAACGATGGCCTCTGTGGATTCACAATTTTGGCTGGAGCTTCAGAATTGCCTTTGTTGCCTCCTTCTGTAACTCCACTATCTCTTCTAGGTTAGTTTGCAGGTCTTCTTCCTTGGTGAGAGCAGTCGCCAGGCCCGGTTCTTGCTTTGGCTCAAGCTGTGCAGGAGCTAGTCTAGTAGCTATTCTACCTCCTCCTTGACTTTCACCGGTTCCACCTCCTTCTTTACTTTCGTTGCATGCAGCTCCTCCACTTCCTTTTTTACTTTTGTCATCACCAGCTCCTGGGCTAGCTCTTGGGACTAAAGTTTTTGAGCTTGCATAGGGACCTTCGAGCTCTTGGGAGAAGGCAAAGAAAGAAGGAGTTTTTGAGTGTGCAGGAAGGGAGAAAAAACCGCTCTAGCCTTTTGCGCAGCCATCACATAAGATGGAGGAGAACTTTCACCCCTTCTCCACGGATTCCTGAGGTAGTGATTCCATTTCTGTGAATAGGAAGCATTAAGTCTCAAAGATCCTCTACAAGGAGCACTTTGTCATCTTCCATTAGATTTTGTCCAATAGAAGGAGAGAGATTCAGATTTTGTCCATAAATCAAGAAAGTCCTTGTCATTACTTAGGTCATTGATGTGCCAGTCGAAAGGTGCTTGAGGAAGAGCCAAGGCTCTATACTCAAGACGAAGAGCTGATAGCTGAAAAGGTCTTGTCAGAGAGCCACCGTCTCTGTCATCAGTCTCCATCCTCCCGATTGCCGTCCTTGATGTTTTTAGCCTCGAGCAATGGAGTTTTGGCCAATTCAAGAAGGGAACTTTTAAGAGTGATGTGAATAAGTTCAGTGATGGTTGTTAAGGTTTTGGATGTTTCCATGGGTTTTGATCCTCATGAGGGTCCCAATTCACTTGAATGGATTTCTTTTGTAGATTCAATCAAAAGATGGAGCCATGCAAGTACTTACACGTATTGTACATTCATTGATTTGAGCGAGGCCATACACTTTGTTTTGAGGTCATAATGCTTCTATTTCTAGTTATGGATTTATGGATTTGTTGATAATTTTGCTTATTAAGGTGATGTGGCATTATTTAAGTTGTGGTGGGTGACCATATGTTCATGTTAAAGGGGTCTTGGATCACCTCAATGAGTTAGTTTTATGAGCTTGTTGGCATTGATGGATTATGATTCATGGTCTTTATGTCATACTGGTTGCTACAGGATCATTAGAGTTGTTGTAATGATCTTCCTCTTTTTTGGATCACTATGATTCAATTTATTAACGCAATGTTATGGATGATTTTTCCATTTTTATGCTTTTGGTTGTTTATTGTTACCTTGGGTTGGATACGTCAAGCGAGTCAAATTACTAGGGGTGTAGACTCAGGGCAATATGTGTGGTCCAATGAGCTGACCATGTTGGAGATCTTTAGATTGAGAGAATGGTCACGTCTCCTCGCATTTTGGAATCCCTCGAGTCCCTAGACATTCGGAAGGTACCAAGACACTGATAAAGTTTGGTCATGAAGGAGCCCAACCAGGAATTTTGACTCAGCATATAAAAGGCAGACCTATTGAACAATTTGTCTCTCTTACTACTCTTGATGCACATATTCTTGACACTCTTGACATTTGTAGGTCTAAGCTAGTAAACGTTGGGTGCTAGTATGTTGGATTCTTATCTTTGCATAAGGCAAAAAAAATTATAATTGTAACATCTTTACCAATTGCATTGGCATCCTAATTTTTTTATCGATTTACATTTTTGTACTTGAATATACATGGTTTAACTAAGAGGTTAGATTCTAACCAAAAAACATTTTGAGTATAAGTTTTAATAATATACCTCATAACCATTTACACCAAATACTTGGTGTATAAGTTGATAATAGATAGAATATATCATGAAATAAATTTCCATGGTGACCACACACATTATGAAATGAATAACATGGTATCTATTATATGAACACATAGTTTTAGGAAATGAAATATTTTTATTGAAATACAATAGCTCCATTGGATAGAGCATATAAAATGGCGCAATTTCTCATTTTGTAGCTCCTCTTTCCGAGCTATCTATAGATCACATATTATGAATAGGAGGGATCCCTCCTCAAGGCTATAACTTGAAATCTATAGCTCAGATTAAGGAGATTTAAAATATAAAGTGTGTGGGTTTTTATGATCCATGCAACGATACTATCCAGAACTTGGAAAGGATAAGTTTATTTTTATGAATAAAGGTTTGTTTGTATGAATCGAGATGAATTTGTACGAATAAGGTTATTCATACAAATAATTTGGGATAGCTTATTGGATTCATTTTAATCCAAAAAGTTGATAGTTTTTGTTTTTCCATTCTATTTAATTAAAAGAATTTGGTAAAATTAATGCAACTTAGACCTAGGGTCCTAAGTTAGAATCATATTAGTTACCAATGGTGCCTATCCCAATGTATGCAATTGCATGCTTATGTGACAATGAAATGCTAACCACGAAACATTGGCACTCCAAAATGTCCAATGTTAGTGATGTCTTGCATATTGTGGTAGTAGCACTTGAGTTTTTTTACCATAGATTATTGAGGTGAAGTAGAATCTATCAAGGGCTTCTAGCAGTTCAATGGGATTTAACTTTTTGACTCTGTAAGGCTCTTGACCCAGAGGTTTGAGCTTGCCTTTATGGACCAAATGGCATTATAGAGCAAAACTAGGTCGCCTTCATTTATTTTCTTTTGCTTGAGGTTTTTATCAAACCATGCATTCATCATTTTTCTATTGTCATAGAAAAATGCGTTCATCATTTTTCTATTTTTTGTATGAATCTTGATCTCCCAAGAATTATTGTACTAGGATTGGTATGATAAGCTCTAGGGGGTTTTGTATATTAATTGAAAAGGTGTAAATCCTATACTAACCTTGAGCATGGTTCAATATGCCCACAAGGATGCATTTAGTTTCTGCCCAGTCAAAACAGTTGATTCCACTATTCCGGTGTGAGGACATTGCAAAGCATTTTATTGGTAGGATTTTCTTGCCCATTACCTTGGGGATAGTAGGTTTTGGTTCTTCTACTGATAACCATAAAGCAAATAAGCTCTTTGGTAACTTCATTAATCAATGGGTGCATCTATCTGACATAATTTCTATGGGGCATCTATATCATGTGATCACATTCTTATATAGGAACTCTATTGTCCTTTTAGGATCTTCTTTTTATAAGAAAACAATACAACGTCTGTGCTCAACATATAACAGGATCTCGTATGCAAGAGAGAAAAGCAGATAGTATGGAGAATCAAAATTTTGATTACAGTAAAACTGATACAATAGATGGCGTTGCCTCCCAGCCGTGCGCTCTTGTGTGAGAAGCTTCGATGGCGTGCTGGAAACAGTAGAGGACGGAGGCTAGATGCTAAGGAATCAGGGTTGCTGTAGCCAGTGATGAATATGGGCCTCACGGGCTTGCTCTTATATAGCCACCAGTCGTAGTCGGTTAGACCCAATTGGGAGACCGACCCAGTCGGCCCAAAACGGCCGATTGGAGGTCGGTCCTGAAATAGGCCATCGACCACACGCTAGAATCGTGGCGCAAAATAGAGCAACTAACCTATGGTTGCCGTTCGGCCCAGAGCCATTCGGGATCATTTGGGGCTCCAAACGGGGCCCGCAACCCGAGAGTGGGCTGCCTCGAGAAATGCTTCGTCTATCCTCAGTGCGGTCAGTCATGGGATGCCTTCCCGCACTTGCATGTAGCCTAGTTGGTAGTGTGCCAACTCTATCTGAAGCCGTCCAACCATCGGGCCACACATGGCCCCCATCTGGTGTCCAAACCAGGACCTATCGGATAACCGAGCTACTCAAATGCCTTCTCCTCATATGGGGGGCTTACAAGTAGAGTTAGCTGGTTCTCGCGTAGTTACACACGAGAGTACACCAAGTCGACCTCTCCATCCATGATGAGCTCGCGTACAAAGTGATATTGAATCTGAATGTGTTTTGTGCGAGCGTGGAACACAGGGTTCTTTGCAATTGCCATGCAACTCTGAGTGTCACATGATAACTGCTGCGTAGACTTGTTCTGCACTGCACCCATGTCTCCTAAAATCCCCCTCAACCACACTGCCTCACAAGAAGCAAAACATGCTGATTTGTACTCAGCCTTGGTAGAAGAAAGAGCAACTGTAGGTTGCTTCTTGCTGACCCATGACACAGCTCTAGTTCCAAGTGAGAAACAGTAACTTGTCACTGATCTTCTGCTGTCCACGTCTCCTGCCCAATCCGAGTCACAGAATCCGGTCAAGATGTTGCCCTTGGTATAGGTGATGCCATAATCAAGTGTGTCTTTGATGTATTTCAGCACCCGCATCCCTGCCCTCCAATGGTTCTCTCGGGGCTTATTGGAAAACCTGCTTAGTACACCAGTCGCAAAACTGATGTCTAGCCGCATGTTGCACAAGTAAATCAAACTTCCCACAAGCCTTATGTACTTCGCTTCATCCACCAGTGGTGATGAATCCTCATTTGAGAGCTTCACGTCAACCTCCATAGGGGTGCCAACTGTCTTGCACTCAGCCATGCCAAATGCCTTCAGTATCTCTCCAGCATACTTCAGCTGTGAGATGAAGATCTGTTTTGGCTCTTGCCAAACTTCAATCCCCAAATAGAAATGCATCAGTCCAAGGTCTATCATTTCAAACTCTCTTCCTAGCAACTGCTTTGTCTGCGAGATCTTTTCTTCATGGTTCCCTGTTATGACAAGGTCATCCACATAAAGGACCACGATCATACACCTGCCTCCTTCTCTGTAGATATACAAATTTGCATCAGATGGGCTCCTCCTGAACCCGTTTTGCAGAAAGTAGGCATCAATCTGCTGGTACCACGCTCGTGGGCCCTATTTCAGCCCGTAAAGTGTCTTCTTCAGTTTATAGACTTTACCTTCTGAACCAGGGATCACAAAACCTGGTGGTTGTTCCACGTATACCTCCTCCTTGAGATCTCCATTCAAAAAGGCACATTTTACATCCATATGAAACACAGGCCAACTTTCATGTGCTGCTAAAGCCAAAACACTGTGAATTGTGGTTAGTCGAGCTGTGGGAGCAAAAGTATCCTGATAATCAAAACCATGTACCTGTGCAAATCCTTTTGACACGAGCTGAGCCTTGTACTTATCCAACGTGCCGTCGGACTGGCACTTGGTCTTGTAGACCCACTTGGTGCCGATTACCTTGCGTTTTGGTGGTCAATCCACAAGGTCCCAAGTGTTGTTCTTCATTATGGAGCCATACTCCGATTGCATAGCCTCCATCCACCTATCATCACCCTGTGCCTCTTCAAGACACTTGGCTTCTTCAGCATGGATCACCTGTGTCATCAAAGCGTAGTTGACCAAGTGTTCCTGTGCCCTTCTTTGCTCCTCTAATCTCTTGGACCGGTGGTGTTCGGATGATTCCTCCTCAATGGCTAGAGGCTCTCTGCATCCAAAAACTGCTTTACCCACTTCGGGAATGGCCATTGCCGTTGTGGTTCTACAGGCTCTTCTTCCTCTTCTTTATCTTGAATTCTCACAAGCACCGTTGAGGGAGTTCAGTCTACTGTTGGTGGTTGTACTGGATGGATATCCTGGTCTTGGTTGTCTGGGAAGGAAACATCCTCCTCCAATTGATGCGGCTGTTATGAGAAGACCACATCGTGACATACTATTACCTTCTTGGTAACAGGATTATAGAGATGGTAACCCTTTGCCTCTTCACTCCAGCCCAAGAAAATACACTTCCGGCTCTTTAGTTCCCATTTGGTCCTGTTAGCATCATGGACATGCACAAAACAGTCAAACTCTGAAATGTGCAGCTGAAGGTTTCTTACCAGAAAAGGCTGGAGTCATCCCGTTCACAGCCTTCGTGTAGCTACGATTCAGAATGTAAACTACCGTGTTACATGCTTTAGCCTAGAAAGACTTTGGCAAATCTTTCCCTTTCATCATACTCTTGCCCATTTCACAGATGACGCGCATCTTGCGCTCTGCTACTCCATTTTGCTGTGATGTATGTGGCAGGGTTTTCTGCCTCTTGATCCCGTGACTTTTGTAGTAACTTTCAAATTCACTTGATGTGAACTCACCACCTCTGTCTGATCTCAACTTCTTCACCTTCCTCCCCGTTTCTTTCTCGACCATTACATGCCATTCTTTGAACTTACTAAAAGCCTCATCTTTAGCCTTCACGAAGTATATCCATATCCTTCTAATGTAGTCATCGATCAGCATCATGAAGTAGTAGGAACCACCCAAAGCTTTCGTCTCCATCTTTTTGCAGAGGTCCGTGTGAACGAGCTCTAGAGGAGCCTTTGCCCTGCTGGCCTCTTTAGGAAAGGGCTGTCGATGCTGCTTGCCCATCATGCAAGCTTCACAGACATTGGGCAGATCTGAAATTTTTGGTAGGTTTGCAATCATTCCACTTTTATGCATCTCCTTTAAAGAACTAAGGTTTAGATGCTCTCATGCCACAGCTTAGTGTTGCTCACATCGGCTCGAGCATCGTAGATGTTGTTGCACCGTGTACCTTTACCAATGACCTTTCCTTGAAGTTTTAAAATCTGTGCACCATTCTTATCGAAGTGAACTTTGACGTCCCGATCCGTGATCGCAAAAACGGACAACAAGTTTCTCTTGATATCTGGCACATAAAGAACATCGGACAACTGTTTTACAACTCCATCTGACTTGAGAGCAATCGTACCTTTTCCTTTTGCTAGACATTTTGCATCATTGCCAACTACTACCAGGATGTCATTCCCTACCGGATGTAGAGAGGTATACCAATCCTTACGACTGGTCATGTGGCGCGATGCACCACTGTCAATAATCGAAGGTTCATCCGCAGGTACATGAACTGCCTCCGTGCAAATCTCCTCAATTGCTACGAGCAGCTCTACTAGTACTGCCTGCGTGCTGTTGCTGGACTCTTTCTTTACTCCGTTCTTCTCATCTGCAATCTTCTTTCAGCACTCATTTTGCTTGTGCCCTGCCTTGTTGCAATAGAAGCACTTGATCTTCTTCTTTCTCTTTTTATCATCAGAAGAAGATGGGTTACTAGAGTCCTTACCCTTATCTTTCTTTGATCCAGCCGAGAAAGCCTAATCTTCTCCAGTCCTCGTCTTTTGACCCATCTCCTCCTCCAGAAGCATCGCGCTGAAATCCTTAAAGTTGAGGTGTAGATTTCTGTTCTGCGTATTCAGCGCCGTAACAAGACCGTCGTACTTTGGTGGGAGAATCCGTGTGCACCTTCGTGCTAGATTCTCGCTAGTGATGGTGATGCCAATCGCAGTCATTTGATTGCGCAAATTCTTCACCCTGGTGATGAACTTCTCTACCGTTTCAGACTTAGATAGTTTCTCGTTCGCGAGTTGAGTCTCCAGATTTTGAATCTGCGTCTAATTATGGTCTCGTACTGATTTTTTAAGACCGTCCATGCCTCCTCTGCTGTGGTGAAAGATTAGATGCAATGTTGGTTCGATTAGTGAAGGATGGATGTTACACTAGGTATATTAATCACAGTTAAATAACTCGAATAAGAGTCATAACATCTAAATCTCAGATTTATAAAGCAAGAGGTGAATGCTTTAAACCAAGAGGTGAATGCTTTGGTATAGAGCACCAATGTTGCATAGGCTAGATAGCCCAAAGTTGTGTTTGATCAAGACAAACTAATTTTTTGCATTTAATTAAGAGAATAAGGCAAAGCATTAGGAGAGAAATGGGGCCTCAAAAGGGTGCCATAGGAATGTATTAGGAAATGGATTAGGCCTAATGAAAGACCTCTTGTAAATGCCTCCTCCTCCTCTAGCCTTCAACCTGTGTGCTATATACTTTCTATCTACTCAATGGTGCCATTCAAAGACATCTCTAACGGTGCCATTCAAAGACATCTCTAACAAGTACCATTACAACCTACTATTGGAGGCTCGATATGCAGGCACATAAAGTTTGTGCGACATGAGAGTTTCTAAAAGTGAGTCTCATAAGCTTCATCTACAAGAAAAGAATCATATTGACCTTCGGATGGAAGGCAGATTGTATCATATAGACCCCTCCACATAGAAGACCCCTTCATTTCATTCAATGCATGAGTTTGTTTGCACGATTGGGGATGGGAATGCTAGATTTCTTGGTTACTGCAATTGATTGGTCCATGCTCAAGCTTGCAAGAAAATGAATTACAAAGAGCCCAAGCAAAGCAAACCACAATAAGAAATTTATATCACTGATGGTAAACGCATGAGTGGAGTCATATATTACACATTACATGATAATAATCCTTGTATTGAAATTTTGTGCATTATCCTTATGCAAGTTTATGTTGCTAACATGATCTTCATGACTGTGATTTGTGAAGAAATGGGTTCCTGTATTCATTTGGAATACCAAGGCACAGGGAAACCACACTATAGAGCAAAGGCAACCTACTCCAAGCATTGATGGTGGTGGTATCGCCGGTAGCAATGCACACACAAAATGTTTGATTGGTTTTATAGATGCTTATTAAGCAACACGACTCTCAAGAATGAGAAGTTAAAGGAACCAAGAAGTGCACAAGTAGCTCATCTCATGGTGGCAAAGACAAGAAGATATGCTTCTTGGAAGTCATCCATAGGATCAAGTCATTGTGGAGTGGTTGCAATATAGAATTAAACAAGAGAGCTGATGGATTCATAGAGAACTTCAATGAATGAAAAATATTGTCTGCTGAATGAAATAAAAATTATTTAGAGTCACTTTCTGCAAAAATATCGTTAGGTACAAATTTTGCAAAAATATCGTTAGATACAAATGCCATGGAGTTGTGTGTGTGTGTGAGGGATGTTTTTATCGTAACTATACTTATATATTAATATAAAATCTTAATAAAAGTTTATCAAGCTAGTTTTTTTAGCTTCACAATATCTATAAAACATATTACAATTTTATATTTTTTCTTTTGAAAAACTTTAAAAAAGTTACAAATCCTTTAAAATTTCTCATAAAAAATTCAGATCTTAGCGAATTTTTCGAAACTTTATTTTTATCAAGGCGTACAAACTTTTGACACCAATATAAAAGTTTCGCTCCTTAACGAAACTAATTGGAAAAAATCATCCATGGTGTGTGTGTGTGTGTGTGTATATGTGTGACCTTAGTAAGCTTTGAAATTGCACCCAAAAAGCAAAAACTTTGAAAGCAAAAAAGAAGAAAAGCAAAAAATTAGGAGGAGGATTGCCTATCAACTAAAGGATACCCCTAAAAGAATCGAGAGAGCACTAGAGGAGGCAAAGGAAAGAAAATCACGTGCTAGCTTATCGCCACCCAAGAAGAAAAGCCAAATGGTTGATCAACAATCGTGATTTGCAACATTGAAACACTATAAGCAAGGGGCTGAATTAATTGGGCTCAACATTTTTTTAAAACAATGGAACAATGGATGTTTGAGCTTGAGCATTTTTACTTATGGCCTTGTCTGCTAAACATCAAGTTTCCAAAGCATAACCTGCAGGATTTGGCGGATGGCCTACTGTCAGATGGTAAGGAAAGCCATTCTTGAAGGACTGCCCTTCAGAATGTAATAAAGAGGTCCATCCAATCTTAAAAGGTTTGTGAATTCTCAAAAAAATGAATAGCATCCTTTCACAACAAAAAGAGGGAGTTCTGAGGAAATAATCAAATGAGCTCACTTAACTGTTCAAAGGAGAATCTTACTGTTAATAGTAGCAAACCCATTGCTTAATCCACACATTAATCTCAGAGTTCAGGAGCAGCCATGTCAAATCCTTCGCCCAGAACAGGAGACACAATAAAATAAGTGATTCAGAGTTCATTTTCTTTGATACTTTCTGCTGCAACAACTAGTTATGGGCTACAACACATTCATCTTTTACAGCCATTAGAAGGCAGCAACTCTCCATCATGGTCACATAGATCAAATCAAGCTTCCATCTGAGTACATGCAAATGAAATTTAACTAAGGATTCAAATGCTGCCTCAGCATTTACAGCTCAACAGCATCGCCTATGGAATGAGAAAAGGAGATATTCAAGGCAATCATCTTAACTCTACTTCTGTATACAGAATCAGAGCTAGTGTGTGTCTCCCGCATACCCTCATTGACCATCATTGAAATGCATTTGCAGTTTCTCCTTTACATGTTACTATAAAGGTAATCCTTCAAGGACAAGATGCAACAGACTTGGCAAGGCACCATAGTTCCCCAGCCAAAAAGTGAGTGATAAGACATAAAAAGGTAGCCAATCATGAGCAAAAAGGTTGACTGCAAGGATGCCCCCTGAACTACTTCAGAAAGCTGAACGGAGATCCTACCACAGGAGAGGATATATATAGAGGGCATGAACTGTGCGTACTGTCATCCTATATATTGACTTGTCACAAACGTGTATTACATCACTATCTCTGGCTTCAAAATGCTGGCCTTGATCTCCTTATGAGGTAAAACAACACCCCCATTGCTGTATATTTCATCTGACACGTGGACATCTTCACCTAAGACAGTCATGTTCTCTGCCCTAGCCCACTGCCCCACTGTGGAATGCCAACCTATGATGCTTCCAGAGACACAAGCATGCTTCTTAACCCGCACACCACGCATAATGGTGCATCGAGATAGCCTCACCCCTGCCTCAATCACACATCCTTGGCCCACAGAGACATCAGGCCCAATTAGGCATCCTTCCCCAATCTGTACACTTTCATCAATAATGACATTGCCAATCACAAAAAATCCTGCTGCAAGTTTTTCTGGAGCTTTTCGTCTTAAGAAGTCTAAATACAACCGAAGACCTGAAATATAGTCCCGGGGTTGGCCAATGTCCATCCAAAATCCAGGTAAAACCATTGCAAAAAGCTGCTTCTCCTCTGCTATTTGGGGAAACACCTCTTTTTCGATAGAAGTGGGTCTCAATTCAATTTTATTTAGTACAGCTGGGTTTAGAAGGTAGATGCCAGCGTTTATCTTATTACCAACAAATACTTGCGGTTTCTCCACGAATCGTTGAACCTGCCCTGTTACCTCGTCCATTACTACAACACCATATTTGGATGGTTCATCAACCTGTATAAAGAACATGGGTTGAGAGAAAGGCTACGAACCACCACCTTCAGTCAGGAGTAAGTCAAAAGTTCTCTCACCTTTGTGACCATAATGGAAGCGTCTCCCCCATGGCTTTCGTGAAATTCAATCATTTGTTGGAGAGGGTACTCACATATAACATCACTGTTAAGAACAAAAAATGGTCGACCAGATCCATCTATAAGCTTGTCTCTTGCCAAAGCCAAAGGGCCAGCAGTACCTAGAGGTTCTGTCTCTCGTGAACAGGTTATCTTGATGTCAAGCCTTGCCTCAAAATCCTTAAGGAAGTTTTGCATTACCTACACCATTCAGTACGAAGAGCAAAGGTGACATCACAAAACAATTCCCCCGGGCGAAAAGACAGATGCAGGGAGGCACAAATTATCCCGTTATTTAAACAAGGGGCGAGATGCTCATAAATAACCCAGTCCTTAAGGGTGACCTTACGGGGAGAAAAAGTTTCCGATGGCACTCCCCCACAGGGCTGTGCTAACAAAGTTCCCCCCTGATAAGAAGAATGCATACAGAAGCAGACCACGAATGAATAGGCCGCATCCGTCAATTCGTGAAAATTCATTTATTGAATAAACAATCATTATAGGATGTAGCATTCTTCATGAGATATGGAATGCTCGGCTGTTGAGGACTGATAGGATGAACGTTTATTGGTTGCCAAACCAACGAACATGGCTCTTAACTTAAAAGAAAAGCTTACACTCTTGCACTCTCACAGGCAAAAAGAGCAGGACGTTTAACCCAAGATCTGCGTTTTCGGGCTTACCTCGGGCTGATAGTTGATTGCTAAAACAACTTCATCCACCCCAACGGCCTTCAATGCCTCGATCTAGACAAAAGGGTAACAAAATCAGATCACAAAACAGAGACGAAACAAAGAAATGAGCCACAAAAAGAGCGATGGGTGATGAGACCTGATGAAGGATCATGGGTTTATTGGCGAAGTCCACGAGGGGTTTAGGGAGACTGAGCGTGAGAGGCCGTAGTCTAGTCCCGAATCCACCAACGAGGATGAGGGCTTTCATGGCGAGACAGAAAAAATGCAACGATCGATTTTTTCAAACAAGAGCTTAAGATCTTCAAACGATCAGAGCTCACAGCAAAAATGCAACGATCAAGAGCTTAAGATCTTGACACCAAAGCCAAGGTTTATAAAGATATTTATCGACCGTTTATAGACTCCTGCATTAACCAGCCATAAGTGCACGGGCTCCTTGCCACATGTCAATCAGCAATTCATCCCGCAAATTCCGTCGCCTCGTTACAACCCACCCAAGCAAGAGAATGCATGGAATGGGGGCTAAGAGGACGAATCAAATAAAATAAAAACATCATTCATTACAATAGCTCATCAAGGCTTTGGATAGGTGGGCACACGTTCGAATCCTGCTAAGAGCGGCCCATTTTTGCATGCCCTATCGCGACGCGCCATGTGCGCTCATGCCCCTAGCTCGGCATCGCGGGCCAATGTGTAACTGGCCTAACCCCCCTCCCCAAGGGCTTGGGTGGGAAATTCCTTCTTCAACAAAAATAAATGCATAAGCGACTGGTGGGCTTGAACACAGTACCGCTCACCATCTTTCGTTCAACTTCACCCCAAGGCTATGGCAATGTGTATGCATCCCCGCCCACCAGAAGGCTTATTAAGGCTTTGACGGGGTCTTGGCGATGTGTAAACAACCTTATTATTATTATTAAAAGATAATTGTTGTCTCTTTAAAAACATCTCATAAAATTGGAACAATACAAAAAAGATTAGCATGGCCCTAGCACAAGGATGACATGCACAAATCAAGAAATGGTCCACACTTTGCGAAGTAACGAGAGCTCAAGTGGCAGGCACCTAAGCTGGTTGCCTCCTGGCTGCTCACATTCGAATACTTTGGCATGCCTCCCTATTGCATGGCAGCGTAGGCCACGGGGAGATGTGCTCCCCGTAGTTGGCCATGGGGGGGTGAGTGGGAAAAAAAAAGAAAACGCATATAGCAAGGTTAAAGGGATAGAATCTGTACTTTGCTGAACACATCTATAGCTCTTTGCCCCCTCTCTCAATTCTTCACATGCACCAATGAGTAGCACCACCAACTTCACACAAAGGTTTGCGCGTGCACTGGCCCTTAGCCGCACACAAATGAGCATGAGGTTCATTACTATACTGAATTAAACTAGATGTCGACAACACACACCTTGGTGGGAACTAACAATGCTTTGTACCACTCACTCATAGTGTGACTCTCAGAAAAGTCTCGCTCCCTCTCACACTGGACCTATTACCTCTAATTTTCACACTGACTCACATTCTCTAACGTACATTGTCACTCAGACTCGCTTGCTCTCACTTTCTCTCTCTTGTTCTCTAAGTCTCTCCCTCATTCTCACTTTCCCTCTCTCACTCTCTACCAACTCCCTCATTCTTACTCTTCAACACTCGCTCACTCCCTTGCTCATGCCGACTGGACTCTTGATCTCTCTCACTCTCACACTCTTCCTCCTCTCCATTCTCAGTCTCGCTGCTTCCACACTCTCATACTCCATACAACTTACTCTTTCTCCCTCCCACTCGCTATTTCAGGTTCCATCACTCTTGCCTCCCTCGCTCTACCCTCGGCCTTGTTCTACTTGGCTAAACTCGGTGGCCTCTACCCTCGGCCTTGTTTCATACTCAGCCAAGCTTGGTGGCCTCCCACACCTTGAATCCTTTAGGGCGCCCTCCCCCCCATCGCTCGTCTGGATTGATTGGCACATGCGTTGACGTCATTCGTCACACTGATTCTCCACTTCCTTCGCCAGGTGAGTCTTTCATTGTTCTCTATCTTGAAGGCTCAAAAAAATTTAACAAAGGAGGCTTGAAAGGTACCGCAATATTGCTTCTCATCCAAATCGGAGGCCAAAAGCTTGTTGCATTTGATCTGTTTTATTCCATTAAAAAAATGATTAGAGGGGCTTCATGGAGCCCGCGATATTGCGGCCTCCACGGAGTCCTCTCGACTCCTTTTTTTCGCCCTCCAAAAGCTGCCTTAAGAGAGGAAAATCCATTACCCATCATGGAAAATACTTAAGGGCAATATACTCGGAGACTTTTTTAGCAATTTGAGGGCTTGGTCAAACGCTTAAATGCATCTTAAGTGTCATTGATGGATACAAAAGGAGATATCAATTAAATGAAGTGTAAGTGTCATGGTTGCATAGCAAAAAATGGGAAAAGGACATCTTTAGTAGAAGAAATGAGAACCTTTGAAAGGGCAAAAACAGGGGTAAACAGGTCTCCTTGGAGGCCGTGATATCGCGGCCTCCTTGGAGACTTGTTTGCCCTTTTTTTTTGCCTGATCAAATGCTAGACCAAATACTTATGTGTCATGGAAAGATAGCCAGAAAAATGGATAATTGGGGCTTGAAGGAGACTGCAATGTCACGGCCTCCTAGAAGTAATGTTTGACCATTTTTTTGGCCATTTGTTTGACCTCAAAGAGTTGGATTTAGCCTTCAAATGAGCCCAACAAATGTGCACCTTTTTTATTTTTCTTTCCGTGAATTCCTATTCAAATAAAGGATATTTGGAAACCTTTCTTGGGCCTATTTTTGGTTGCTTGGAAGAGGTGGAATTAGCTAACAGAAGTCAAGGTTTGAAAGCCCAAAAAAATGCAAATGGAGGGTCCAAGAAGGCCATGACATCACGGCCTCTAAATAACCTCAGTTGGCCTTTTTTTTTGCCATCTTCTTTAGGCCCATCCATGGCCAAAAATATAGGTAAAGGGGGGTACTTAGCTTCAATCAAAGATAAATATTTCAAACAAAACTTTCTAAACTTGTAGAAATTTCACACTCTAACATGCAAAATGGCTTCAGTCACATCATTCCAATCGTTTTGACTAAAAACATGACCATATTTAAAATCCTATCAATGAAGTTATGGCTGAAATAAAATTGGCAGGAGGAGCCTCCCAAGAGGCCATGACATCGTGGCCTCCTTGGAGCCCCCTTTTCATATATTTTTTGACCTTATGACGGCTCCCTTCAATGCCCATAGCTTATCTATTTTGCCTTATGAAATTATCTCATCAAGGACCCACAAACTCTAGATGAGAAGAATCCATTGTCATGAGAAAATCTAGAGTTTGATCCAAACAAAGATAAGTATTTTAAACACAACTTTCTAAACTTGTAGAATTTTCACACTCTAACGTGCAAAATGGCTTCATTCATAACATTCCAATCGTTTTTACAAACATGACCATATATGAAGTCCTATTGATGAAGTTATGGCCAAATTAAAATTGCCAAGACAAGTCTCCCAAGAGGCCGCAATATCGCGGCCTCCTTGGAGCCCCCTTTGCCTACTTTTTTTGCCCTTGTGAGGGCTCCCTTCAATGCCCATAGCATCTAAATAGTTGATCAAACCAACTGAATCTCCTCATTTCGATCAACTGTTTAGTGGTGGGATACTTCATTCAAATGGGAAAATTGCCATATAGTCTCATGGCCATCATTTTCCAACCCACACTAATATTATTTTACTGGCTAGACTCTACTAATTACTACAGATGTGAACTAGACTTCAAGATTTTTCATGAAGATCTTCTATGATCTTAGAGCCAATGGTGGAGAACTCATCTCCCTCATAGATCTTGGAGGTCAAATGTTGAGAAACTAATCTAGGAGGGTAGGGATTTAGGAGAAGCATAGGGGTGGGAGAGAAAAAAGGTGTAAGAGCAGGGGGGTGGGGGAGAGAGAGAGGAGCAGCAAGGAGGAGTTGCAAGGTTGGAGAAGTAAGGAGTGGGAGACAAGGGTAGGACATGCTCTTGGACATGAGAGTGCAAGGGTGCATGGACACTTGTAGACAATTGCATAGAACACCACAGTAGAACTCAACACAATGATTAATTATAGGACTTTCTCTCTCTACATGTTGGAATTTCATGTAGGACTTGCATCGAGAACTTGCATGTAGGACTTGCATCTAGAATGCACATATAGGAATGGCTTATAGAACTTGCACCTAGGATTCCCAGGATTCCTCAGTGAAATTCTCAGGAAGAGCAGGGGGGTGGGGGAGAGAGAGAGGAGCAGCAAGGAGGAGTTGCAAGGTTGGAGAAGTAAGGAGTGGGAGACAAGGGTAGGACATGCTCTTGGACATGAGAGTGCAAGGGTGCATGGACACTTGTAGACAATTGCATAGAACACCACAGTAGAACTCAACACAATGATTAATTATAGGACTTTCTCTCTCTACATGTTGGAATTTCATGTAGGACTTGCATCGAGAACTTGCATGTAGGACTTGCATCTAGAATGCACATATAGGAATGGCTTATAGAACTTGCACCTAGGATTCCCAGGATTCCTCAGTGAAATTCTTGAGAGATGATTCTTGCTCATGTAAGTATAAGCATATCTTTTTCGCTACTCTACATACACATTTTGTGCTACTTGAGTTCACATTGATACAGAGTTAACATATCCCCACACCCATTTAACTACATATTCTCGGGTTATGGCCTATTGTGATCATGAAGTTGGGAAGCCATGCGTGTAACATAATGGTTGTGGAACTTGTGGCATGCTAGTCAATCATGTTCCAATGCCTTCATACCATAAAGATTTTGCTCAGTTTCCAGAAACCCTATATCCACCATCTGTTCAAAGATGGTGATCTTCTAAGAAGATGACTCTTGATGGAGTCTACTTGTAGTTTGAGCATCGATCCAACCATTGGGATTGAAACTGAGCGTAGGCAGATGGTGGTCAATGTGGATGGGAACCTCACAAATGAATTCCAAGGTTTTGCAAAAGATAGTAGTTTGTCGTAGGATGCAGTCAATTTTGCCTCGAATCAATGTGACTTGGATATTCCATCCCACTCTAGACTATGGCTCATCAGTGGCCAATTAATGGTGTGATTCTCACCCAAGGTGTGTATGTTGACATTTAAACAGTGCCAACATGGTGTTGCATAGACCTTGGGATGGGTTACAAGGCATGGAGGTGCACGTAGGCATTCATTCAAGAAGGCCACATCAAAGTGCTTGGTTAATCTCTAGTCAAGTTGGGGATCTGACTTGCAGATGTAGGTTTTAGTAATCTGATGCTAGCAAATGTTGAGTGGGAAGTTGTTTGGGGTCCATCAGGTCGCGAGCTTTCATATCCAAATATTTGTTCTAGAACTCCTTTATGGGATGACTTGGAAGTGGAATTACATCATAACCCTCCCCATCATTGGAATCTGGCATGGGTTACTAGTGGGAGGGGAATAAGAGGGGAGGGGTAGAAGGACATAACAAATAGATTGAGCAAGGTGTAATCCTCAGTGGGTGGGATAAGCAATAGAAGGGAATAAGTTAGGAGTGAGTTGCTCATAAGTTTGTGATTGTTTGGTGAGTTGGAAGTGGTGAGAGGCATGAGCAAAGAGGAAATTAAGGGAATATAGATTTGACTGGAGTCTAGGAAAGGCTAAAAGAGTGGTAGTAGCAAGGGGGACTGAGCTTATGGGATGGCATAGAGAGTGGTGATATATGGAATAGAGAGTGGTGATATATGACAAGTTAGAGGTGAGATAGGCCAAGTAATCCTCTAACACTTCTTTTTCTTAGTGACATGGGATCATTAGCTACAAGGGTGGACAGGTCATTTCCTATAAATAAGATTGAAGACGTTTGTAGTAGCGACAGTAATCCACTATGGCTTTGAGGGGAGGACTACCCATTGGGCATACATATGCAACAAAAGCAAACCCTGCATGGATGGACATACAAAATACATTGTTTTCATCTTCAGTCAAGTCTTTATAAATTTTTCGTAAAACCTTTGCAACCTATGGACTGTTCCCATGTCATGGTTGGGTGTGTGGATAGGTTCTTGGATTTGGAGCTACTTCCATTCGATTAGTGCACACGGTTTGAGATGATCATCCGATTATAGAGCTGCCACAAGCTATTGGTAAAGTATATACATTAACTATAATGGGAATTTATTTAGCATGTCATCCATTGCCTCATTGGTTTGCATTAGCAATTGGAGTTCTAGCTTTGAGATTGTAACCTTGTGGGAGTGTAGCTCATTATACTTATCCTTATACTTATGGTAGGTCGATGTGTATGCATGTTTTGGAGTTCATCTAGAACCCATAAAAGTATTCCAGACTAACAGAAAACTTAGAGTGCAATGCTACACCATATGCAGAATGTGGGAGTAACATTACGGATTGTGAAGAGGAACATCATTACAATATAATTCAAAAACTCACAACACTACTTGAATCACAAAGAATATATCAATAGATACGAAAAAAGGAATAGTCATTCAAAAATGTTAAGTGTTTACAACTTTAGAAAAATCTCATCTAGAACCTGTAAAAGTATTCCAAACTAACAGAAAACTCAGAGTGCAATGTTACACCATATGCGGAACCATATGCGGAATGTAGGAGTAACATTATGGATTGCGAAGAGGAATATCATTGCAATAGAATTCAAAAACTCACAACACTACTTGAATTGCAAAGAACATATCAATAGATACAAAAAAAGGAATCTAGTCATTCAAAAATGTAAGGTGTTTACAACTTGAGCAAAATCTCTCACCAAAACTCATAATCCCAGAACATCACATTCTACCTCTCATACATTTCCAAGCATGGATTGAAGAGGTACACCAGATAGGTGGTGACCCTTTGTATCTGTAAGCACTAACTATGCATAAATACTACTCAAATACTATCCAAATATTATCTACCTATCACTGGCACACCTGGTGGATAGGAATTAAAAAAAAATTCATGGACCTAAACCCACCAAAATTTTTCCATCAAAAAATCGTAATGCTTTCTAAATAAGCTCTCTTCATGAGGCAACATCTCCTCAATCCAAGACCATGCTAGACATAGAGTGAAGAGCTTGGTGTAATACCAAGATTCAAACTACTCCTACACATAGCTGCTTATATGGATTACAAAAAAAATATTCTGAATCTAGTATTATTCCATCTTATATAAAAATTAAAACTATATACAAGATCTAAACATATCCTGATTGTATGTTTCTGTGTTTATAAACATAGTTGATGGGTCTTTGATAATGATAAGTTCTGTTAAAAAGCACAATTTTGGTGATTAATTTTAAAGAAGAAAGATATACTGATCTAAAAGATTAGTTGGGTGAAATCTGGTGGGTGTTCAACAAATGTCAAAAGCCTTAGCTACTTGCTTCTTCAACTTAGTCTACAAAGAAACTAGCCCAACATTTTCTTGTCCTTCCAGCCTTCCCGATGAATCCACTATACTTGCCTATTTCCTTTGCTCTGAAAGATCATAAATTTTATCAATTAATTTTGATTAGTGTTGCAAATGATTGTAAGCCAAATGATTGTGCTGCTAATTATTATAAGTCAAAGTCCTCCTATTCATCATTGAACTGTGTGTGTACAGTTAACTCTATTTGTGCATCCCCTTCCTCTTCTTTTTCATCTACAATTACTATCTTTGTTCCCATTTTATCTGTAGGGGCACTGATGAACTCTTGCTCCTTAGATGTTTTGAATTCATCTTCTATAAATTGGGACTCCCCTAGCTCTAACATGGATGTTATCAATATGATCTGTTTAGATTTCTTCAAGTTCCAGTGTGTCATCATCATTCATCACTTTAATTTGAGCCTCCACTTTTGATAAGGCATCCAGCCTAGCCTACAATATTGTATTCTCAGTAGTACACAACCTTGCATTTCCCTCCATAAATATATTCAACTATTCTATCAAAGTATTTTAAACCTCTACCAGCCACCTCTGGACATCCTCCTCAATATTTGTTTTTGTCAACTAACAAATTATGCAAAATTTCCATTTTCTCCATAATATGTGGATTCGTTTGTTGTAGGTCTCCCACAATAAACACGCTCGCTGCTTCTATGTCATGAGACTGGGGAGGTCACTCTTCATAAAACCCACATAGCATGTGTGAGCAAGCATGATTAAAAATACCCCTATTCTTTAATTTTCACTTTGTTTAATGTAATTGATTAACCCCCTCTTCCATGTAAACATTTTTCCATCTTAAAATTTAGACACCCCTCCATAAATATATACATATGAATTACACTAAGTCCCTATTTTATAAATCCCCTCCTGTATGTAAATGGTATGTAAGCTCTCCTATTAAAAAAATACCCTTCCGTGCACTAACATGCTGTGTTACATGTTTATGAGTGACTCCCCTGGGGTCGTGAGCTTCCTTTTATTGTTGTATTGTTGTAGCAACTAGCTCCTTTCCTAAGTCCACATAGTTTTTTCATATGTTAGTTGTCTGACTTCAGTTTACAGTCTAGTCACCTTATTGTGCATGTGCTTTTTGAACTTCTCATGGCCTTCCCTAAAAGACTTATGCAATTGGCATTTCGTTTTTGGGCTCTTCCAGCAATATTTTCTCATTTTGAGACTTTAGTCTTTTTTGCTAGTGAAATGTAGAAAGAATATTGAATAAAGAAAGTATTTGGTTTACTGCCAAATCAGCTTGCTCCTCAAAGATTTTTATGGTTGTCCCTGATCCTGAAGGTATATTTAGAAGATTTAAAATTTTGGTATAAGGCTATTGTGCTTTACCTTTGTCTAATTGCCTAAGGCTTGGCATCGCTTTTCCATTGTAGGAGCATAGAGTGTGTTGCAGTGCTTGTTACATGCACCATTTGTTGCAATCGGCTGGTTGATGAGCTGCCCTAGTCATTAGCCTATCAAAGAGATCAGTACTGCTTGTTGTTTTTTCTATAGAGTCACCTTGGGCCATGGGGCCTACGCTTGGCTGCAAGGTCATGGGCTATTTGACATTGAAGGGCTGTTGGAGAAGTCTTTGATGGTGCAATGAGTCATTTGTGGAGTCATGGGCAAAAAGTCATTACAACCTTTGTAGAAGTCACTTGAAAGAGTGGAAGTTGCAGGCGCCTTCAGGAGCATAGCTGGAGTTGATTGTTGTAGGAGCGTTGGATTGAGCTTTGAGCTGCTAGAGCATAGGATGTCTATTAGGCTATTAGAGTCACCCTTGGCTACTATTGTTAGAGGCATGTGCTACATTGCTGGCATTGATGTTGGAGTTGTTGTACATGATTGGCTACGTTGATGGTGGAGGCACAACTCGTAGAGAGTCACTTGGCATCGCGGATAATTGGAGAGCAATGAGCTTGTTGCACCATTGGATGAAAGTCATTAGAGACATCACATGCCTTGTTGCCACTTTTGTTGGAAGCGACTCTCTAGTTGTTGAGGCATGGTCTTAGCTAAGGTGATGGAGTCTCAAGTAGTAGATGTAGGAGTTGTGGACAACCACGCATTGGAGTTGTTATTAGTGTCTTAAACATGGCTGTCAAAGGTCGTCGAAGGTCGTAAAAGTCCGTAGCTAGTGAAGGCACTTCTCTGTTGAAGTTGTCTACCTTGTTGTAGTCCGAGTCTAGTACAGTTCGTTGGCATGAGCTCTCTCCCATAGAGCAGCTTGTCATTATTCAGTCACTATAACTATTTGACTTGTGGGTAGTTGGCACTGGTTGTAGTGAGTAGTTGGCATTGGTTGTAGTGAGAGCAAAGGAAGAGAATAGAGAAAGTAAGCCCAACTTCTCTCCTATCTCAAAAACCACACACAACTCACAGATAACCTTACAAGTTGACGATGAAGCTTACAACCTCTGAATAAACCCTCAAAGAACATGAGAGATTACACCTCTCAATAAACCCTCGAAACTTCAAAAGAGAATAAGTTGAGCTCTAAATATCATATTTGGGAGCTTTTTGAAGCAAAATGGAGAGGATAAGGAGCTCTACAAAGGTAAGTGATGAAGGTGAAGTAGAAAAGTGATGAAGGTGAAGTAGAAAAGTGATGAAGGTGCCTCACAAAGGAGGACTCGTGGCCTCAACATAACAAGGACTTATGCTCTTTCTCATAGAAAACACTCTCACGAAGATCTCACAACACTTGGAGATGGAGATGAGGATGCCTCACAGGGAGGGCTTAGTGCCTTGACAAGATGCAAGGGCTGGGGATCACTTGGTGCTTTGATACCATGATAAAGTGGAGAGAGAGAGAGAGAGAGAGAGAGAGAGAGAGAGAGAGAGAGGAATGCACATGATATAGCTACATATACACTATGTTGTATTGAAATTTCCACCCCAAAGGCAAAGCTAAAGGGGGTGCAGTTCGTTGCCACTTGTAAGACATTTGGTAGGCCCACAATGCTGCAAGGAGGTGGTGCTCCCAGTCGGTACAACTAGCTTCAACTGTGCAAGTCATAATCTTGCGACATGTTTTGTTTGAGCATCGAATCCCTATGTATGATCATGAATTCGCTAGTCAGAATTGCTATGGTTTCATTGAGGAAATGAGTTTCTCAATCGTTGACTAATTCCAAGGGACATCCGAACTGTGTAATGACTTGTTCGTATAAAAACTTAGCTGTGGACCACGCATCACCTTTTCTTGTGGTTCATCCCTCCACCCATTTGGTGAAATAATCTATGGCCAAGATAATGTATATAGCCCCTGTTCCTTTAGCTGCTGGGCTTATCAAATCAATAAAATATATGCCCCATTTCTCAAAGGGTTGATCAGTTAATATTCCCATTAGGGGCATCATGTCCGCTTTATGTGGGATTTGTACTCTTTGGTAGGGATCACATTGCTTGATAAACGTAGCTACATCTTCGAAGAGAGTGGGACACTAGAGGCCTTCCAGTAACACTTTATGTGCCGTAATATTAGCGGCGGCAAAGTGACCACCTGCTATCCGGAAATGGGCTTCTTCGAGCAAGTTGATAGATTCGTGTTCGCACATGCACTTGCGCATGATGCCATCGTTGCCCATGCAGTAGAGTTGGCCTACGATTAGCTGATATGGTGCTACATCCTTAATGAGTTTGAGGGATCTGTCCCTCTTGAGGCCTTTGTCCAAAGGCAACCCGTTTGCCAAGTAGTAGCCTATTTCGACTGCCCATTCCATAATTATGTCAATGTGAAATAGGAGAGCACCTGGGAGGTCATCCTCGACTCTTGTTGGAGCTTCCCCATTGGGAATCCTCAAGAGGTTGTCGGCTAGGATGTGGGTCTTTCCTTTACGCACCGTAACTGTGAAGTCAAACTCTAGAAGGATTAGCATACACCTTGTTATGCATCCTGTCATGCATGCCTTGCCAACCAAATATAGATGATCAATTAAAAGAATGAGCTTGTTGGCTAACAAGTAATGCATGAACTTCTTAATTGCGTAGACCATGGCTAGGCCTTCCCTCTCTATTGTAGAGTGTAATTAACCTCGGCATCATTTAATTGCCAAGTTCTGGCGGCAAAGTACACTGGGTAGTTCAAGTTATACTCCCTTGGTTGGGCTAACATGCATCCGATGGCAAAGTTTGAGGCATCTATGTGGACGGGGAATATTAGATTCCAATTCGGGGTCCGCAATACTAGTGTTGTGACTAGAGCTAGCTTGAGGGCTTCAAAGGATTTCTGACATTCCTCGGTCCACTCAAAGACTACTAACAGCTTGTACAATGGTTGACTCGCGAAGCTATGTCTGCGTAAAACAAAATGAACCTTCTCGATAGTAACCCATATGGCATGTACATTGCTGCACTTCCTTGGCATTTGTGGGGCAGGGGTAGCTCTAGAATGAGCTTGATCTTGTTGTAATTTGTGGAGATGCTGTTATTGGACACTATGTGACCAAGAATCACACCGTGTTTGACCCATAATTACATGTGATTTTCTTGATAGTAGGGCATACCCTATTTTTGCATGGTGTATCTTGGACTGTGAAGACACTTGAGAGGATTCATTGATATCTGGTACAACCTGCACCTCTCAAGGACTAGCTTCAGGTATCTCAAATGATCATCCCATGTTGAATTCACACACATGTCATCCAAGAAGACTTCTATGAAGTCCCTTAGGTACTCCTTGAAGACAATGATCATCAACCATTGAAATTAGGATCAAGGCTCTAGCTCATCGTGCTAGGACTCCTCATCAACGTTTCCCCCCCAAGGATCCAACAAGTCCATGATTTACTTGCTTCTAATTGTCAACCGCCCCAAAAAATTTCAAACAATAAGAGCACAAGGGGAAAGGACAATCTCATACTTTCAAACTCATTTTTGCTCTTTTTTGATGGTGATACATATTAATTTAACACATTTGATTTAATATACTAGACCCAATAGGGGAATGCACAATAAATTGGATTGGTAAGTGGTCTCATGGAATTGAAGAAGCATTTATGACTCAAATAAGATGAATCTATGTGCAGCCTCTTAAAAGAGATTGTATTCCACTTGCATATCCCACACCAAGAGCTCACGATTGGAGAGAAAGCTAAGAGTGTCAACAGAATAAAGTTTAAAAAATATAGCTATTTTTTGAATAGCCCTAGAAGGGAATCTTGAATCATGTTGCCAACCAGCAAGCTCCCAATCATCAGCTTCCATAAAGCTTCAATCTATTGCATGATCACTTGTTGATAGAAGCACTGAATCACTGGTTTATTTTCGACCCATCGTAAAACATGGAAATAGTTCTTTGGAGCTCCCTTGCATCATATCACATGCATCAAATTGCTAAGCATATCTAAGGTCTTCCTTCTCATGGGGTAATAATTTTCATCTATTTCTTATCAATTTTGAATTCCATAACATTTCTACGTATTTACATTACAAGTACTGCAAGTAACTGGTAATCATTATTCGACACAATGACGTTCATTAAACAGGTTTTACTATTTCTTCTGGCATTCTTTATTAAAATAAAGAAACAATAAAAATATTCTTTGCAAAAAGATGCATTATGCAATATGCAGAATACCTTATGTGACTTGCAAAATATAGGATGCATGATCATATGCAATGATAGATTCCACATTATGCAATGTATAAAATACATTATGCAATTTACAAGATCCCAAGGAATGACACATTCCTTGGTCTTATAATTTTTGGAGAGAAATTGTACCAATTCTTCCCCCACATGAAAAAATACTAGCTTTCTACTCAGAAGTGTGAGTGCAACGCGTGATAGCATAGAAGCCACGTGGACAAAGGACAAGTTATTCAAAAAACCATAAAAAGAATAGTATACACACACAATTTTTCTTCCATATATAGTTTTAAATAATCATTTTTAAACTACTTTTAATTTAATTTTTATTTCTTTTTGGAGGCCTAAGAGAGAGAGAGAGAGAGAAAGAGAGAGAGAGAGAGAGAGAGAGAGAGAGAGAGAGAGAGAGAGAGAGATTTTATATTATTTATAAGATATTTTTAGGTTTCATGTTTAGTTTTATATATATATATATATATATAGATGTTCTTGGAGAGAGGGAGAGAGAGAGAGAGAGATTTTATATTATTTATAAGATAGTTTTAGGTTTCATGTTTAGTTTATATATATATATATATGTTCTTGGAGGCCAAAGAGAGAGAGAGAGAGAGAGAGAGAGAGAGAGAGAGATTTGAGATGGCACATGGCACTCAAAGGGTAGTACGACATGGCACCCCTTATTGAGGGATGGATGTGCTGGGTCTCGTTGAACTCCCTTTGCTAGATTAGAGTGGAACACACATGCACAAGATTCATTCGAGAGTGAATGCTACAGCTTAAAGATAATGTAAGCATTCAAACAACCCTTAGGCTTAAGGCTAGAAAGCCTATATGACAACACCTACCAATATGTAATCATCTTCTCTCTATATCTCTATCTCTATCTCTATATTCCTTATTTGTGAGGTTACATCAAAAGGGCAGTGCCATGTGGTACCCCTATCTCTTATGAAGGTAAAGGGTAACAACTACGAATTTATAATCATCTCTTCGCTATATCTTTATTTCTATATTTCTTATTTGTGAGGTTGCATGCAAAGCACAGTGCCATGTAGGACCCCTCCTTCTCTTATGAAGGTAAGGGGTGAGAATTGGAATAGAGGCAATCATGCTAAAGTTGCCCAACAAGCTTCCCCCCCACCCACTCATTCCATCCACGTCCTCCCCCCCCCCCCCCTCTCTCTCTCTCATTCACACACAAATCCATAGACGTATGGTTGTGAGTTTGTGCATACACATACACATTTGTATGCATACAAGCATGTTTAATTCAAAACATGCCATAAAAGTGTATTTACTTATTTACCCAAAGTAATGTATCCCATATACCAAGATTTATTGTGTTTCCATCTAGTGCTACATTGGCACCAAACATATCAAACACATTAGGCACATAATCTTGCATAAAACAACCAAATCCATGTAGGAAAGATGAGTGTCCAATGGACAAACTAACAAAAAAGTCTTTAGACAATTTAGGCCTTCCAAGGGGATGTAACTCTCCAAACTTTGTGAAGTTTTGCTTGTATAGGAAGACACATCCACATGCACGAACACAAATGCATGTGCATTAAACATATTATTTTATAGTTGTAGTACCCAAGGGTAATGTATGTTTGTTCGGTGTAACCCTCTTACTGCTAGAATGTGTAAGAAAATACAATACTTGCTATACTCAAATGACCCAAAGAAGGTTTTGTTAAATTTAGGGTTTGGATTTTTGGAATGTGCATATAACATCTTGGGGAAACGAATGATAGGTTGAATTAAATTGAACCCATTATTCCCTAGGGAATTCTAAAATTAACAAGGAGTAGATTATTATTTAGTTTCTTGAGTCAATACCTACCCCAAGTCGATTTGGTTTTTCACTTGAAGACATTGCAACAAAGTAGCCACAATACCGGTGGTGGCTATATGGATTTGAGCTCAAACTTTTCCATTTCCTAAAGAGTAAGCCAACATTGATAGGCTAAGCTAAATCAAGCATGGTAAGGAAGTGGAAATACAAAATCTATACAGAAAATTATGGAAATGAAGTATGTGAGATGATGAAAGCACTTACAATTGGGAATGTTTTATTGCTATAGAAGATTAGCATACAAGTCTTGCAAAAAAGCTAGCTCTGGCTATGAGAATCTTGATGAATCTGATGACGTGGACAAAATTTCACCCACTACAAGGGATAGGTCATTTTTCGATGAAAATACCGACATTTTTTACACTAAAAGGTTTTTTTTGGACAGGCGTAAAGGTCGTTATTTTCGTCACAATAAGCGTCGGAAAAGAACGGTCGCTATATAGCGACACTAATAAACATTGCTATATAGCGACACTGGTAAATGTCGCTATATAGCGACGATTAACAAAAGCTAAAAAAAACATCAGTGGGACTAAATAGGACCACAGCAAGCCCTGTTTTATCCCACTAGTGTTTTTTATTTAGTAAATATGAAAGAATGTTTTTATTACAAAATTTTTCTTGTGGAAAGGATAATACAAAATCGCTCAAATGAACCAAGCGACAGAAGCATATACATGTCGAAGATATACTACATTGTTTGTTACAAAATTACCCTTTCAAAAAGGGTGATACAAAATCGCTCAAACGAACCGATATACAAAAGCATATATATGGCGAAGTATATGCAAACTACTACTACTACTCATCTGAATAGTCGTCGTTGTCCTCGTCCTCATCTTGCTGGCTTGATCCTTGGCCCTCGTGATCTACGTTTGCTCCCTGACCCTCGTGAGCTGTGCCTGATCCCTGGCCCTCGTCGAAGCCGTGTAAGCCTAATCCCTCATCATCACTGCTTACCTCCACTGATGGGACACTCGAGCTTTGATTCTAAGAGTGAAACCATATTAATTGGAAATTAGATTGAAACTTAAAGAATAAAACTGTTTAAAAAGTGAGATTACAAGTTGGAGTAGACTTATACCGTGCGAGCAGCCACCTCAGCTCGATCGACCGTCGCTCCCAATGCCTCCTGCTCAATAAACCATGGCTTTGTTCTCACGTGAAATGCATGTCTTGTCTCTACATCTATAAGAAGGTGACCCATCGCAGCTTACTGTGGGCCCAATTTTATGAGAGTTAGATAAAGTGCATGCACTATGTAGTAAAACAAATAGAACAATACATTAAATGAGAAGAAGTAGACTTACCATGGTTGCCTTGAATGCCAACCGTCTGCCTCCACCAAAGTGCGAAGTACCTACGGAGTCCAGCTGTCTCCTCGCAGCCCTCCTTTAACCCTCGAACATTTCGGGATGGTCCCTGTTCTGCTTCTTGAAAAACTTCCAATCAGCTTTGTCTGCCCAACTGGGTGCCCCTTTGTGATGGAAGTACGCAAGGTTAACCTATGATGCTTCAAGACCAAACCCATGCGCTCTCGCATGTAATTCTCATTGAACTCCCAATTTAGGGGGTTAGGGTATTTTCTTTTCAATTCATCGATGACTGCCTGCTTCTTTTGGTCATCTTAGTACTGCCAGTCAGTAGCTATGCCGCTCCTGAAGTGGTGGCTCATCAAGTGCCTCATGGTGGCCATTATTGCTATGCCCTTTTTATCTTCTATTATCTCTCCAACAGCCGTGATTTGATAGGACAGGTCCTCGATCGGGTAAGGAGGACTCCAAAGTCAGAGCGAGTGGTGTCTGTGCGAACGCTTCTTGAGCGAGGAGTAGCAATGAGAGTAGGAGAGGGCAACAGACCTGACTGGTACTGGGTCTTGGGACCAAGTGGAGACTTGTAGGGATGTGAGTGTGCTAACTCATCTACATCTCCCAAGTCAGCACAACATAAGCGACCCCTCCTACTCTTCCTTCCCTTATGATGGGCACGCCTAGGTGATGACCCCTCAGTCAAAGGGGTAGAGGGGATGGCTGGACAGTAGGTCCAGTCATCAGTGTAGGAGAGGGAATTGCTAAGGTCCTCTGGGATAGCAGAGATAAGAATCTCGCTACCTCCTCATCGCTCATCTGTGCAACAAACTTGTCGGGACTCCCGACAAAGCCATGGGCTGCTATAACAAAGAAGTTTCCCGAGGGATAGTCACAGTGCCACGCCCGAGAGGAGTCGGGCCAGGGGTAGTCGTAGGGGTAGGCCCCTGCGGTGTCACTTGAGTGGAATCAAAGTCCTTTGGAGAATAGAGATAATGATGTCTCCTCCTATAAGGGTTTCTGTACTTGTCGAATGTGGATGTGATCCCATGTCTAATTTGGGGGGATTGGACAAACGTAGACACAAACACGAAAACAAAAAATAAAAAACAAGAGCGGGTAAGAAGCTGAAAGCATAAGAAGCAAAAGAGAAAGAGAAGCATAAGAGATAGAGAGGGGAAAAGAAGAGAAAGAAAAGGGGAAAAGAGATTGAAAGAGGGGAAAAGAACCAAATATGCATAAGAGAAAAAAGAGAGAAAGCATACACACAAGAGAAAAAGAGAGAAAGCATATGCTTATGCTTATGCTTATGCATAAGCATATGAGCATATGCTCATGCATAAGCATAAGCATAAGCATAGGCATAGGCATAGGCATAGGCATATGCTTATGAAAAGAAGAGAAAAAGAGAGGGAAAAAGAAGACAGGGAAAGGAGAAGGAGAAGAAGACATCTGGTCATGCATAAGCGTAGGTATAAGAGAAGGAAAAACATATGCTCATGAAAGAGGGGAAAAAGAAGAGGGGAAAAGAAGAGAAGGAAGAGGGGAAAACGAAGAGGAAAAAAGAAGAGAAGGAAGAGGGGAAAAGAGATTGAAAGAGGGGAAAAAAAAGAGGGGAAAAGAGCATAAGCATAAGAGAAGGAAGAGGGAAAAAGAGATTGAAAGAGAGAAAAAAGAAGAGAAGGAAAGGGAAACAGAGATGGAAAGAGGGGAAAAAAGAAAATGGGATAAGAGATTGAAAGAGGGGAAAAAGAAGAAGGAAAGAGGGGAAAAAGAAGAAGAGGGAAAGAGCATAAGCATAGGCATAGGCATAGGCATATGCTTATGAAAAGAAGAGAAAAAGAGAGGGAAAAAGAAGACAGAAGGAGAAGGAGAAGGAGACATATGCTCATGCATAAGCATAAGTATAAGAGAAGAAAAAACATATGCTTATGAAAGAGGGGAAAAAGAAGAGAGGAAAAGAAGAGAAGGAAGAGGGGAAAGGAGATTGAAAGAGGGGAAAAAGAAGAGAAGGAAAGGAGGGAAAAAGAGATTGAAAGAGGGAAAAAAAGAAGAGGGGAAAAGAGAAGGAAGAGGGGAAAAAGAAAAGGGGAAAAGAAGAGAAAGAAGAGAGGAAAAAGAAGAGGGCAAAAGAAGAGAAAGGAGCGAAAAAGAGATTGAAAGAGGGAAAAAAAGAAGAGGGGAAAAGAGAAGGAAGAGGGGAAAAAGAAAAGGGGAAAAGAAGAGAAAATGGAGAGGAAAAAGAAGAGGGGAAAAGAAGAGAAGGAAGAGGGAAAAAGAGATTGAAAGAGGGGAAGAAGAAGAGGGGAAAAGAGCATAAGCATAAGAGAAAGAAGAGGGGAAAATAGATTTAAAGAGGGAAAAAAGAAGAGAAGGAAAGGAGGGAAAAAGAGATTGAAAGAGGGGAAAAAAGAAGAGGGGAAAAGAGATTGAAAGAGGAAAAAAAGAAGAAGGAAAAAGAACAGAAGGAGGAGGGAAAAAAGAAAAGAGGAAAAGAGCATAAGAATAAGAGAAGAAAGAGGAAAAAAGAGCATAAGCATAAGAGAAAAAGAAAGAAAGCATATGCTTATGCTTATGCATGAGCATATGAGTATAAGAGAAAAAGAGAGAAAGTATAAGCTTGTGCTCATACATGAGCATATGAGCATATGCTCATGCATAAGCATAAGCATAGGCAAATACATATGCTTATGAAAAGAGGAGAAAAAGAGAGGAAAAAAGAGAGTGAAAAATAAGAGAAAGAAGAGAGAAATATTATGCTTATGCTTATGCATGAGCATATGAGAGAAAGAGGGGGGAAAAGAGAGAGGAAAAGAGGGGAAGAAGAGGGAATAAGAGAAGAGAGGGGATGAGAGGGTTCCTATGCGCATCACTGTAGCTAATGCATAAGGCGCTAGCTATAGGCCAATGCAAATAACGAAAATAACAAAAAGGAAAAAAGAGGAAGTACTTTCCTACCTAGAAAAGTCCCGCTTGGTGTTTCATGGACTGGCCCTACAAAAGAGAGGAAACATACCATTTTTTAGATAACTAGTTAGAGGAAAGAGAAGCAACTTCTCAAAGGGATTGGATTGAGGAGACAAGCATAAGTCTACAAACAAGAAGAAAGAGGAGGAAGAGAAATACTAAAAAGAGAAGAGGTGAGTCTTCTTTCTTTCACCAAATCTCATTTTTTGTCCTTAACTTCTAAAAATCAAGCATGAAAATTAGCACATAGCCTTAGCAATACAAGGAGAAACATGCTTCAACACTCACAAAACAAAATCTCACAGAAAATGAACCTACATTGCTTAAAGAGACTCATCTTCTTGAAAAACTTCCTTTCACACAAGTAAAGAGGGAGAAGGGTGGAGAGGGAGCACAAGTGTTGGGAGAGCGGTTAGGTAGGGTGAAGAGTGGGGAATAGAGAGGAGGAAAGCGAGGTCGTCGAATATAAGGTGGGAGGAGAGATTTTTACTTTTCCCGCAATAGAGATGTGAAAGAAAGCGTCGCGCGAGGTTTCGAGTTTAAGCGCCCAGCGTTGCTATATAGCGACATTAGTCAGTCGCTATATAGCGATGTTTATATCCAAAAAGTGTCGCTATATAGTGATGGAACAAGGCAAAGCGTCGCTATATAGCGATGAAACAGAGCATAGCGTCGCTATATAACGACAGTTCAAGGCACCTATTGTCAGAAGAGACAAAAGAAGCTCATGGGTGGCTATTTTTTGGATCTTAATAGATTTCCTTGCAGCTCATGTTGTGATTTTGAAAGTGTGCAAATGGAAGGGACGAGTGGAAGCTCGTCAGATGATGCGCCAATGCCTGGGAGCGCAGAGTGGCTTACAGAGAGGTTGTATTGTCATTGCACTCATTACAAGGCGAGAAGTACGACATCAACATCATATTGTCATGCGCCACTTGTAGATATATGGGGAGGAGCCCGAACCGATATCTACCATTGGTGTTACATGTGGTGATAGATCATCGATAAATGGGAAAGCGGCAGAGACGGAGAAATGGGAAAGAGAGTGGTGAAGCTGGAGCTTGGCGATGCCGGCGGAGGTGCAGTAGGGAATGCTACAGAGCCAGAGAAATGGGTATGACGTGAAGAGAAGTGGTGCAGCTGAAACTTGGCGAAGGTGGAGACGAGGAGGTGATCCGTGGTGTGGAGCGTGACGCCGAGGGTTCCTACAGGGAGACGGAGAAATAGTAACGGACGTGGACAGAGCAGATCTGATGGTGGAGCTTAAGCTGGGCGATGGCGGCGGACGGGAGATGAGGAGGTGAGCTCCATGGCGACGCAATGCAGCAAGCACGGAGAAATGGTCAACGAAAGCAGAATTCGTGGAGAAGCTGGAGCATGGCGATGGCGAATGCTGCAAAGACGGAGAAGCGGTGCGTCAAGCGAAGGAGATTTCGTGGTGGAGGTGGAGGGTGGCGATGGCGGAGTTGAGGAGGTGTTCCATGGGGAGTCTGTGGAGGGTAACGCCGATGGCGCCGGAGAAAGTGGCGTAGTTCTCTAAATCGGAGGCGGTGGCGGCGACGCCGTCCAGCAGCCGGGCGAAGGCAGGCGCCTGGAATTCCGCCAAAAAAGAGGCGGCGTCCGCCTTTACAAGCACCTCAATCAACTCCAAACAGTGGCGGCGCACCCGCGGTAAACTGGGCGACGGCGTCGGATGTCTCTCCAAAACGCCGCCTATTCCCTTTACTAGCTCCGCCCCGCTCGCTACTCCCGCCAGCCTCAGCTGCTCCGCTAACTCCCCCTCCTTTAGCCCTTGCACTATTCTCGCCGCTAGCCCCAGCGCCGCCTCCTGCCTCCGACCCTTCTCCTCCATCACCACCTTCATCACCTGCACACACACCACCTTACATTCCGTCATCGCCATTGCCACCTTCCTTTGCTTCACAACTTACAATTGCACGTAAAGAGAACATGCATTGACGGACGTAGGTGCGTCGACGTACGTACGTCGGTTCGACGTACGTGACGGGAGATGCGTTAACGACGTAAACACGAGACGCATTCGTGCGTAAACAGGGGACGCATCCTAACAGGATGCAGAGACGTTCGTAAACAGGAGATCCATCATCGACGACCCAAACCGCAGGTGCATCGACAACGTAAACAGGAGATACATCGATGTCCGTAAGCAGAAGATGCATCGACGCATAGAAGTACGTAAAAAGCAGATGCATCGACGTACAACGTAAACTGCAGATGCATCGACGTAAGTTGCCGTTTACCTGTGCCGTGCATCTTGCCACCCTCGCCTTGCACCCTTCGTCGTCTGTGTTCGAGCACAAACTCCGTAGTATGCTCATCGCCAAATGCCCTCGCTTCTCGTCGCCTATCATCCCCACCAAAGCTTGCACCACATCTCTCGTCCCCTCGCAGGTCGCACATCCTTCCTTCTCTAGCTTCAATCCAAGCATCCTCGCGCAGTTTTTCCCATCCTGTAGCGCCAGTAGCGTTAACGCTTCCCCGGCTTTCACCGCTACCTTCATTTGCGTCTTGTTGCCGTCCTCCATCTCCTTCAGAAATACCGCTAACAGACTTCGCATGATCCCTCCCGTCCGACCGATCACCTCCCTCACGTCGTCGTCCATGGCCAAGCTCGACAAAGTTCCTGCTGCAAGTTCATGGAACCGTAGCACGTCGTGAGACCCCGCTTGCTTTAGGTTCAAAATGTTTCGTAGATTTGTGATTGAAAACAGCACTTTAGCAATATCCTGTCGCAGATTCTTCCCCGCCACACCCGGGCAACGGGCCAAGAGGTTTAGAAGCTTAAGAGACAGGAACAAAATCGTATCCTCAGTCGATTGCGCACTCCACAGCAGTGGGTTGTTTTCTACATTGATAAGGCTGATCATCGTAGCAAGTACCCCTCTGGTAATCCCAATCTTGGCACAATTCACATTATTTCCGGCTAAATTAATCAGAATTCTTAGCCCCAAGTCGTAAGTTGCCAAGTCTTTCTCTGCAATCTGTCCACCAATGACCCCCCGGACATATTCCTGAGCGAATGGTAATTCCGTTCCGTCGCCCTGCGGATCGTCGTGAGATAGCAAACTGAAGATGGCGTCGATAGAGCCAGGAATTGCTGCCACTCGAACGCTATTCCGATTATATCTCACAAGATTGCGTAAGAGACGCGCTGCTGCTTTTCTTATTTTCTGCTCCTCATAGTTCTTCCAAGTGATCATCTCCAAGAGCCGCTCAACGGTCCCTTGTCGGGTGCTGATTGCCTTCAAAGTGTCGTCACAAAAATCTGCTTGATCCGAAAACGTTAACAGGACGCACAACCCACCCATTTGTTCAGATGGAGTATCCGATTGCAACCACGATATCGTGTAATCCAGCAGATCCATCTTCAGACCCTCATAGATACTCCCCGTCAAGCACTTAGAATACACATCGTAGAAGAAGCATCTTGTCGTGTAGCGATCATCGCTTGGCAACTTGCACAAGTCATCGTTCACCTTGACCAAGATCTTTTTCACAGAGATCTGATATTGCCAGTAAGATCTCTCGAGAAGGAAAACTAGAGCTTCAAAAACTGTAAGAACGTAGAACACGATGAGAGCAGCAGCATGATTGCTTGCTGCATCTCCTTCACTTGGCGTTCGGAATTTACGGCTGCTAAGACGCAAAACGGAGAGAACAATGCTGAGCACTGCAGAAACCAGTTGCATGGAATACAGAAACCCACTCACATGTTTGGCCTGGAAAATCCAGCTCATGAACGGAACCAGCGGCACCCGTGACAGAGACCACGTTCTGAGCAGGGCACGGGCATTGGTTTGACTTACAGGATGAGCTTCCAAACCTGGGGATTCCAATTGGTCCAGTGCGGATAAATGTTCCGGCCGCCTCGCACCTGTTGGGCTTACCAAGTTGGGGACAGCCCTGCGCAGAGCACCACTGCTGCGATAAATGGCATCCGATCCTTTGAGGTACGCTCGGGAGATTGTGCTTGTTGTTACATCTTGATGCTGCCACTCCAATTCGTGACTCCGGCTGAAGATCCTCGCGCCCTCTATGACCAGTATAACCGTAACAAACCAGAAATCTATTGTCTTAAGTGTTGGTGCATATCCACCGAGAATAACGACGGTGGCCCAGATAAATCCCAGAGTGCCCACCGTAGTAGCCAGCTTCTCCAAGACAGCCAACCTCATCGCGAACAAAATCAATTCTTTCTCTGGCGCATCCTTCCTCTCCTGATCTTTGCCTCTGTTTGTATTTACGCTTTGTACGGCGGGCGCCTGTTCTTTTATTTCTATACCACCGGATGCAACCTCGCGATCGCTCGACGGTCCAATGCGCTGCCCGCCTGGTACGTTTAGGAAGAAAGGAGAAGAATGGTGGCTACTGCCGCCGTCGGTTCCCGGGGAAGCGTCGGTAGCGCTGTCGTTCTTGATTTGGTTGTTGAGTGCCATCCTTCTATAATTAGCTGTTTACCCTGAAGGAGGAAGCAGGCTCGACCGCGGAATTACGCCATAGATGATAGAAGTGCGCGAAAGAGGATTCTGTGCTAGACAGGATACAACGAGATCATAGCAACACATGAGTTGTTGCCCAGCATCCAGGGCAGTGATGAGAACCTCCTAATGCTCACAGGACGAAAGAAGGGATCATCACTTACCTGCCGGACGTCCAGATCAAAGAACACGATATTGCAAAAGGAGATTATCTTTTGCGGCAACGTGCAGGAGACGGAAATCATCTAGAATCATGTGGCATAAGCAACAACCTGTTTCATAGTCGTCGTGGGCCGCAGCCAACAGCCTGCCAAAGTGACTCGTCGATGACTGTTGCACAACAACACAAAGCAACTATAGACGCGCTTGGTAGACACGCAAAATAGCGGGCGCGTCTATAGGCGTTGCTTTAGTAGAGAAATTACGGGCGCGTCTATAGGTGCGTTTAAAAGCTCGTTTATTTGCGCGTAAATCACCGCGTCTATTTGCGCGTTTGACCTGAGAAAATACGGGCCCGTTTAACATCCCGTTTATTAGCGCGTGTATTGCGCGTTTATTTGCGCGTTTACACTGAGAATCAGACGCGTAAATAGACGCGCTCCAGAGAATACAGAAAGTGAGATTTTGGTATACATCATTGCTTTCCAAACATTGCCCATGATTACCAAAGTACATAATTTTTTGCAAGCCCACATATACAAGAATTAAGTGAAATGAGGAGAATGAGACAATATGTAAAATAGTTTTGCCAATATCAATTGTGGGGCTACGGTTCAATCTCATCCTCAATGAGATCAACCCTTGCCAAACTATCTACTTCTACAAATACATTCAACCCACTACTACTTGTGCCACTCATGTGCTCATCGAAATCAACATCTCCAATGGTAGGCTCGTCCTCACGGGTAATGTCGGCCTCAATATCTATATCTCCTATCTCATGATCATCCTCCTCTCTTGTATGACGGTCATCATCACGTCCATGGCCATGATCATCCTCCATACGCTCCATATTAGTAAATGTACTATACATCACTTTGGAACGTGGCATAATAGGTATGACATGCCACCATCTATTATTATCCACCATTGGTTGATAGACAACCTAATTCAAACACAAATACAATCATGTTACTTTTCTTGTATCAAATATTTAAAAGCGAGTATTTTTATGTGTGTGCACAGTACCTGTTCACATTGTTGCGGTAGTACTAGTGTGTCCTTCCTACTTTGCCAAAACTTTGTGGAGTCAATAGTTACAAAGCCACTTGCATGACGTTTGATTGTTGCATTAGGGCCTCTTTCCACCACATCCTTAAACCACTTTACATCCAAAACATACACAAAGAAGCGTCAAAAGTCAAGCATAATGATATCTTGGATTATGCCACAATAATCATCCATGGCTCCATTGGCTCCCTCAAAGCTAGCAATGATGCCGCAATCTTGTGTGTTTCTCTTATCATCAATCTGTTGTGTTCGAAAATGCTTGCCCTCACACCATATAGCATTGAACATAGTGCACTACACCAAGAAAAAATCAATTAAATAAGCAATCTAAATTATAAAAAGCTCCTAACTTATGCATAACATTCTATATACCGACCTTGCTCATGCATCCCCTAGCATACTCCCATTCTTCCATTGTGATATGCATCCCCTCGTCTTTCTCTGCTTTCTCCATTTCATCAAGTAGCCAATCCACATGAATATCCTTTGGAAGTGCTCTTAGATGCTGAGGGTATGGCACACGAGATCCGTGGTGTGTACGAAAGAGGGCCCTTTCTTCTTGTCTTCTTGCCTTTGCATCCTCGTATCTTGTCACCCATCTTTTCATCACATCACTATTAAGCACGCAAAAGACGCAACTCCGTGTCTATTACTTTGTTGCGTCCTTTTCCTTGAGGCACAATAGAGGTCATCCTTAGGTCTTCATCATCTCTCCATAGTCGTGGGAGAGAGCTATCCACATCAACAAGAAACTCAGAAATATATACAAGTGACTCTTGTATCAACCAACCCTCGGCCATGCTACCTTCGGGTCTTGCATTTTGCCTCACGAAGCCCTTCAACGTCTTCATGAAGCGCTCGAGGAAGAACAACCATCGTGCATGTATAGTACCGCATATAGCAATCTCATCCACCAAATGTACTATGAGATGTAGTTGGCTTGTGAGAATAGAACGTGAAAATGTCTCCTCCACTAAACAAACCGCCTCCACTGACATAACTCGAGCATTCTCAAGCATGGTGGGATCTATTTCCTTTGAGCTCACATACCTCACAAGCTCGCCCATCTTGTAAATACAATCTTTCATGTCCTTTGATGCACTACGTGAAATGCTAGTAGGTAGTATGAACTGAACCCGCGAGGAGGTGGTTGATTAGTTGCTAGCTATTCACTCACAAATTTGAAAGGAAAAAGATATTATGCATATAAAATACTTACTTGGAGCATCTTGTGCCAATCATGAGATTTCAAGCCATATAATTGCTCTACAGCTCTTTTCTTGCTCTTTGTAAAGGCTCCCTTCAAACACCTCATGCATCCAGTGGGAGTACGAATTGTAGTAATAGCGCGCTTCACCGTCGCCATCTCTAGCTTTGATAACATCCACGGTGCACGAGGTAAAAAAACACGCCCATTTGGTCTCTCTTGAGGCCAAGCTTCACGCATCCTCCCTGTGGTACGTAGATCCTCCCTTATGCCTGCCGAGTCTCGTGTCCCATTCAAATGCTCCCAAATGGTAGATGCCACATTCTTGAAGATATGCATGGGATCGAGCAGGTGATTGATCTTGAGGTGGGACCAATATGGTAAACGATAAAAGATGGAGTATCTAAACAAAATAAAGTGTTAGCGCGCAATCTTTACTTCCAGCCAATCTTTACTTCCAGCCAATAGTTACAAATCCTTACCGGCTCATGCCAAGTGGTGGAGGAGTCGTGGAACCGTCCCAAATTCTCATCCAATCTCCCGCGGTGAGTGATTGTGGGAGGACTTCATTCCAAGGGGCAACATATCTAGGATGATCAGGTGGGAGAAATCGATGGTGATTCTCATAGATGACCTTATTCAATGCGTCTGCCCGTGAGGCAACTAGCGAAGGACCACAAACAGGACATGCATGGTAACCCGATGTAGTGAGACCTGAAACAATAGATGCAATTAAGAGTGGAAGGTGGGTTTAGGGTGCCACGTCCTTTGCCTATTCATAATTAAAAAATGCAATGCTTACCTGAACACTCGCGCCATAGCCTGGGAAGTCATGCATCGTCCACATCAAGTCTGCTTTTTGCAGTTGAAGTCTCGTGACGAGGGAGGCCTGCTCACATCATGCACCTCGATACCTCTCCAAAGTATCTCTAGCTCATCAATCAAAGGCTCCAAATAAACATCAGGGTTTTTGACTTTATGTTTCCCTGGAATTAGAAGGGACAGCATGACATGTCCTTTCTTAATAGCCATAGAGGGTGGAAGATTGTAATTCACCAATACCACTGGCCATACACTGTAAGACGTGCTTTTGAGACCAAATGGGTTCACACCGTCCATACCCAATCCAAGTCTCAAGCTCCTAGGTTCTTCCTTGAAGCTTGGCCATGTGTCTTCAATATGCTTCCACGCAGGAGAGTCCGCGGGAGTTCTCCACTTGCCATCGGTTGATCGATGGGAAGAATGCCATGACATGAGCTCTGCAATAGATTTGCACTTGAACATATGTTGGATGCGAGGGATTATGGGAAAATGTCGCAATATCCAAGGTTTTGAGATCTGCTCTATATCTTGCCTCTCCACAAGTAGGACACTCTCTTGCATCCTTATGTAGTCCACGAAACAAAACGCAATCGTTGACACATGCATGGATGCGCTTGTAATCTAATCCTCCAAGAGAGGTCGCATGTTGCCTTGCCATATCTCTTGAGGTCGGTAATTTATTCTCCCTTGGAAGCATTTTACACAATAGCCTGCACGTAAAGACCATAAATGAGGAAAAGCATTCGAGTAATTGACCCACGCGCATAATTCGAGCAAAATCGACTTTAAAGCTTACTTGAGTAATGCATTCAAACTTGCATTGCACCATCCATAGATGGTTTGCAAGTTTAGTAACTCAAGGGAGGCACGTAAACAGAGAATGTGCACCCCTCAAACAGTGGAGTCGATGCTACGGTAAAAAGATCATCCTGCTCCATGCTATTTTCCCTCCCTTGATGGACATATAAATCCTGCACCATATCATCAAACACCTCCTCCTCCACGGCTTCATGAGGTAATGGCTGAGGGCTACTATCACCATCACTCCATGCATCCGTAACGGTCCCTCCTGAAGATCCCACCTCATATCGCCGACGCTTCGCCTTCTCACGATGGGCATAGGGTAACATGTGCGGGTGTGGCACTGCATCCTGTATCAAATTAAAACGAGATCATAACTCAAACATATGAACACCCATAGGTATCTCAATCAACCTTAACTTACAAACCCTTACCCTGTTTACAGTCACATCCCATTCTCCATACTTTGAGATATGATTGAGTGTAATCCTGCGTGCACGATACATGTTTCCTCGACATCGATCACACAGACATTTGATTTTTTGCTCCAACCACATTTCGCGATGGTGGATACGGAGGGATTCATCCTCACTGGAGCTACTTGTTGAAGATGGAGACATCCTACAAACAAACAACCCACCAAATTTGCTCTTCTTCAAATGCTTAATTTAAACTCTATGTTGCGTCTATCACCGCGTCTATATTCGCGTCTATCATCGCGTCTAACAGCGCGTCTAAACACGCGTCTAGTCTGTGTATTCAAACGCGACTATAGACGCGCTAATAGATGCAGCTTTTAAACCTGCTTTTCGGCGCACCGCTCGCTTTGCTTTTCTTTTCATTACTTAAACTTCGCGAGCGGCTTCTTTTCTTCTTTATTAGCAGTTCTATAGATTCGAAGCTTAAGAGAGAGCCTCTCATACACAGTTCCAAGCTTTCACTCAAGAGAAAGGGACCGTACCTACACTTGTTTCCAAGCCTAAAGAAGAGGAGGAGTACGAACAAGGAGAAGAAACAAGTTTGGAAAAGAAAGATCCTTCCATACCTTTTTCCAAGTAAGTCCTTTTGAAGTTGTTCTTGCTTGCTCTTTCCAGTTTTGTACTTTCTCGCATCCACGAAACGCAGGGTCTAGGTATGAGCGACACGTTCTTTTGTCGGGCGAAACGTCCTTTTCGACTTTTTAGTATTCTCGCCTGTCGGAACGCGTCTATACATGCGTCTGAAAAAGCGTCTAAAAGCGCGTCTATTCACGCCTCTGGCTTGTTGCAGACACACACAGACACATCTGTAGACGCTGAGGCAGACGCTTTGTTAAACGGACTTTTAAACGCACTATTAGATGCGCTTTTAGACGCACTGTTAGACGTATTGTTAGACGGACTGTAGACGGACTGATAGACGCGCTTTTAAACGCACTGTTAGACGGACTGTTAGACGCGCTTTTACTTGAATTGTTAAACGCTCTGTTAGACGCGTCTATAGACGCGCAGATGAGACGGGTCTATAGACGCGCTCTGATAGAGCCTGTTTTTTTTTTTCCCCTTTCTTCTCAGCTCCCAAAGTAATAGATTTGTTTCCTATTTTCCAGTTCAAGATGTGGCCAGGAAGTGCTTCTAGCTCACCTGATCCGCGGCAATCAATTTGGAAGGATTTATATAATCTTTTAGGGCACCCTCCTAGTTCTGCGGAGTTATACGGGTATATGACGGGTACCCTTAACACTCCCCAGGAGTCGGCACTACAGACTCCGAGCCACCCCACACCGCCTGAGATCACCCCAGCAGAGTCCGCACAGCCGTCTTATGCCCCTTCCCCCGTACCGTCTTATGCCCCTTCCCCCATACCGTCTTATGCCCCTTCCCCCATGCCGTCAGGAGGTCCTTCTGTCTCGACGAGCCGTCGACGTACTCCCCAGCCGTCGAGACTCGGTTCTCCAGCTATGAGTGGTCAGCGTAGTCTCGTGCAGTCCCCAGCTACGAGTGGCCAGCGTAGGAGCTCGACACGACAGGGTAGCAGGCGTAGTAGCAGGGAGAGCGGTGGCGGATGCTGCTTTGGGCCATGTGGCGGTGAGGAGGATGATGATTCAGATGATTTAGACGTGCCTCTGGGTGATGGTACGATTTATTATGACATCACTCAGACAGGAGGCATCTTGATGGATGCGCGGGGGAAGGACATCATGGCCTTTATGCGCTCTGTAATTGCTAACAATTACAGAGATTGCTTTATCCACTATAAAGACCACCCAAAGAGGTTGGCTGAGGAGACCCTCGCTGCTGTTCGCTCTAGGTAACCTAACCCCCCCAATCGCCAGTTCACAGATAAATGGGGGAAGTCAAAGATTGTTACGATACTTAGCAATAAAAGATCTTCCCTTAAAAGGCAGGCACTAGCGGAGCTTGCTAGGCTTGAGGCAGGTCAACCTCTAAGGGGCCCGCCCCACACCGCTCACAAGCGTGAGTGGAAGAAGGCAATGAAGTCAGCGAGGGAGGAGCCCAGTCTGCAGCACGTGGAGGCACGGAGGATCCAGATGGAGGAATATGGAAGCGCGCATTTTGGAGCAGGGGGTGTTGAATCATGGGAGGCCCAATTTGTAAGTATCGATCTCAAATTATATTGCTTATGTAGTTTATTAGGAGGTTGGTTGTTTCTTTGTACTAATCCCTCCACAAAGTGTATCACGGTCATGCAGCTTGAGATCGTGGGCAGATACCCTACTCCAGTGGAGACAGCCTACCACCACCACCATCGCAGAGGAGATACATGGAGGCACTTCTATGATGATGGGTTGATTACTGAGGAGCAGTATACCCGAGCTACTAGACAGGCCCCCCAGGTATTTGAATGTAATTAAATAATGCCAAAATTATAAGTAAAGATTTGATTTTTCATACATTGATATATGTTGTCCCTTGTTTACAGCCCCATGCACAAGACGACGAGGAAGATGAGGAAGGAGGTGCAGAAGGGAGCGCAGAAGGGAGCGTGGAAGGCAGCGAGGATTAGTCGTAGAAGTAGTGCTACTATTCTTTTTTGTACTTAAAGCCATTGGCTTGGCTTCGTGCCTCTTGTATATAGACTCCTCTTATTTTTTGTACTTGAAGCCACATGACATGGCTTAGCTTCCTTATTTTTTATACTTGAAGCCACATGACGTGGCTTAGCTTTGTGCTATATGTATATACAAGCACTTTTTGAGCTTTCAATTTTATTGCGTTTTGGAGTTGTAATATTTTATTTGGAATTGTAATTCAAATGCGGTTGGCTATAAGAATTGAATTACAGAATGTGGATATGGGATTCTTGTAACTATATAGCATACACAACATACACAGTACTATTCTGTAAAATTTTTTAAAAAAAGGCGCGTCTATCAGTGCATTTAAAAATGCATTTATATCCGCGTCTGTCTGTTCGACTTGCGTCTATACGCGCGTTTATAAAAGCATTTACAAGCATGTTTATTTATGCGTTTCTGGGCACGTCTATACGCGCGTAAGTTTGATATATAGACGCGCGTATAGACGCGTGTCTCCAGACGCGCAAATAGTCGCGCCTGTAAGTTTTTTATTTAGTTCATAAAACGCGTCTATGCGCGCGTCTATGGGTGCTTTGTCTTGTTGTGTTGGAAGGTCGTTCACCTTTTAAACCCTCATTGTTTCAACAATTTCAGCTTATAATTTGCGAATGTGAAAGTGGAAAGGTAGCTGTTTTACAGCGAAGAATTACAAATTTTCACCGTCTTTTATCAAGGATGTGTTACAATTTCTCTTTATTTATTTTCGTTGTCAAAAATTTTCATTTTGTAATGCAAAGCACACTTATATTACACATTTTTTAGCAAAATGAAAATGTGCGGAATAAAGATTATATTAAAAGAATACCATGCCAGCTATAGGAAAGCGTTTTTAGGTGAAAGTCTTTATCTTCTCATTGGAAAAAGGAGAGTATAGATAGGCTAGATATTTTTTAGCAGAAAATCAAGGCTTCTCATTAGGAAAAGCAATTTCAATTGTAGTTAAAGGGTCACCCCACACTTGCTGCCCTTCCTATAATTGTTGTTGAAGCGTTAGCTCCTCCCACATGAACTAATTGTTGTTGAAGCGTCACCCCCTTTCACATGAACTGCAAGAATGATTGATCCATTCACGTGGTATATAGTCCCCACACAATAGATAAGGATGGGTACACAAAGTGGGTGGCCATCTCAAGTTGACCCCAATCCACATATACAATACATGAGTATTTAATTGGTACACAAAGGCTTAGTGCACATGCTCAAAAGAATGCGTAGTTGTTCAAGATCGACGTTTGGTTCACATGCAAAAATACTCAAGGAGCTTCAAGCTTTTAATGGAGGAGTGCAAGCATTTAATGGAGGAGTGTAGGAGTCCTTTGCATATTTGCAAGGAGTTGTGCAGGGAGAGCTGTGCATCTTTGATTGGCTTGCCCATAGAGATCTAAAGCATTAAAGGCAGCTCAGTCGAGCACCAGTGCCACATGCCAGATTTTAATTGGCTTGGAGAAAATGGTGCTCTGGAGCTCAGTTTTGCAACCTCCGGCAAAATGGAGGTGCCATTCTTGACATGAAAGCCGCTTCACTTTTGCCTAAAAAGTAGTGCCAACGTAGAAAATGCATCACCAACCTTGCATAATTGGCTTTGCGTGCATTGACCAAAGTGAGATTTCAAATTGACCACACAACCACCTTCTTAATGATTCTTATCTCAAGCTTACTGCAAGTATTTTGGTTGGCCTCTTGCCACCATGAGTCTCTGCCTCTAATCATACTTTCCCTAAGAATTACACTTTTCATGGGGTACTTGCTCTTGAAGAACACAATCTTTAATGTTGCCTCTTAATGGTAATACTTGTCTTGTCCCTAGTTGCACTTAGCAGCTTAACATAGAAAATGACACGATTGACCATATATGGATGAATCTTTATCATGATAAGGATTGTTTCCCAACCATGTACCTAAGCACCAGAAGTGAGGTAGGAATGTAGGTTTCCCTAGCAAAGATCAAGGTCCAATACATGTCGGGGACACAAAGGGCATGCAACATATCCATTATGAATGGAGAGATCAAGCTTTGACATGGTATCGTCTTGTTGGCACCACATTGTTGGGGAGATAAAGGGCATCATGCAATTGTGATGGAGGATCAAGCTTGGTAGTATGATCTTGTTGGCAACATATACTTTTCATGGGGTACTTGGTCTAAGCATGGTTAGGTGACATGCTTTTTGTGCTTTATGAAAGCACATAGGACATTACTTATAGCACAAATTATGTACCTTAATATATGATTTTTTTAAAATATCAATGTTCTTCTCATGTTTTTTAATGAACTTACAATATTGTTAGAGTCAAAAAGCACATTTTATCATTGCAATAAATTTTTAAGGTTTGAAATAGGTGTCCTATACCACTAAAAGCATTAAATGTCCCGGATAGTGGTTTTTGTGTCACCTTCCCATGCTAAGACCCAAATTTAGTGCAATAACAACAACATACTACACTTCCACATGTTAGTACAAAAAACAAGATGTATGAAATAGCACCACCAAAACCAACTCATAAGAGGGAGTAGCAAATGCACATATGTTTTCACTTGGGCAAGTCTACTTGTCCAAGTATTGACTGATGAAGTTATTTACTCTAGGCACTTTCCAAGGCCATCCAAATGGCTTATTTACTCTTTGAATCAAATTGTGTAAGTGTTTGAATTGAGATTATGTATCTTAATTAGATCGTTGAATTACAAGAAACACGTGACTCTATAGTAACATTATACAATTGTTCAAAGCCACACTTTTGGTTGAGAGCTAATGTTGCTAGCTTCTATTCGGAGATTTAATTCACACACACACACACACACACACATGCACACACACACATGATGTTTTTTGCCAAATATTCTCACATTTTTTTTAGTTGTTGTTATGATAAGACCTACACATTATCTGTCTATCCAAACAAGCTATCAATTCTTATACAACTTATTATCTTTGCTCAATGCTCGCCATTTTTTATGGAGTTGGGGATATAAATAGATATCCCGTTTCATCTTACATGTATATGCTATATGTAGATTGATTGTGAAGTATCCATATCTATATTGATTTTGTGCTCTCTCTCTCTCTCTATACATATATATGTATGTATGTATGTATGTATATTATTATAGATACTTTCTCGTATTCATATTGATTCATGTTGCCAAGAGACACATTAACATACCATATGTTGCACCACTCTTAACAAAGGTGTAACGCTATTCATGTAACAAGCTCTCAAATAAACTAATGTTTATTGTTACAGTTATGCTTTCATACTTGTCCTTCATGACATACATGGATTCATTGAAATTATGGAGATTTTTATTTGAGCACATATGGTTATTACTCTATACTTGATCTTTCCAATAGAAGTCACATCTGGTGATACGATGATAGGAGTGAGTCTTGAAATTGATGATTTAACCTTATGCCCTTCTTGCAAGTTTGAGTTCATATCTTGAAACTACTCAAGCAGGGCCTGGTTTAATATAGCCACCAACGAGTTCATCCATCTTAGATTGTATTGTTTCGCCAAAATTTTTGACTTTTGTGTCACACACGTAGATGCTCCTTCATCCTCCTAGATGTGAATCTGATAATTATTAGATGTGAATCGTATAATCAAGGGTCATTAGTTTATCAAATATATTGATCATATTTTGACATTGATATTGCTTTAGAGCAATTGTTCTATCAAACATCAATTGTATATATCAATATATGGTTTGCAATTGGCCTCGTGATTCATTTATATGGGACACATTTTGGTGTGTGTGTGTGTAGATATGTATAAACTTCCACAATCTTTAAGCACTAACTAGTTTGTGGTAAGCAGCTTTTCTATCATTGAGCACATAACGACTAACTCGAAATTGAACTTGAATCCAAGCATTTTATCTAATTTTTAAAGGAAAAAAGTGAATGAGTAAAAAAATGGACATGATACACGACACCGGGTCGATTAGATCGGATCCTCCCTGTTAGGGGTGGTGATTTATTACTGAATTGGTGAGGTCCATATTTTGGAAGTTGACACCCAACAAATACATGAACAAGGTGATGCTCACAAGAGCTCATAGCTTATTCTCATTGAAGTCCATACAATATTGTCACATGGACTACAACCATATGCATGAGGCATAGTCATTCTTTTATGTTACATCTAGCTTGGATTTGTTTGCACCCTCGCATTGAAAATATGCATCAAAATAGAGGAATCTTGTAAGAATTTAGATTGAAAATTAGTAATTTGAATGAACGAGCAATTAAAAATATTTATATGATAATATATGATATAATTATTATACCACACATAGTGTGGACAGGGAGGCGGCACACTTCCTTCCCCAAAGAGTTATAATCCGAGGGAGCGGACCCTTCCCCATGTATCGAGATTGATAGCATTGAGAATGTTAAGACTAAGAATAAGTCTCATGAATGAATAAGATACCGGCATATCAGTTGAATGTCTATAGTCGTATTCATAGTCGAATGCCATTCAAATCACCATGTGCACCAAGTGAAATTCAAATTCTCGTTATCTTTTGGTGATTTCTTTGATCTTGGAGGCAGAGAAAAGGTGACTTTGCAAGTCATCAAGCACACGGTCTAGATGATAGTAGATGCTATCAGCCAAGGTGAAAAGCATTGTGATTGGAGCAATGTCTAGGATATTGATGTGGAAGCCTGGTAAGTCTTTAATAAATGAGATCCCATAATTATACTTTGCCTAGCCGATGAATGGACTAAGTCAATTTGCCAGAGAAGCAAAGAACAATCGATGCAATCTCTTTGGTGAATTCCCTCGACGAAAGTGCAACAAACATGCTAGCAAACCCGTGCGCTCCACCAGCCCATCAATGAAGCCTGTAGGCTTTGAATCAGTTGCAACCCTAAATCCTAGATTCTAGACTTTGAAATCTTAACCTTATACACTTAAACCCTAAACCCCGAACCCTAAACCCTAAATCCTAAACCCTTGATGCTAGACCCTAAACCCTAAACCCTAGGCCCTAAACCCTAGATTCTAGACTCTAAACTCAACCTTATAAACTAACCTATAAGCCCTAAAACCTAAACCCTAAATTATAAACTGTAAACCCTAGACACATGACCTTAGATCCTTGCCCCTACATCCTAGACCCTAAAACCTAGATCTTACACCCTAGAACCTAGATCCTAGACCTCAAACCCTAAACCCTAAATCCTAAACCATAGATCCTAAACCCTAGATAAGCCCTAAATTGTAATAAATAGTTATTAAATATATTTATTTGTGCAACAGGTTGTGTGCACCCCCAACCTATTGCTAGGGCAACATGTTGGTGGTGCATATTATAAATTTTTGCGCAAATAAGGAAAATTTGATGATTTGTGCAATATGTTGTGTGCACCCCCAACCTGTTGCATTTGCAATAGATTATGTGCACCCCTCGTGCACCCCCAACCTATTGCATGTGCAACAAGTTGGGGGGTGCACCCAAACTATTGCACAAATCATCAAATTCTCTTGATTTGTACAATAGGCTATGTCTACCCCCAACTTGTTGCACATGTAATAGGTTGGGTACACCCCCAAACTATTGCATATGCAACAAGTGGGAGTGCACACAATGCATTGCACAATTCAATTAAGTTTCTTGATTTGTGGAGAAATACTTGTTTTAGCCTTGAAAAAATGCATTCATTAAAAAAAGAGTTAAGAAGAGCTATTCCCGAAAGTAAAGTGAAATAGTTGAAATGGCTCAAACAAGGGTGCAAGCTCCTTATAATATGTTAGGATAGGATGTATAATGCTTGATTTATGGAGGTTAAATAGTTTTTTGGTACAGAGCCTTGAAAAAATGCATTTACTAAAAGGAGTTAATAAGAGCCATTCCTAAAAGTAAATTGGGAAGCAATCGGAATGCATGTCTAGTTCTTGGCATTTGTGGAACACCTTGTCTTTTTTGGAACATGGTCTTGGCAATAATTTTGTCAACTGGTGTGCATGCACTTCATGGATTTGTGAGAGAGTGATGTTATGGAAACTATATAAGTTTGAATCAATGTCTATGACAGGAGAAGACCTTAGTGTCTATATGTGCTTAGCAATCCTTCGCGCTACCTTTGATGGAAGAGGTAAGTTATCCTTGGTTATCAAGCTATCTCCAATGTTTCTACAATTGCATATTGTTTTCATACAGAATACAGAAGTGGGTGAGCTTGAATTCTATTTGGTAGTGGCAATGGGCTAGCTGGAAAATTAATGCCTTCTATTTGATTTTTCATCAGGGATCTTTGACAATGGGTGCAACTTTGCAAAGGTTGCTATGTCAAAGCTTCAGCACCTAAATCTTATAGTTTAGCATTTTCCACTCTCTGTGTACCTCAAATTATTGCTTAAATTATTTGTTGATGGTTTTTTTTTTTGAAGCTTGAAACATCTAAGGTTGTAGACGATGAGATGTGTGGATAGGGAGTGTTATAATGTCCACCTCTACCTCCTCTTCTTCACTAACAAACTCCAATTTCACATGACAAGGATCCACAATCAACCTTGTCATCCATGTTTTGATATCCATAGCAATCATTATATCCTCTTCACTTTGCACCATATAATTATGTACACCACACTTTCCCTTGAAGATGTAATATCTTGCATTGTCCTCTGCGTTCGTATAAAACAATAGCATCATCTAGTCTTGATTGATGTTGTGGGTGACCTTCCTATAGCACTTTCATGTCCTTATCCTTGCACATTGGTCTCATCTAAATTCCAAATATTGCTAGGTAGGGAGTTATGCATTTTGTGCATGAGCTTAAAGTTATCATGAAGAGTCTTGATAATATTAAGATGAAGACGAGGGTAAGAGACTTATCAAGGCTTGGCAACCTAAAACGTAATTTTTGGATGGCATCTTTGAAATGACCAACGGTGAAAGAGGTACTTCTAGTTTGGCAAATTTCACATGGTTTGAACCTCAACTCCTAAAGAAGGTTGCAGAGTGGCCTCACCAAACCATGCAAATTGAGAGATATAGAGATCACAAGTTAGACCAAAATGTATGACCAATTGCCACACAAAGTAATTGTGATCAAGAAGGGTCTTATCAATGAGTCCAAAAGTAGGATCGTTCATGGTGTGGACATGAAGGTGAGTTGACTATAAAAAAAGACACAGCAAAGATAGAAAGGGAGGAGTCAAAAAAGCTTTTAAAAGCAATGGAAATAAGAGAACCTCTAGAAAAAGGACACTAATTGCAAAGCAAGGGGCATAAAGTGAAATGAATGCTGGTTAGGATGATATTGCAGCATCTCAAATTGTTTGGGCCACACGATTGAAGGATGATTGAGACATTTTAGTTTAGCAAATCAAGCAAAGCACCGCCGCAAAGGTCCATCACATAGGAAGGGAGGGTAGAAGGCCCAATCAAATAGATTGACCCAAGAATGCCAATACTACTTGCTTCTTTTATGGGAAGGAAGCTCATTGGGAGAAGGAATCAAGACGATGGAACAAGTAGGCCAAAAATACTACAAAGGGCTTGCAAAAAAGGACGAACAAGCAACAACAACAAGCCTAGTTTTGGCACATATTGAGGCAAATGTGATCACAAAGTTGCAAGAATCCCAAAGACCAGATGAATCAATGAAATCCAAAAGAGGAAGGGATTTTCTAGAAAGAAAAGAAGAAGATTGGAATCGAGTCACCAAGTCATTACAACAAAAATAGGGAATGGCCAATGCACCTCCATGTAGTCATCAAATCAATTAGAATACAAAGAAGGTAGAATGCAGTCAAACACAACACCACGTAAATGAATGCCATACCATGAGAGGAGAGTGATGAGGAAAGAGAAGATACCCAAGTGGAGTAAAATCAAATCAATACATCTTGGGACAAATTCAATGAATTAAATCCAATGATTTCCATATGTTAGCTATTGGGAATTGCTCCACACTGCACACAAAGCCCTTTTAATATCATCCAAAAAACAAGCAACCACTGGCAAAAACTCTAGAAATTCAATAAAGATAAAGAATCAACTGGTTTTTTAAAAGACCTTACTGGATTTCATTACCCATAAGGTGTTTGAAAGACACAATCTAGCATACACAGCACAAAGACAATATAGATAACCTGCATTGTCAAAAGGCATCAATTAGCTATTGATATGCACATTAGGATCACGAAGAGCTATTGTGCAAAATTGCATGCTATCCAAATATTTAGAGTAAATATAATTTAATTGGCACATATTTGGGTTACTTGTTTGACAACCATGATATAGCATCTTGACCAAGGAAAAATGCACACTAGAAGACATGGGCCACTTTCCGACACCGATTGCGACATTAAATACAAAGAAATTTTTTGTTTAACAAGTGGAAAGTGTCGAAAATTCTGTCAGTGTGGACGTCGCGTTAGTACGAGAGTCAGTGTCACCGTCGATAAAATAGGCCCTATAGTGTCGATATGGGTGTCCGTGTGTAGTCATCGATATGTATCGACACTACAATACGGGCATTGGTATATACCGACCTTTTTACATAAGCTTTAAAAAAAATTGGTGGGGCAGGATGGGGTTGTTTCGATCCCATCATGCCCCACATAGTTCTTTTTTCCATTAAAATCATGATTAAATGTTGCAAATACAGAGGTGTACATTACAATCTTGCAAAGAAGGTCTATAAAGTAATGGCAAATGTGCCAAAGCAATGTGCTACAAAATGGCGAATCCATCGAAGTAATGCGCTAATGCGTTACAAAATGGCAAAAGAGCCGAACTCCAAAATGGCAAATCCACCGAGGTAATCTACTACAAAAGGACAGAAGTGCCGAAATATTGAATGACTAAATGTCTTATCCTACTATTGCTCTTCCTCATCCTCCTCACCCTCGGTCTCTCTGCATGTGCCCTGCTCATCCTCCTTGCCCTCCTCATCCTCGGTCTCTTTGTGTGTGCCCGATCCCTCACCCTCCTCTTCTCTTGCCTAACCGCTTCTTCTTCAAATCCAGTCTCTCCGTCCGGATCTTCGGATGGGTTGAACATGCCTCCCTGAGAATGAAACAAGTTAGAAAAACTAAGAGCGTTGATTGTAAGAAAATGGTGATAGTCAAATGATAACGAAGAGGAATAAGGTATACTCACATGACGCGCCACCACCCTTTCCCAATCAATATGGACTCCTTCTTTCTCCTTCTCCTTAAACCATTTTTTGGCTCCAATTTTGAACACCCTTCTATACTCCTCATTGTCTGGAGGCCTTCCAATCATAGATTCCAGTGGATCCAAATTCAACCAGTTAGATATGAATCACAGGACATTTGAACGATTGAACATATTAGAGATTTAGTAGAAGATAAATGTATACTTACCACCCATGCCTTGTTGCCAAGTCTGCCACTGCTCTTTAGGTGCGAAGGACCTGCAGTCTCTAGACGTATCCTTGCCACCCTCCACTAAGGCTCGAATGCATTTGGATTCTCCTTGTAATCCTTCTTCTCTCTCTTCCAATCCTTCGGGTCTATTGACCCTGGCTTGTGCTTACCATCCTAAATAGCATCCCTTAATTTGTCTCTATGAGACTTAAGGAGCTCCCCCATCCGTGTAAGCATGGCATTTCGATCAAACTCATATCCTTTAGTATTTGGAAATTGTCTCTTGAGGGCACCTATGATCACCTCCTTGGCTTTCTTGTCCTATTGGTTCCAAGGTTTGCATACATCATTGGAGAAGTGGGTGCTCACCAACTCCTCATGTATGTTGTGACCGCCTTCCCGTCCTTGTCCTGTATAACCTCCCCAATGCTGTTCACTCTATAGGATAGGTCCTCGAGCAAAACAAATTCTAAAGGATTCACGATGGATGGAGTAGCAAAGCTAGAGCGAGGGGTGGAGCGAGCACTGGAGGAGCGAGGAGTAAGGGAGCGAGTTGTCTCTCTGGTGCTGTGGCCTATGAGTGGAGAGGGCAAGGAACCTGACTGGTGCTATGCCTCATGATATAGGGGAAACGTGGAGGGATGGAAGTTTGCAGAATCATCTACATCCCTTGTTCTGCCACATCACACTCTTTCTAGACCTACAATGGGTACACCCAGGCACCCAGGCGATGACCCCTCAAAAGGGGCTATAGGGGATGGCTGTCGAGTAGGTAAAGCCATTGATGTCCTTGATCTACCCCCAAGGGGTGTAGGAGAGGGAATAGTTGAGGTCCTATGGGACAGGAGAGAGAAGAATCTCACTGCCTTTGCATCGCTCATTGATGTTATAAATTCATCAAGACTCCCGATGAAGCCATGGGCTAATAGCAAAGGTGTTCCTCGAGGGGTAATCGTAGGGGTAGATCCTTAAGGAGTTGGCTTGTGGGAAGTCTACCTCGGGGTAGTCATAGCAAGAGTAGGCCCCTAAGGAGTCAGCTGAGTGGAATCAAAGTCCTCTAGAGAGTACAACCCATGACGTCTCCTCCTATGAAGGGTCCACTGATCACGGGGTCTGTCCTCTCCGAACGTGTGATGTGCTGACGTCTAATTTGGGGGGATTGGACAAACAGAGACACAAATAAGAAAACAAACATAAATATAAGAGCGAGTAAGAAGCGAAAAAAGCAATATTACTTACACTTTACTTAAAAGACAATTTACTACTTAAAACTCAAGTTTAATTTACTAAAACTATGAAAAGATTATTTACTTAACACTTCATCATACATTATCATATATCTCCATTAAATACATCACCATATGTATCCAAAAGAGTATTCATATACAAAATTTGGGTCCAAAAGAGTGTTCATATACAAAACTTCTCGCAAAAATAGCATTCTTAAACAAAATTTGTCTCCAAAAGAGACATTCTCTAAAAAAGAGGAGGAGATCTATTTCTCTGCATTACTCACTCGTATTGTCCTTCTCCTCATGGCTAGATGGGTCACTCGGGACCTCATCTTGCATGTCCTCTAATATATATTGATACTCTTCTTGGACTATGTACTGTGACATGAAGTTGGGGGTAATAAACTTCACGCACCTCTTCACTTCCTACTGCTTTCGAACTGAGTGATAGAGATATTTATCATTGGGAAAAGGACATTAAAAAGAAGCTTTTATACCAAGAGACCACACCATACTTTCCTCCCTTAGATGCGAATGAACATGGTAACATCCCAAGTGATGTTGTACTCAAGCATAGGGAGAAGGAAAGGATTAGCAGAGGCCATAATCTCAGCAAGCCAGTCTGCGCCAAAGAGAAGAGCAATATGTTGTTGAAATAAGATCTTGCGGCTCAACATGACATGAACTGATATATATCGAGGAGTTTGAAGGGGTTGATTGGGTTGGATGGGTAGGTTCTGAGGAAACATTGCACCTCCTTCATAGACACCTTTATACTTAGCTCAAAACACTCTCCAAACTGTCATAAGACACAAAGACCCATAACTTTTAGTAGAGACATGATATAAAATATTCAATCACATATTGAGATGCGCCTTGAAATGGACTTCGCTCTGATATAAGTTTCGTAAGAAACAGAGAAGTGGTGGGAAAGATATGGGCAATTTACTGGACAGGGGTAAAAACTATCTGAAAAAGAAATAGTCACACACAGAGAGTCATAGATTTTTGGTTTGACATCTAATACAATAACTGACAACAAAGATGATGCTTCTTGAAGAGGGCTTGCATGATCAAGAGAGTACTAGAGTGCATGGTAATGAGGGATTAGAGGTGATTAGGCTTCACGATTACCTTTGTGGGAATTATTGCCCGGTGGTTTTGGCTCTCATCAACCACGTCTGTCATGGCTATGATTCCATCGGGTTGGCAATTAAAATTACTAGCCACCGCTCACCCACCACCAGGCTTAAGCATGCATGATCACTATGAGTGTAATAAAAATTACGTGCACTAGGCTTGCATGCTCAGTAGAGTACTAGAGTGCATGGTAATGAGTGATTAGAGGTGATTGATTAGGCTTCATGATTTACTTTTGTGGGAACTACTTCCCAGTGGTGGTGGCTCTCATCAGCCACATCTGTCGTGGCTACAATTCCACCAAGTTGGCAATTAAAATTACCAGCCACCATTCACCCACCATTGGGCTTAAGCATGCATGATCACTATGAGTATAGTAAAAATTACCAGTCATCGGGCTCGCATGCTCAATAAAGTACTAGAGTGCATGATAATGAGTGATTACAGCCACGTCTATCATGGCTATGATGCCACAGGGCTGGCAGTTAAAATTACTTGCTATCGCAATGGCCTGCTCACTCACCCACCACCAGGCTTAAGCATGCATGATCACTACGAGTGTAGTAAAAATTACTAGTCACTGGGCTCGCATGCTCAGTAGAGTACTAGAGTGCATGGTAATGAGCAATTAGAGGTGATTAGGCTTCATGATTTACTTTTGTGGGAATTACTGCCCGATGGTGGTGGCTCTTATTAGCCACGTTTGTTGTGGCTACGATTCCACTGGGCTTAAAATTACTAGCCACCACTCACACCACCAGGCTTAAGCATGCATGATCACTATGAGTGCAGTAAAAGCTAACAATCACCAGGCTCGCATGTTGAGTAGAGAACTAGAGTGCATGGTAATGAGTGATTAGTGCTTCATGATTTACCTTTGTGGGAATTACTGCTCGGTGGTGGTGGTTCTCATCAACTATGTCTATCGTGGCTAAGATTCCACCAGGCTAACAGTTAATTACTAGCCATCGGAGTGGCGTGCTCACCCACCACATGGTGTTTGCTTCATGATTACTAACCCATCTGGGGTGGCACCTAAGATTCCACCATGGTGGCCTGCAATTAATATGGATGGAACCCCGGGCTCTAGCCACCACGATGGCTTGAACTTTATAATATATAAGATCCATGGCATTAGACATTTTACTATGTTGTCCTCATTTGCCCCTGCTCTGTACTTTACTCCACATGCTGTGCTACTTTGCTCCATACCCCTCCTCTAGCTCTTTTCTGCCCCTGTTCTACTTTGCTCCACACTCCCTCCACCAACTCTCATCACTCATCTGCTCCCCTGTTCATTTGTTGCTCACCCACTCATCTTCACCATGCCTACTACCACCCCCCTTGATGCTCTGTGATCCCAATGTTATGTGCCTTCTCATATAAGGTGATTGCATTGCACTCACCTGGAGTAGAAATGCTGGCACTAACCTTTTGTTCCCACAGTCGATTCCCCCCACATCTGCATGCCACCACCTTAGATAATGTGCTCATCGAGGGCCTCTTTATGGCTATGCTGTATGGGTTCCCCCTAGACGTCAACAAAGGCCTCAGTATTTTCAGAGTAGAGTACTCTCGACTTGTTGGGGGGCCTATAATCTGAGTCCTAGCAATGTGCATTGTCTTTGGCATCTCCATCGTATCCTGCTTTGGCTCCCTAAAATTTTTTGATGCAACAAGCTAGACTAGTAGAAATACTAGGTTGTACAAATTCCCTCTTTCTCATATGAGGCTCTCAGCAATGGTTGGATGTAATCTTTTGGCCTCTAAGGCTCTCAATGATCTTTTTGCTCACTAGATGTAATGTTTTGGTCTCTAAGGCTCTCAGCAATTGCGAGATTTATTACATTTATATAATCTCTTTTTGTTCAATTTGAGGCTCTCAATATGCACTGTTGTTAACTTTTACATTTGAATGGTTATGGTTGCTAGATGTAATCTTTTGGACTTTAAGGCTCTTAGCAATGGCTGAGTTTTTATTAATGTAAGATCCTCTGTTCAATTTTTTCTCGAGATAAGTTGTTAAATTTTATATAACCTATTATTGGCCGTAAATGTACATTGTAATCTCTTTTGCTCAATCTTCAGTTGATAAATTATACTTTTGCCCTCATTTATATTTACTGCATTAAAGACTAAAATACCAGTAAAGCAAGACTACAATTTCCTTAGTTAATGACCAAAATAGGGCTAAAACAACTCCAACAACCCACCATTGTGGTTGCATCAAGATAAATCTAGAAAAATACAACTAAACTTTCAAAAAATGCAATTGACGATATGGCCCTTGAGGGGTCCCCTCTAGGGGCAAGGGCCATATCGACATGCATTATACAATATACAAGATGCCCTTAGACAGAAATGGCATGTTGATCTGGCCCTTGCCCCTAGAGGAAACCCCTCAAGGGCCATATCGTCAATTGCATTTTGTTCGGTTGCACAATGGAATACATTTTCCTTGGTACACAAATATATAACTCCAAGAATTAGTACGGTGGCTATCATAGATCTTTTATTTGCTAGCGTGCTAGTTGTCATAAACCTCCTTCGTAATACGTAAAAATAGGAAACGGAGCTATAAATCCAAGAATCAAAGCGATGGTCTCTCCAAGACAACCTTGAATTCTAGGCGATGACAGGTCATCAGGCCAGAGACTGTGCTATGGCAATGCTCAAAATGATAGATTGCATCTCATTATTATGCCAAAAACCAGTGCGGTGGTCTCTCCAAGCCAACCTATGATTTGCATGGGCAAAAGGCTGCACGATGATAGGTGTTTAGGACAGATAATGCATTGTGGCGGTGGTGTTTAGAATGATAGATTACATATAATTATTATGCCAAGAACCAACACGGTGCTCTCTCCAAGACAACCTTCAATTTTAATGATTTGCATGGGTGCAGTGCCCAGTGACAGGTGGCAAAGTTGCAACAAAAGGCTACGTGATGATAAATGGTCAAGTGGCTCAGGCCAGAGACTGCACTGCACGAAGCAGTGCATAGATGTCATGTGTTGAGCTATGCGGTGTTTAGAATAAATGGATTGCATCTCATTATTATGCCAGAGTGCCATCATGACATCGGGAAAATTTCTGATGAGAGCACGGGTCTACACAAATTCAAATATTCACTTAGGAGCGCATCGCATCGCGGCCCCAAAATGGCCCCGAAAATAGTTCTATGATTGGCTACACCTAAGCAAACATTGACTCTTTTCCTATCATCCCCAGAATAAAGCACATGTTCAGATGCAAATTCATTGCACAACTGATGATGTGGCATGCTGCACACTGGTCCACCGATGACACTTTGAGGATCCTTGCACATTGTGTTGCTTCAAAGCACATAGACAACCTGTGGCTGTACTTTGCAAGGGAGCCACACAATTTACATCTTGGGCTCGCAATGGATGGCATGAACCCTTTTGGGTTACCCTCCACATCTTGGTCGACATGGCCCATAGTCTTGGTGAACTACAATATCCCGCCATGGCTAACATTAAGGACACCTCATGCTTTCCCTACTTGTGTTGGGGATGTACAAGGCCAAAAATATGGACGTGTATATGGCACCCTTTATCGAGGAGCTGCAGACCCTATTGAGGGGCATATGTGTCTTTGATATTTTGAGAGCCTTGAGGCAGGTAGCAGACGTGCAATGTGGACCAGACATGGGGAGTATGTAGGTACATGCTTTTGCATGCCTATTGATACCTTTATGCTTTATTGTCATGTGATCTATGCATGTCTAATGCCCTATGTGTCCATGCATATATGTAGGACTTAAAACACAAGGGTACCATGCTTGTCCTATTTGTGGGTTGAATGCGCAACACTCCAAACATATAAGGAAGATGGTTTATGAAGGTCATGCTCAATATCTTCTGCTTGATCATCCTACACATGAAGGTCAACTAGATCCACCACCGATCCATAGAGGAAGGCAAGTTACTAGATTCAGGATTAGAGAGCTAATAGTGAGGAGCCTCCTCCTAGTATGGACGGGCTTTCTATATTTCACAAGCTTGTATATCGGGGCGAGTTACAAATCAATCACCTCCTGGATCCCATGCATATCTTCAAGAATGTGGGGGCTTCTATTTGGGCACACTTGGTTCGTGACAAAGACACAAGGGGAGTGCGAGAAGACTTGCATGAGATGGGTAAGATGCCTCACTTGTGGCCCCAAGAGTGTGTATGTAGAACTCAAGAGCATGATTCTACAACTCAGGATGGTGGTTTAGGAACCCAAGAGCATCCTAGAATTGTTCTCCCATAGGCACCATGGATCCTTTTCAAGGCAGAGGAGGCAAGGGTCAAGGTAGATATTGCATATTTTCAGACCCCACGAGACACATGCATTGCCTGAGGGGAGCATTTACAAAGGACAACAAGATTAACGGCCTCAAGTCCCATGATTGGCACAAGGTCGTACATATATTCTACATGGTAGCTTGAAAGAAGAGTAGAACTAAGATTACGATTCTTTCGTATAACTTATATGATTGTGACACATTGTTATAACTCCTTTGTTGCTTGGGTAGTTTATCCTCCCAATTATAGTGAGAGGATTCTTATCAGAAGATGTTAGAAATGTTATCTACAAGATCAGTGGCATTGTCAGGTATGCTTACTATCATATCACCTTCATTATATTTCATACACTTTTAAATGATGGGTAAAGAATATCGAATCTTAGCATCCTCATTGTTTTGACCATGTTCTTTTGTAGTACAAAGAGTACAATGCATTGAGGTCACATGGACGGCATTTTCATGTGGAGCACATCAATTCAAGGAGAGTCACATATGATTGTGGAGTCATGGCTAACTTTGTATAAGATAAGCGAGCAAGTGCTTCTGATACCAATCTTCTCTCCTTGTAGTTAGATTATTGTGGGGCCATACATGACATCTATGAAGCTGACTTTAGACGATTTAGTATTTTCATTCTTGATGTCAAATGGTTTAGAAATATCTACAATGGTTCCAATGCTATAGTCAGGAGAGATAGATGTGGTTTCTTTCACATTGAGTCCACTAGACCCTGGACCAATGAAAGTGATACTTTTGTTCTTTCAAAGCATTGTGAACAACACACTAATGAATTGATTAAAAGCTAATATCTTCGTTTTCAAACAAATGTTGGTAGATGTTCATATATATATATATATTTAATACTTGAGCATAAATGAATATCATTACTAGCACCTAATTTAAATCTTCAACATAGGTGGTCTTTCATCTGAATCGTTTAGATCCGAGATGGTGGTACATGGTCCAAGTTTCTCCTCGAAGCAAACATATTTGTGAAGATAGGAATGTGGATATGGAGATGCCGACAGAAGATCCAAATAATGATGCCGATGGATCTAGGAAAGAGGATGAAGATGACGAACAAAGAAGGTGACAATAACACAACTCTTCATGCTTGGGGGTTGTTATTTGGAATCCTATTCTTTCTGGGATGTCAATAACACAACCTATGATGATGATATCCAACTCTTCACACTCGGGGGTTGTTATTTGGAACCCTATTCTTTCTGGGATGTCAATATTTGCTAGGAACCATCTTGGATAAGCACTTGATTTGTTCCTTTACCCACCCTGGTGACCTTCTTGGGCTTGTCCTATGGGGATTGGTGTGCCTTGGGAATTTGAGATGTGGAAGTCCTATCCTTCCTTGCTTGCTTCTTCATCTCCTTGCCTAGGGCCTTTGCTAGCATCCTTGTGATGACCTTCAAGGGCACCGCTACTACTTGACCTTGTTCGATGCTTAGCAAATTGATGCTAGTGCTCTTGAGCATGGTGGTCAGAGTCATTGGCCCTTTCAAGGGAATATATTTAAATAAATGCTCTACTCCGCATCCATCGCATAGGGGCATGGGACCTATAGTGGATGCGACCACTGGGTGAGATTCTTATAAGGATAGTCCTTTAAAAAGTGTGGCCATTGGCATTTAAAGCATGATACAGGAGGGTTTGCTCTGCCAATATATGGGCATTTACTTGCCCTGTGTGGACCTTGACATGTATAGCATTGGATCAAGGGCCTTACGTGCCAAGTAATTCATGTCTCTTGCCCTCAAGGCCACAAGTGCTATCTGATATATTGGAAAGGGTGATCCTCATGTAGAAGGTAGTGACTTATGATGCCACTTACTTCCTCATAAGTATGATAGCCACAGGAGGGCCATGATCCTGATCAGGCTCTTCCCAATCACTAGATAGTTCCTCCACCAATAATTGGTTGACTGGAGCTATATGAGGTGGGGGAAGTTGTAGACCTAGTATGGATGGCGGTAATGAAGCATGTTGTGCCCTATATTGCCTTGGATTGGCTAGAGGGGCTTCTTGTGCATTCATCGAGTCGGGTGGGTTGGTTGGGGCCAATTGGGGCCTTGGTTGGTAGATCAATTGGGGAAAGACCTTCAAAAATGGCACTAAGAGGCATCATGGTTCCCCCATCTATAGCAGTGTGCACAATAGAGTGCTTGCCTTGCTATGAGGTAGGGGTATTCATTTGAGGGGTGATTGCCGTTGCATAATCCACACCAAAAATTCTCTTCTCAAAAATAAGTGGGGGTTACTCGATGCTTCCTTGGAGGTCCCCCCCTTCCACAGTTGGCCTAGTTGATTTAGTAGATTAGAGGCCAACTCACCCATATCTAAACCCTTAGACTCTTTATCCTCCTTCTTGGTTGATTTCGTACTAGAAGAGCTTACTGATTGTGATACCTTAAACATAGTTGTAGTTTTTTCCTTGGTGTCCTTATCCATGATGTTGTCACTTATACAGATGGCCACCTTGTTGCAAAGTTCGAAAGAAGTGGGGTTCATAACCATCAGATGGTCATGCCACCTTGGGTCCACCAATCCGATGAGGAAGCATGGCAATAGTCGCTCATCACTCATACTCTCATGTGGTTCACAGTGGGAATGGAGGTGTTTCATCCCATCAATGTAGTCTCAAAGGGACTCATTCTCATTTAGTTTTACCTCATACAATTGATTAATCGGGCTCCATTTGTGACCACTGGGAGTGAACCATACAATGAAGGCTTTTTGCAATGCCTCCTAGTTGACTTTCTCCTCAAGGCTAAGATCCCTATACCATTGGCCTGCCTTGCCATCTAGGATGAGGCCAAATGTGTTAACCATTTTAGATCTCCGGGAGCCCCAAATTTCCTTGTGTATTTTCTCAAATCACTCCATGTGGGATACTAGATCTCCTTCCTTGAGAAATTTAGTTATCAACTTGGAGATCGATATGGGTCAACTCCTAAAGTGTATGGGGTTCCCTGCTAGAAATATGAGTACAACTGGTGGTGGAAAGGACCCCCTTCCTAGTGCATCCACTAGGATGTGCATCGCCTCATCCTATAGCACTGTTTGGGAATCTTGAGGAGGCAGCACTATTGTGGTCCTACTAGGATGTAGAGGCTCAAGTCTTGCCCTAGGAGTAGGATCCATTGGTTTTCCTGTGCCGATGTTGGGGCTATGAAGCCTACTTCCCCAAACATTGGGATTGTGATTGTGGGAGTAAACTGTCAGACTCCCTGAGGGAGTGGGTTACCAGGCATCTGCATGGATGCTCCTTGCATTGGTTTGTAGGGTAAAACTTGGATATGCATATAGCTAGTGGCTTGTGGCATAACAGTGAAGTTGGGGGCACTTGGCGGGTCGGAGGCTCATGAGGGGTTCCCTCTTGGAAGTCATATGAGTCTCCAAGCCTGTGGTTTTCTCTAGAAAAGTCCCTCATCCACGGGTCTTCATATTCCATGCATTCTGTGTTAGATTGCCCATTGAAGATGTGGGTCCTGAGTCCACAAAAATGGCCTCACTCCCTTTGTGTGGTGCAAGGAGTGGTTGTTGTTGGCCTCCCTTTTCCGTGGCATACTGGCAAAAGGGTTCTCCACTTCTACTGAATCCATTTGGCCTAACTGTCTGAACATGTTGGATGTAGTCCCCCTTAGTCTAGAGGCTATGGAAGGAGCTAGAGAATGAGGTAGAGCTATAGCCCCCCTTAGTCTAGAGGCTATGGAAGGAGCTAGAGAATGAGGTAGAGCTATAGTTGTGTATGGGGATTCAAAGGCTCTTGAGGGCTGCATGTAGTTTGAAATGCTATCCTCAGAGCTTCTTGGAGAAAATTCTCCCAAACCTCAAGCGCATGTATGAGATCTCTACAAAGGCACACCTTGCCTCAAATTCAGCTCTATATTTCTCATCAAAGAATTGGTTCCCAAAGTTATCCGTCCGATCAGACGGTTAGCTATATGCCACCAGGTTGGAGGGTTAGGCTTAAGGTGCCAATTGACGGGATAATAGATGAGATGTGTTGGTGGGTTGGGCTGGGTTGGTATGCCGCTAGGACATTAAAGCACTAGGAGGTGGGATATCTCAAGTTGGCGGGATGGAAGAATGACACCGGTTGAAGGGTTAACTTTTGATAGGATAGCTTGCTTGGAGGGATACCGGTATGGCATGGTTAGAGGTATCATGGTTATGGCACCGAGTCAATGCCTATTAGACCGGTGGGATAGTAACCCTTGACAAATCATAATTAGGGTGGTGGGTTAGGTGACTGACATGTGTCAGCCAATGGGATAGAGACTATGGTGATGAGTTTGCAGGATACCGAGCTATGATGATGGCTGGGTGGGATAGGAAATGTCTTGAAATATGTAGTGTCATAGACTCTCTTTTGATGATTCCTAGTGATTCTTCAAGTTCTGTTCCAGGTTTGTGTGCATAGGGGGGTTTTGAAGGACCTAAACTACCTACCAAAAACAAAACAAATCACAAAACAATAACTTTTGGTACACAAACGAGAAATTCCTACAAGTTGGTCCATCAAGCACCCAAAACCACTTCAAAATTTTACTCCAATCTTCTTTTTCAAGTGCTTTTAGTTGGATTTGACACTACAACTAGCTTAACAATCATTCTAGTACCTTCTTATATAAACAAACATAAAAAAACAATAAAAAAGAAGCTCAAATGCATGAAAATGGCTTTATGCACAAAAAGTTGAACAATAAGATTTTTTTCTCTAAAATCACTCTTTCTCCACTCTTTTCCACTTCACATCCACTCCTAACCTCTACTAACAAAGCCTAAGGCCATGTGCAATGGTTGTTTATGGGAGGAAGCTAAAAAAAATGCAAAAGCATACTTTGTATCTCCCCAAAAACGGTGCCAAAGATCTGTTCTCTGGCAGAGACACACATGTCATGGGGATGCTAGAAGTGTGCTGACAGAGCTCCTAACTCCTGTGCTACTCCTTGTGGGAGCCTTGCATAGTGAAGCCTTCACTTGTGTCACTCAAGTGCCTACTAGATCATTGCAATGGGGTTTCCACGAAGAAGAGGTGGGTGAGAAGAGAGAGAGGAGGGGGAGGGGAGAAGGGAAGAGGGTGAAGGGGAATCATGGCAAACCCCAAAAGAAAACAAGGAGAACAAGCAAACCTCAATCTCAACACAAGTAGGAAGAGATCTTGTAGTTCTCAAAGGTTGCATACAACAATAAAGACAAAGTCAACCACTTGGTCATTTATACATGTCACCGTTTAAGAAAGGTCCAACCCTATTCCTTGTACCAATCTCTCTCTCTCTCTCTCTCTCTCTCTCTCTCTCTCTCTCTCTCTCTCTCTCTCTCTTGTTACAACCCCTTGGGCCCATATGGCATCAAGGCATATGCTAATTCTTACAACCTTCCTTCTGTCTTCAAATGGAGCTTGGGTTATCCATATACGAGATCCAAATGGCTCATGTTATCCTTGCCAATTTGGGCGATCTCGATGACTACCTCAATCTTGAGCCATTTGTGGGTCAAAACCCATAGGGTTTGGATGGGCTAGATCTATCAACATGCTCAATGGTTGTTAACACGGAGCTATCTACATCAATTCAACAAATGTTAAATGGATATCCATATTCTTGAATATTTCCCATACTCGGGATAGCTCTACACTAGAATCTGATGAGGTGCTTAGTTCCTGTGTACTTTCCTCAGACTTTGAAGATTCCCTTGTCTCGATGATAGGTAGCGGACTCTGCTTGACTAACATCTCTACTGCTAGTGCCTTGCCCTTCAAATCCCTGGTAATCATAGTAGCAAATTCCTTCTGTGATTTCCAATTAATATCTTTCTTTGAGGGATCCTCATCTGCAAAGGTTGCAACTGAACTTTTGACTTGATAAAAACTTGGGCATCACAAGCATTTGGTAGCTCATCTACAACTACTCGACACTCTCGATCCACTTCTTTCCTTTCCATATTAGTTTTGAGGAACTTCAAATGTTCATACCAAATGGGCTCGTTAGAACAAAAATGGTTTTCTCCATAGAAAAAACATTTGAGCTTAGACAGATCTATCTTCTCCTTATCATTCTTACTCTTATCTTTCTACTCGGGTCATGGTGGTTTGCTACTCCAAGGCCAAGTATCACTAGTCACCTGACTCATTGATACTTGGTGACTTTCTCCATTGAATAAGTAGTCTAAAGTGTCCAAAATTGGTACAAGTATTGTCATATTTTGTTTTACATTCTTCCTGTAAGAGTCCATTCCTAGAACACTTATTACACCATTTTTCCTTACTGGCTGGTTTTCCTCGAATGCTTAACTCCTTCAAGGCCTTCTTCAGCTCGGTCTTGAGCTTATCTTTCTTTGTCAGCATTTCTTCAATATCATTGTCGGCATCTTTCTTCTTTGTCTTTCTTTTCAAGCCTTCACTTAACACTGATAGCTCGGCCTAGCAACTCTTCATAGGTCTTATCGGATTGACTATTTCTAGCTTAGGCAAGTCCACTTGGGTGCATCTTGTAATCAACCAGACTCACATAGACTTGTCATTTTGCATAGTGTCAAATGATTGATAAGAGCTCGCATCCTAAGTAGCAAGTCTTGGATGGACTCTCCTTTGTTCTCAGTCCCAGCTCGCTTCACTTTGTGTGAATATCTTCTTCATTGATTTCCTATTTGAACCTTTGTAGAAATGCTATTGACATAGCATACCAATCAAGAAAGTATCCAATTGGAAAGTTTGAACAACCTTTGTGCATTTTTAACTAAGGTACACAGGAAGTAGTCATGTATTATTCATCTATTGTGGCACCATTGACATGGCAAACTCCTAAGAAACTTTGAAGATGACTATATGGGTCTTCATCATCATTGCCTTGAAAATTTGAAATTTTACATTGATGATGGAACTGGACTTGGACTTTTTTGCTCATTCCATAGGTGCTTCCACTTTGTTTGCTTCAAACCCAAAGTGAGTAGGTCATCCACTCAGAAGGTTAGGATCACCAAGTCTCCAATTGTTGTCATACCTGCCTTCATGGGTATGAGGTCGTTATTGACCAACACACAACTTATCCATTAGAATATTTTTAGGCCTTAGAGGTGTAGGTTCATGTACATCAGTAGGCTGGTAGGATCTCTATCCATGGCAATAGGAACTCAAGAAAATTTCCTTAGCTATTTCACATTCATCTCTTCAAGTACTCAGTGGCATCTTTCTCCATCAAAGGCACGCTGTTCTTCTTGCCTATTGATTCTTTGGCCATGTGCAGTGATTGATCTTCTTTTTTCCTACCTTTCTCGATGAGATTCTTCTAGAATACAAGTTGAGTATCAAAGAAGTATTTCTTTTTGTTGATTAGGATGGTCCCCATGCACATTTGGATGTTCTAAAAAGGAAATGTCCAATCATTCAAAATCCAAACTTTATGTAGAAGAATATTTGGATTCCATTTGCCCTAATGGGCCTTCATATGCCAATCTTCTGGAATGCCTCAGCCTAATACCAGTGTTTCATCCTTCTAACTTTGCATAGTAATCAACTTTCACCCCTTGGGTAGAGTGGCCAAGTCTCTCTCCTTGCACTCGATGCTCTTGTTGGGTAGTTTATGCTTCTTTCAATCTCCTTTCGGCATTAAACTCTAGTTTTGAGACTGCACCACTTCTCATGCTAGGATGTATCCAATTCCTTTGACTTAGGAACACTTCACAGCTGGCTACGTATCTTTGTATTCTTTTTGAGTGTGTATCAACCAAGGGATAAGTCATAAAGTAGCCAAGTAGCTACCTGAATATATTCTATATTCCACATTCTAGTCTTCAAGCACAACAGCAGACTACACCCCTCATCTAGAGTTACTCAAACAAATTTCTCATAATAGCTCACGATACCTAGCAACAATTGTCTTACATCATCGTTGCTCACGATAGCTCACGATACCTTTCGATGACCACTCAATCCTAGGCTTGCTACCTCAATCCTCTCAATTCCCCTACTAATAGTACAACAACTTGCCAGTTCAATTGACCCTTCCCTAGGATTGCAAAATGTTGATGCCCTGGTTTGTTCACTCCTGACAAGTTAACTTTAAGACACTTTGTGCTCGTAAAACAATCCAACCTTGTGAAGTGCTCGGGTGAAGATGCTTGCTTTTGCAATCTGTTAAGTGTAGTATGTGTGACAAAACAATGGTTAACAATAGAACACATAGGTCAGGGTTTACTATTGAAGGACAAACCGTATGATGATGGGAGAACCGAGTTATTAATAGCTAGAAGAAACTCAACACTACACCGAGTATACACACCATGGGAGAGTAGAGAAGGAGACCACACTTGTATATATTAAAGGAACTGATACAATCAAGCTAGCCTTGGCTTGCAATGCACACTGTCAAGCCTCCTAACCTAGCAAGCCAGGTGAGAGGGAGAGCAAGAACTTGCAATGTCACTTTTCTACAACAAAATCTCCTTGTAAGGTTGGTGTGCTCACCGCTAGTCGCCATTGGTTGACTGCCCTTAGTCTTCTTCATTGATTTTTGCCCTTAGTCTTCTTCATTGACTGCCCCTAGTCTTCTTCATTGATTTTTGTTGCCAGTATTAGCCATTCATAAGTTAACTATGGTTGCTCATAACCTCTTGCTATGAGAGTTACCCAATGAGATGCTTTGACACACCATACAAGGATCGTGCTTGCTCCTATATTGGTAAGTTCCTTTTCCTTGGTTGGCCTTAACCTAGGCGCCAACACTTTTCAATCAAAATTTTCCTATCACTCTAATATTTTAAAAAATAACATACTAGAGAAAAACATCAGTACTAAAATGTAAAGCCACAGTAAAATAAAAGTTGTGTCAAAGTTAAAAGTTGTACTGACTAGATTATTTTTTAAAAATATGTAAAAACATATTATTTTAAAATCTAAATATCTATGAATGTATTCTATTATAAAAGATCATGCATAATATAACCTATTATTATAGAGTTTTTTTAATTTTATGAAAAGTATTAAAATTTTATATTCTATTGAAAATTGTTTGAAAATATTAATAGAAATATGCCCTTGTTTTAGGGAGTCTTTGGAGTTGGTATGGAACAATCCTCACTTTATTTGCAATAGTGTTCCCTACTTATGGCTCTTTTTCAAGTGCCTTTTAGGTTGCCTTTTTTCCTTATAGAGTGCCTAATTATTGCCTTTTTTGTTGTCCCATGTAGTAATCATTTATTGCTATCTTTCCCAATAGGTTATGTTGATGTACCGCACTATTCGTTCGCCAAGTGGGTCAAGGTAGGACTAACTTTGATTGACCCTCAGGTTTGAAAATTGGCCCACATAAATAGTGTCTGATGAGTCCTCCGACTCAGGATCTGGATGGGACAATGGTACATGATAAAATATTCCTAAGAAGAACTAAGGTGGTACATTAGTGCACATGTGATGAGCTAATGTGTCAATTGCAGTGAGTGCATGCATATTCCCTCCTAGTTAGCATGATGGTAGGTGAATGGTTCCAAATCATACCACTAATATGTGGGGATAATCCTAGAATAATTACTCATTGAGTCGACTACTTCATGCATTGCTCGGTCTCTAAACTTGGTATAGAGTTGTCGTATCCTAGTGATTGAAATTGTGTTTCCAATCATGGAGGATAGTATATGCACTCTCTATCACTTTTTCTTTGGTGATATTCATTGGTTGTTACTCTTTTGGGACATTGCATAGAGTTGGTCCAATATAGGGCTTCAACCAAGATATGGAAAGACATTGTGCATGGTCCAGCTCATAGGAAGCTTCATTTTAAATTGAGACATTGTTGACCTTTTGAATGATTGTGACTAGTTTAAATCTTCAAAAGGAAAGATTGAGGTAGCGCTTGCCAATTCTTCACTATCTGAAGATATACTCAATCTCGGACATTGCATAGAGTTGGTCCAATATAGGGCTTTAACCAAGATATGGAAAGACATTGTGCATACTCTAGCTCATTGTTGGAAGCTTCATTTTCATTAATAAATTGGTGATCTTTTGAATGGATGGGAATGGTTTAAATCTTCAAAAAGGAAATCTTGGGCTAGCGCTTGCCAATTCTTGACTATCTCAAGATATACTAAATCCCCTTCTTTCTAGTTGACATCCCTTTTGGACTTCTTGCCTTGACTAGCATGTGCTTCTTATATTGTGGCAACATGCTCCTTAATAGAATAATTAATCTCTACCATGGATTCAATCTTCTCATTGGCTTCAAGAAATTAGTTTACAAGCTACCTTAAAAGTAAAATAGCATTGAAGATTTAGAGCCCACTGTTTAAAATATTACCACATCTGAATCATTGACGACATATCCAAGTCACATTCTACAATAGTCCCAAATGACATGATCAATTCATCACATGATTACTGAGATACACATTACCCTAGAAAGTTGGTAGATGCCATTTTCACCAATCCATTAAAATTTATATATCACATATTCATTGTAAATTCAAAACTTGCCTCTCTAACATTGTGTTCATATGGAGCTCTTATACACTTGATTGGACAATACTCTATCTACAAGGAACTATTATAAATGTTTCTTTCTTACGTTGGGAAGAGGTAGACATTTTTGCATGTTGAAGTTATCTTCTCACCACAAGAGACTATCTTCTCACCACAAGAGAATGTTTGTTGCTTTTGCTAGAGCTAGACCCACAACACTGTGCCATAATACTTGCCCCATGACCATGGCCATGAGAATTATCATGGCCATGTTCACGACCATGGCCAAGGCCATGAAAAGCCCTTGCCTCCCTTTTTTTGCTTCTCAACTTGTTGATCATCTAAGGTTGGCATATTTAAAGACTTAACCTTTCCCTTTGATCCTTTTGTTACCATAATCCTCTTGGAAGGGATGGCTTTCCCATGACCTCGCCCCTTGAGGAGGCCTCCCCTTCCATAGCTTTAACAAGGTGGCTATATGCAAACATCTATTAAACCATCATCCTTCCCTTGTTCATAAATTCTTTTATATTCAGCGTTTACTTCCTGAGCCTTGGTTGTACTGGGCTCCTTATGTTCATAAAATTTTGGACACAATTAAATAGATTTCAGCAAGATATTTTTTACAAAAAGAAACTTGAGCATAAGAAAATAGTGGCAAGAAAATAAAATGCATATCTCATAAAAATGCATTGTTTAACTGCCATACATTGTTGTTTTTCTTCTTCAATCTTCATATTTGCATTGTTTAACTACCATATATTGCTATTTTTCTTCTTCATTGAAGTTCAAATATGTGCAAAAATTACAATCCAAGGAGGAGTTTTGTGCTCTTCTTGCATGAGCACCTCAATTGCTACTAATACCTATACCTTGTGTGTGTGTGTGTGTACTGTCCCACCACATTTCTTGGCAAGTCGACTTTTCTTCAATAATGCAACATCTCAATTTAGAAACTCTTCATGTGTCCTTGTGAGGTTGACAATTTCTAGAGACCTCATATTCATCTGAGGACAACCTATGATTAACAGTGCATGAAACAATTTATTATCTAGAGATGTACTGAGTTTCTCTATAAGAGCTCATATTTGTCCTACAAAATCCTAGATGAATTCATTCTCCTTCTACTTTAGATCACTAATCTTTGTGCAAACATCTTCTTCATAAAATTCTTATCTGAACTACTTGAGGAAAGATTTGGACATCTACTCCCAATCCTTGAAATAGTCGATTGGAAATCAGTTGAACCAACTATCGTGCTATCTTAGTCAAAGTACAAGGAAATTTATTCATGTACTCTTCCTTGGTCACAGTACCATTTATATCATAGACTCGTAGCAAACTCTACAAATGGTTTTATAGGTCTTCATCCCTGATTCTTTTGAAATCCTGAAACTTGATGTTTATAGGTGTGTCCACCTTAGCTTTGACAATTACTAACTGGGGACCTTGGCTGTTCCTTGTGATGTATGTCTTTATGGCAATAGTCATTAGTGTGGACATGCTCATGATGATGTCTTTTGATAGGTGGTGGTCAAGCTAGTACTCATCATTCAAAAAATGATACCCTATGTGCCTTTGAACTTGGTCTCTAATATTGAGAATGGCCACATCTTGGTGTCAGTGGTGCAAGGTTCACTATTCTATTTCTTGGTAGTTGATTTAGTAGGACTAGGTGTCCTCTAACTCAATGCTGCTCTATGTCATGAGCCTGTGCTAACTCAGCTGTGACAACGACTCCATTCTTAATCTCAAACTTGACCAAAATCTATGGCTCCATTCTTGACCTGCACCTCTGACTTGCGGGCATATATTTTTTATTGTCCCTAGTTTGAGACATCTCTTACCTCTACACCAAATTCTTATCTTTAACTTGGGGATCCATGCTCATAGATCAATCCATGTGCATACTCATTGGAGCTTGAGCATGTCCTACCAAAAATTGAAAGATGCTCATCTACCAAGACCTCAAGTTGTCTCAGATGCAACTTCAAAACTCGTTCACTCTTGGCATCGACATGATGGCTACAAGCCATCTCTCTCCACATGTGGCTAGGTCTTCTTCTACCTCAAGATCTCCGCTATTGAAGGTGGCTCCAACGATCATCCATTACTGGCTCAAAATTCATTGTAGCCTCTTGGTCATCTTGTCGACCTCTTCTACCTTAGCGTAATGTTAGGAGCAACAAGGTAATGGAGCAACAATGAAAGAAGAGGAATGTGTAAAATACACAATAAAAAAATTGCACATAGAATGGAAGAGATAAAGAGACACCGATATACATGCTTCACCCAGTATGGGCTATGTCCATGGAGAAACAACCAATCCTACACTTTCTTATCCAACAAGCGAGAAGATACAAGATACAAGCAGTATATCCACGGATTTCCTTCTAATTGGGCCACACCCTTATCTTACAATTTTAGCACACAACTCATAAGCAAGTCATGCACCAATTTTCATGTATTTTTGGCTTCAGAGGCACTGCCCCTGAGCCCCTACCAAGGGGGGCCTAATTCATGTCATTGGCCCCCTTTGGAAGCTTGGTGACATCCTAGGGGGGTGTTGCCCCCTCCCCTACCCCCCTTCATGGAATGGGTATAATCACGCCTAGGTCCAACGCATGGAAAGAAAACAAAAACAATCTTTGAAAAAAGATTAGGTTCCTCATACAACAATCTTCCACTTGGAGACTAATCATAGTAGCTCCACTGCTACTACACTCAGTGAAATTCCTTGGATCTAGCTATCCCTCATATTCTTTCTCATTCTTGAAGACCAATAGAAATTGAGAAAGAGCTCAACTTCTCCCTAGTTACCACCTTAGTCAACATGTCTGCAAGATTCTGGCTAGTGTGTATCTTTTCCAATGTTAACTGTCCATCCTCCAAAATAGATCAACTAAAATGATATCTGAGCTATATATGTTTGGTTCTTGAATGGAATGCTGAATTCTTTGCGAGATGAATAGCACTCTGGCTATCACTGTACAAGCTACAATTTTCTTGCTTCTTCCCAAGCTCCTCCATAAACCTCTGCAACCAAATCATCTCTTTACTAACCTCTGTAACTAAAACATATTCTGTTTCTGTAGTAGAAAGTGCAACAACCTTTTGCAACTTTGAAAGCCAAATTACTGCTACTCCACCTGTGATGAAAACATGCCCAATGATGCTCCTTGTTCTATCTTTATCACCTACCATATCTGAATCAACATATCCTTGTAGAGAAATGTGTGTACCTTTACCACATAATGCATGACTAGTTGTACCTCTCAAATATCTAAGAATCCACTTTACAGCCATCCAATGTTCTTTACCTGGATTATTCATAAATCTACTCACAACTCTCACTGCATGTACAATATCTGGCCTTATGCATACCATTGCATACATCAAGCTACCAATTGTTGATGCATATGGAACCCTTGACATATAGTCAATGTGCTCCTATATCTTGGGATACATATCCTTGCATAATCTGAAATGATTAGCCAAGCCTGTAGAAAAAGGTTTTGTGTTTTTCATTTCAAACCTTTCCAATACCTTTTCAATGTACTCACTCTGAGACAATGTCTACTTGCAGTTTTTGCCAACTTCCTCTTGAGCACATTTATATCCTGCATGCAATAAGCATGCCACCAACCTATAAGAACAAGATCACATATCTACCATTGTCTATTTTCGAGAATAAACACATGACATGTACTGAAGTCCTATTCTGCCATAAACTTGTCAAACTTCAAATACCACTACCTTTGAGCTTTCTTTAAACCATACATACTTTTCTTCAGCCTTCATACCAATTCCTCCTTTTCTTTGACCTTCATTGTGGATGCTACATATCAATCTCTTCCTCTAAATCCCCATGAAGAAAAGTTGTCTTGCAATCTAGTTGTTCAAGATGCAAGTCTTTTGCAGCCACAAGACTCAAAATAGTTTTGATTGAGAATATTTCATCAAAGTTGATACCTTTGTTCTATGCAAACCCCTTTACAACAAGCCTTGCCTTGTACCTCCTTTTTCCTCCCTCTTCTTCCTTCACCCTATACACCCTTTTATTCTGTAATGCAATTTTTCCCATAAGCAAGCGAACCAAATGCCAAGCCCAGTTTTATAGCAAAGATTCCATTTCCTCTTTCATGCCTCACTCCCACTCCTTTTGGATTCTACCTGCCTTGCTTCTTCATGCATTTATGGTTCACCAGAATCAATCAACAAAAGATAATTCAAAGAAGGAGAAAATCGCTCAGGTGGTCTACTTACCCTTGCACATCTTTTAAGTGCACCTCGAGATTTGAGGTTCTTTGTGTTGTTGCTACTGCACAATCTCATTCTTTGCAACCTTTGGAATTTCATCTCCTATGATTTCATCAAGAGTTTTATATTTTGTGTTTGCATTTTCTTTCTTCCTTTTCTATAAGTGATCTTTATATATAATAGTCTCATTGAATATAACATCTCTTCTTCTAATGATTTTGTTACTTTCATAATCCCACAGATGATAACCAGACTCACTACCTCCATATCCAATAAAGATGCACTTCTTGGATTTTGCCTCAAGATTTGTTCTCAATTCCTTATCAATATGGACAAATGCTTCACAACCAAAAACCCTTAGAAAAGAATAGTCAACTTTTTACATGTCCATGACTCTTCTCGAATGCCACCATCTAAGGAACTTTGAGGAAATATGTTTATCAAGTAAGAAATCGTATTCACTGCTTCAGCCCAAAGTTGTAAGGGTAGCCATGCATGTAGTCTCATGCTCTTGCATGCTCCATGATCTTTTTGTTTATCGTCTTTGACACATGATTTTCTTGTGGCGTTCTTGGAGTTGTCTTCTCTCTATTGCAAATTCCATTCTTTGAATTGTAACTATCAAACTCTTTGCTGCAGTATTCACCTCCATTATAAATCTAATAGCCTTCAATTTCTTTCCTACCTCATTCTTAGCCAAAGCTTTTGATTTCTTAAAAGTTTCAAAGACATCAGATTTTCTTTGAATGCAATAAACCCAAGTTTTTCTAGTTGCATCGTCAATAAAAGTAACATAATAGTGACAACCACCAAGAGATGACACATCACTAGTATCCCATACATCTCTCATCAGCAAGATCCCATACATCTATATGGGATCCCATAAATCTGTATGCAGGATCCCATACATCTGTATGCGCAAGCTCTAACTTTTCTCTCTTCTTTTCTTTCCCAAGTCTTAGAAGTATGACTCTCTTTTGTTTTCCATTTAAACATAGTTCCCACAAAAATCCAAATCAACTTGCTTCAATCTTGGCAAAAGCTTTCTTGAGTGAACAATCTGCATCCCCTTCTCATCATGTGTCCAAGATTATGATACCACAAAGCTGTATTTGCTCCTATAGATGCTAAAGTAATAGAGGAGTGAGCATTACTAGTACACAAATACAATGTACCTACCTTGGGTCCTTTTGCATTACCATTGACCCTTTTGTGACCTTCTACAAATTTCCTGCAAATGTGGTTGGGCAGCCTTCATTGTCCAATTGTCCTGCTAAAATTAAGTTTCTATTTAAATTAGGAACATGCCTTACCTCCTTCAGCAATCATTGGTTTCCATTCTGCAATTTTATCAACACCTTGCCCTTTCCAACAATAGTGAGTGCTTGGCTATATAGGAGGATGCAATCGCTTGATTTACTTCCTACGTCACTCGGGATGTAGAAATAGATATCAACAAAGAAATACTAACAATTGAGGCTTTTGCTATGTTGGCAAACCATATGAAAATAGGTGAATAGACACACGAGTAGAATATAAGTAATGCATAGAATACAAGAATTATAACTTAGTAGCACAACCACACACTTGGTTTTTTTAAAGAAGCCTATTTGTAATACAAACTCGTTCCTTCAAACTCACTAAACCATTGTTTCTAATTGGTGTGTCAATTCTCTTGGCTTTTCTTTCTTCCTAGAAAATCAAAGATACACCAGTTGCCGTTGATGTTGGCCAAATCATATTCTTGCTTGCCTCAATGGCCTGAGCTGGCCTATGTCAAGTCTTTGTGGTCTGATCTGAGTCATTGTGTTAACCAAGGTTAATATTTCAGTAATGGATAGATCCACAAGCCCACACGTGGCACCTCGAGGAATAGAAGGATGCACTAGTAGAACATCTTAGCATCCTCCATCTCAACAAGAAGCTCTATGAGGGATTCAGAGATTGGTTTGTTTGCCACCCTATTTCAGAAATAGCTTTCTCTTGAGCTTGATATAGCACCTTGAGCAAAAGTTATCTTGGAGTGTATACCATCTCTTCTTGCTTGATATCCATGAGCCATCCAAGGCTATGTATCACTTAGGCACATTGAGAAAACATTAATTCAATTTGTATCCCTATTAAGCTGATTACATTCAAGACTTGGATATATTAAAAGTAAGTGTCCTTTGTTCTAGAGGATTTCGAGTCCAGGTTAGCTACTACATCTAATAAACTACACATAAGGCTAACATGACCTTCATAGGAGGAGATAAAGCTATATCTTATTTGTTCATTAGATGGAGATAGTATGTCCAAGCCTTAGGAGAGTCCTACCAACATCAATATCATGCATACTCATGTTTTGTTAAGAGAACTACCAAATTTCACTCAATCAACTCATAGTAGTGGATAGACGAGTACCATGACTGCCCATCTTTTACTAAAGAGGACAATCAATTTCCACTCAATTAGTTTATAGTAGTAATGCATATAGAAAGCCGGCTAATGGGTTATCTAAGTTTAAAAAATATGTATTTTATTGACCTATACAAAGATTCATCAATAGAAAGTTAAAAAAAGGTTAACAGTCATATAGTAAAAGTATGCACGTAAACTATGGAGAGCCACATATAACAAGGATAGTCATACACTAGATAGGCTTAAGTATTGAGATTGAGGAAAGAACTGCGATTCTAAAGGAGGGGTGCAAGAAAGATTTGATCGGCTATGTCCAAAGATATAGTATGACATGCATGAAGGACAAAGGTAGCCAACTAGTAGGTCACAAGGAACTATTGTTGGTACATAGTGTTTTGGTGTTCAAAAAAAGAAGAGAAATACTAAAAAGATTAATTTATTAAAGCAAATCACAACATGGGTCAAAGAAAAATAGTGAATGAGGACCCTCTTAATATGCCTCTCCACAAATAGTTCAAGAAGTGTAAGAATGAGGTAGTAGCCATAAAATGTCAGGGAGCCTAGTCTTGCTCCCTAGTTTCTACCCAAATAGTCACAAGGGACAGATTCTTACTTTCAAATAAAAATGAGAGAGAGAGAGAGAGAGAGAGAGGACCCTCTTAATATGCCACTCCACAAATAGTTCAACAAGTGTCAGAATGAGGCTGTAGCCATAAAATGTCCGGGGGCCTAGTCTTGCTCCCTAGTTTCTACCCAAATGGTCACAAGGGATGGATCCTTACTTTCAAATAAAAGCCAGATGGAGCTAGAAGCTATATGAAAACAAGATGCCTAGAGAAAGGAAGAGCCAACCACTCCCATATAGTGAATCATGGATGTGAGTCAAACATATTTATTGGAAATGTTTTCCTACACAAGTATGGAAAGTGTGGGAGCATGGAGGATGCATGCCATGTCTTTGCAATTTCCCAGATGTGCTAGGAACGTGTCATAGCAAATCATAAACCTTTTGTCGATTGCTTGCAAGTTAACAACATAAGTGCTGAAAGATGGCAAGCAGGTAAAGTGGCTTTGAATCTAGAAAAATCATCAATAAAAGTGACAAAACCTCTACAAGACCAAGTTTTGAAATATAGACATTTGGCAATCCCATCAAGGACATATATGTTTGTCAAGTGCAGGCTTGAAGGAGATCCCTTTTCGAGGGCTCAAGAATACCTCAAATGATTTGGTGACCATCTATATTTTTTCTATTCTATTTCTTAAGGGAGAGAGAGAGAGCGCATTGGGGAGGGGGGAAGAGACCGAGGGAGGAGGAGGGATTTTTTGTGCAAATGCTCTTCCTCTTGGTCAACATCACAGGGCCACTCATCCACCTGAATCGTTGAGTGAACTTATCATGAGCCAAGCCAAGTGGTGCCTTCGGTGGACCTGGTCTTGACACTTGAAATTTTATTTCATGAAATTAATTAAAGACACTTTAAGCTTCCAACTTGAGACCCAGCAAAACGGGTCTCCAAGGTGTCGTAGACCGGCCATGCATAAAAATTGGATGGATGCATTTCATCTTCCCAGCGAGAAATCTAGAGATCTTAAGCAGAATTTGCAAAGGATTTTTACAAGTCGACAATGGCAGGGCCGAGCTTCTTGGAGCTGATGATCAATACTGTATGTATGGAGGCCAGGAAACATAAATATCTGCGCTATAAGTCGTGTTGAAGGATGCTATGCTCACGGGTGAAACGATAACGTGTCCTTGAGAGAACGAAAAATCACCTGTGCCCCCCACAATCGGTACTCCGGTTGCGACGGTTGGCATTATAACACCTACGAAGCTCAGTGTGCCGTTGTAGCGTGTGGTATTCAAGTTGAAGGTAAATGAACAGAAAACTGCGTAGCCATCGAAGCCAGCGATGGTAAAGAGGCCGACGGCAGAACCGACCTGCTTCGAGGTGGGCTGAGGGTCATCTGTGAGAGGATCATTGAAGCAAAGCGTGGCGCCAAATTGGCCAGAGACAGGGGTGATGGTGCTAGAGCCAAGACCAGGGACGCCAGGGACGATAAGGAAATCGGTGAAGTTGACATCGTCCTGCCAGTAAACTGTGAAGGAATCACGGCGAGCAGAGCCCCATTGCCCATGGGGGTGGTTTTCACAGGCTCCAGGTATGGTGGTGGATGACAATATGAGAGCTAGCGAGATAGCTAAGAAGGCCAAGAAGAAGGTGTTTGTGCCTGTAGTAGCCTTTTCCATGGTGGTGGGCTGTGTTATTGAAAGCTTGCTTTCGCTTCGTCTTCCTTCGTCCCATAGACCATATAGAGAGTCGTCCATAATATTTAAAAACTACACACATACTTGAATATCAATCTCTTTGTCTCGCATTTCCATTGACAACTTAACACGTTATGGTGACATACTTGAATATGTATATGTTTGTCTCCTCCTCCTCGCATCTCCATTGACCTTACATCTTCGATCCCCCCCATTCCCAATATATTTGTTTGTGCTTACACCCATACATCAAATACCTTGTGCTTACACCCATACAACAACATATACCTTGTGAGCACTAGTGCTTGCCCTTGAGTGTCTTTTGCACTCACTAAAACTAGAGTGCTTGTCCAGCTGGGCTATCTTGTTTTTTGCTATCTTGTTCAATTGCATGTAACCTTTTTTGGAGATGTTCTTCGGAGAAAGACAAATTCCTATTCTTTGCATTGTAAGCAAATCTATTGTCATTCCACTTCGAGCGAACGACGAGGAGATGTATTTCAGAAATGTGTAAATAATAAATCTAAACGAAATTGAGCCAGAAGCATGCAAGTGTGACAGGAAAAATCCAAACCCAAAGCTGCATTGCATGTACGACAAAAGTTGCAAGACCATTTGCAACTTCATTGGATCCCTTTTTTCGAAGGCACAAATGTATATTTTTTGGGTCAAATTATGTTCCTACGCTTTAGGAAATAGTACTTCCGCGCTCTGGCCGGATGGCCCTCGAGCGTGTTGTAACCTAATGGACCTACTGTGTTGTGGCTCCTTATGTAGTACTGCTCTAAAGTTCGTGCTTTGTCTACGGTGTCTGTTGTTTCCAAAACTTTGATTTCGAAATTTTCTTCAAAGGGCTTGTAACGTTGCAAGTCCTCTTTCATTTTCGCCGGTGGTTTTTTATTGTGCTGTTTGATCCTCTGCGGCAGGTCCGTCGTGCTCCCTATGTACTTTCTGTTGTTGGGCTTGCACGTGATGCAGTAGACGACGAGGCTCGCGCGATTCCCTTGCGCGGGCGCTTCAGTGGAGGCTCCTCCTTCATCTCGAGGCTCGCGTCTTTCAATGTCGTACCTGCGAAAACATTGACAATTACGTTACTCATCGAGGTTTTCGGTTTTTTTTTTTTCATTTGATGTCCATAATAGAATGCATTTATTTACTTGCCCTGGTTTTTCTCTGTTGCCGTGAAAGGATCGTTTCCAATCCCGAAACGCTCCTCGTACAAGTCCCTGTCGAAAATATACGTTAGCTTCTCCATTGTCGTCACCGGGTGCGTCGCGTCATGCGTCCCTCCAAATTGTTCCATGAATTGTTCGAGTATAGCCGTTGCTTGATCGCGCGTCGTGTCCCTCAGCAACTCCAAGGATACGTTGTACCCGTAATGCAGCAGCTCGCACGCATACGCTGTGATCCCTTTCGTCTTCGTGTCTAGTAGCTTCTGCCCCTCCAAACTTTCCATCATCCTATCGGTCTCATCGAACTCAATGTCAAGCTCGACAAGGATCTCTTTTAGCAGTCCTGCAAAAGGAGTGCAATCGATGATGAGTTTTGTTGTTCTTGCAACTCGTTAATTCTTTTTCTCAATTGTTGGGTTTTTTTTAAATATCCGGAAGCTTTACGCACCATTTGCGAATCTCAAGCCTCCAGGCTCTCTTTTAGCTGGCAAACGCCTATTGCAATTGTCAATGAAGTCGCGTAGTTCTGCATACGTGTTGAAGCCGTTGATGTAAGCTCCCGGACGTTCTCCTGCATTGTTTGCTAGCCGGAATTGCTTTGTGGTTAGGAAGAACCTCCTCTTTGCTGGTGGAGGTTTTGTTGCCTTCGCGTTGCTTTTGTATAGCGCAAATAGCTGCTTGCAGGCACGACTTATTACACCGTCTTTTCAAATGAGCCGTCTTTTTAAATCTTCAAGAAAAAAAGATTCTTTCACGCTGGTGGAATTTACCTTGTCTGCGTCCATGTCTTATGCTGCAATGTCCCGAGCTTTATGATTCTCTGCACCTGTTCTCGACAACAGACAAGATATTAAAACCATTTTCCTTGCACGCATGTTTGACGCAACATATTCATGACTTGCCTTTGCCTTTTTCAATCTCTGGTAGTGAATACCTTTATGTGCGTGGTTGTGTTGTCGGCTGTGAGAACTCTCGTGGAATTGGTCTAAATATGTCTGGATGTGGGCAATGTAGTATGCGCAGCCTCGTTCTCTCAGTCACTCTGGACAACATCACGTATGCCAGGCCAGGGGCAAACACTCCTCGGAATATGAGCAGCGCTTTGTTGGATATGGTTGCGCCTTGGGATTTGTGTCCCGTGATAGCGTATGCTAGGGTCAGTGGAAATGTGGACTTGTGGAACCATTTTCCATTTATTGCCTTTCGCTGATGCTTCGAGCGTCGTAATGTGAGCACGGCCGCTGTTGTGTCCACGACGACAGTGATACCGTTGATTTCTCCCCTGCTAGTTGCATTGATGCTCTTGATTTTGCACATTGCTCCATTTGCGGCACCTATTGCGAGGTCGATGTTTTCCGTTATCATTGCCTTCGCCCCTACGCAAATTTTTCCTATCTCGTTGAAGCTTTTGTCCTCCAACCATTCTTTGAGAGCTGGTTCGCTTGCGGCGTTACTGTGTATTTGAACATGCACAATCGTCTCGGGAGTGTTGAATTTCTCCACAAGCTCATCGTTGAAGGTAGCGACATCAACTCTGTGTGTGCAAATGATGGTTGTTTCGGCATCGATGAAGTGGCATGCACCTTCCTTGTCGACAATGCACTGTCCCAAACAGTCGGAAATCTCGTCAGTTGTGGGCGTCCTGAGTCTTATGGTATGCAAGAATGCTAGGAACGGCATGTCTCGTGCATGTCGCACCGAGAATTGCATGTGGTACATTTTCGCTGCAGGCCAGTGCGCGGAGGACGTGATGTGGCACGGCTCGCAGAGATCCTCGCGGTGTTTGCAGACTGGGGGTAATTGTGCCAGGTCTCCAAAAATTATCAGCATTTTGTGTTTGAATGGCTCATGCAATGTGCCATTCGTGACATTGACGATTTGTCTTACCACGAGATCGAAAGTCATCCTTGTTAGCATGGACATCTCGTCAATGATGATCGCGTTGGCTTCCTTGATTGCGAGGTGTCGTTCATCCGTCTCATGGATGTTCAGTGGGTATTGACTGCTGCGCACAGGGATCTTGAATTGGTAGTGTACAGTGGTTGCAATCCCGCTTAGCCGCGTCGCAGCCGCCCCTGTTGATGCACAGAGTATTGCCGTTTTGTTTTGCGCTACCAGATGCGAAACATAGTATCGTATCAAGAAGCTTTTGCCGCTACCTGGTGTTCCACAGACAACGTGTAGCCCCGAGCTTGTTGAAGCCAAGCTTTCGAAGACTCTTTGTTGTTCTACTGTCAATGCGGCATTGGCGACGGTGCGAAACTCGGCCATTTTTTCCAACATCCTCGCGCGTGTTGGCCCTTCGACGGTTTGCTGGTCGATGTTAGGCGCTTCCATCGGGCAGTCTCGGATGATCGCAACCTTTTGCAATATCATGTTGATCAACTGGTCCGTGTGGTCAGTCGCTAGCAAGTTTCTTTGCGTGTATTCGGTCACATACATCTCGAGGTCCTCGTTGCTCAATATGAGGCCGCGCATTTGGCATTCGACAAAGTAGGATCCAGCTGTGTTGGCAGGTGATATGAGCTCCGTTTCATTCCTGAAGGTGAGTTTTCGCAAGAGCACGTTGTAAAAGTACCCCTCTGGTTGATGTCCAGGGTGGTAGTCAGTGAATCTGACTACTCGCTCACATTTTGCGATCCTGTTGCCGAAGAGGTCAAGACCGACCGTTCCACGTTGCGTTTCCTTGGGCTTTCGTATCACATACTGCCTATGGTAATCGTAGAACGTGCTCTCCTCGATGACGCTCGGTCTCCCGCAGTATATGTCGACTGGGTGCAGGGTGACGCTGTTGTTTCGCGAGACGATGCGCTGTCTTAGAGATGGTGGCGAGGAGTCGACATAGTGAACGGTCTCGCTCCTTGTGATTATTGGTATCTGCATGCAGTTTAGCGCGGCCTCTGTTGGAGAGGTTGGTTTTGATAGGAGGCTCGCGGCGATGAGTTTCAGCTTTACTTCGTCGAGATGTTGCAATCCCAAACGTGAGGCGTCTTCTGAACGGATGTTAAGTTTGCCCATTGGTTCAGATTTCATCGCGTACTTGAGGAGGTAGTGAGAGATTGAAGAGTTTGTCACCCGCTGTATGTTCATGTGCGCACCCCACAACAGTAACACGGAAGGGTGGTAGGGGACGACGTTTCGGTGCGCATGTCCCGGCCGGTAATACAACCAACGTTGCGTCAGAGGGTCGAGGATGGGTTCATATTCTGGCTGTGTTGCGAAAGGGAAGCCGTGCTTGCAACTGTGGTGTGACGGTCCGACATAGCACGCTTTCCTGCATACGTGCGATTGCTTTCTGAGAACTAGTTCTCGCAGCCTTGTGTTTCGAGGATCCAGGGTCTCGTCCCTGGGGACGTAAGCTGCAATCTCATTTGCAATTCGCTGACGATCATCATGGTGGACCCACAATATGACATGGGCGTGTAGGGAGCCCCTGTTTTGTATCTCATAACGTACGACATGGTGTTGTATTCGGCCAAGCAGACCGTCGGATGAAAGCAAATGCTTGCGCATGAACATGTGGAAGCGTGCGTGGAAAAGTGCCACGCATTCAACAGGACAGTCCTTCCAAGTGAATTGCACATTATAATGCGTTGCGATGCTCTCGATCACATTAATTTCTTGCCACCGTGTATCGGTGACCTCGTCTGCAGTGAATGTCAGAAAGAAATCTGGGAGGCCCCAAGCATCGACCATCGTTATGAGGTCCTTCAGTTGCCGTCGATGCCACGATGGGGACCCCGGCATTGTTGATGGCATGCTGTAGCGAAGCACGTGTCTCATTGCGTCTTCATCGGTCGTGGCAGGGTTGGCTTTCCTATATTGGTCGATGTCTCGTTGCAAGCATGTAGAGTTGCTTGAATTGGCAATCATCACTGCCTGTTTTAACTGGAACATGATCAACAGGTACGGCTTGTAGAGCGTGTAGATAGAGAATAAGGTGCATATTCTCATTTTCACATAGTTGCTGAACTGTATGCAGCCATCATAGTAGCCCCGTCCGAAAGGGAACAGGAATGGGAACACTGCTGACTCCATGGTTATGTCAACGCACGCACTGCCAGCTGCTGCTATTCCGTCGACGTGGAATAAAGCGACCCTCTCTGAAAGCATTTCTGTACCCCGTAGCTGTATGGAGGCAAACTCATGCTTGTCCCTTGCATCAAAGGCGCGACGGTTCGCGGGGTCCACCATGTTTTGCAAAAGCAGGAGCTCAGGCTGAGATTCCGCTATTGACATTAACTCGAAGGGAGCTGTCTCATCGTGTAGTTCCAAGATACCTGCAATGGTTTGAGGACTCAAGATGCACATACCCATCTTGATGTCCGCACGCTCTGCTAAAGAATTGTACTTGCGCAATATTGGATTGTTCTCGATGTTGTATGCGAGCACACTTGACAGCTCGTTCGTCACGATTTCTTTAGCCGAGCTTAGTGGGACGTTTCGCCAAGATATCAGGGGATTGTCTAGAAGTGACCTTCGATCGAGTGTGCCACGAGCAATCGCATTTGCAGTCGTGGTAACTGAAATGGATACATCTATGATGCTTAGCAGTTGCGTGTGGAGGTGGTTTGTTTTAAGCAACTGCCGAGAGTATTGTGGCATCAACCGCACAATGTATCTGCTCCGCTGGGCATCTCGTGTGCAGCTTTGGCATTTCCAGTAAGTCACTTGCATGCCCATATTCTCGCAGGCATCCAAAAGTATCATGTTTCCGAGTGCGGCGGTGTGGCTTGAGATCCCTATGCCTTGCGAAGAAACGATCCTTTGGTTTGCAGACACTAGCGTGGTTATGCCACAGACACCGCAGATTTGAAGGCTTGAGAAAATAGCCGCGCAATTACTAACCCATTGCTTGTATCTATCTGCGATGGTCAACCACGATGACGTAGCTGGCCTCAAGGACATCTTTCTTGATGTTATATCAAGTTGAATAGCTCGATCTCTGGCTGCTCTGAGCGTTGACGAATGGTCATGTTCGAAGGAGTTTCCGGTGGTCATTTCTACATCGTGACATGAATCGATGTCTTATGTTCGGGTTTAAACACCTATATGGATTAATAATAAAAACCATTCGAAACTTTGCTACAATTTCACTCACGTGGTTTTGTCTAAACGCAACAGGAAAAACAAAATGGACTGAACATCTATCTTTAGAAGGTGAAAGAATTGATAAAATAAATCGAATCAAGCATGCTACAATTTCACTCACGTGGTTTTGTCTAAATGCAACAGGAAAAACAAAATGGACTGAACCTCTATGTTTAGAAGGTGAAAGAATTGATAAAATAAATCGAATGAAGCAAATACTTTTTGTTGTGCGTACCTTTAGGAGAAGAGACTCGTTTGGAGGCTGCAAACATCTCGAAAACAGAAGTGTTGCAGACATGATTAGTATGTTGGTCGAACCAAGCAAATGTAATGTTCCCTTGCGGAAACAGAATGTGCGAAGAAGTGTGCGTGCTCAAGATGAGGAGTAAAAAAAAAAAAAACCATACGCAATGTATGGTGGAGAGCCGGCACATGTCTCTCCAAAAATTTTATATCATAGGGGAACGTGCCATCCCCCCGTTTCGAATAGTCACCTCCAGTGTTGGAGGTGTAGCGCATTAATGCGGACCATAGCAACAAATGGTGCAGATATGTTTAAGAATTGAAATGACCGTACATGCTACTTACGTGGAGTATCCTTTCTGACGTCAACAACTCGAGGAGAAGTCACCTATTTCTTTGCTGGAATGTTGGAATCTGAAAAACAGTCATGATTAGTCAATATTAATTCATTCAGATGAAGTACATCTCGCAATAGGAATCCGAGGGAAAAAAAAAGATTTGTTTGTGGTTCTTTTGCAGCTCATCCGCAAGACGAAAGCGATCGAACAATTCCAATGGACGGGAGCGATTGGATAGAGTTAAAAATTTCAAGGACAAGTTTCAGTACATAACAAAATAAAGGACATGCAAGAAAAAGCTGCGACATGTGTCTTTGCGACGACCTATGGAGCTTAGGACAACAATTTACACAACTCGACGTTCTTGCAAATCCTCTCTCTGTCAGTGATGCTATGCATGCATAATTGGTTCTTGGATAGTCTATTGATCACATGTAGCTACTTTATTAGTATGCACCTTTTCATGCTAATTCGAAGGAAACTATACGAGACATACAAGATAACTAATACACGAAACGAAAGCGACCGGTGGAAATACGTCAGTTTCTTACTCATGTAAATGAACTATTTCTTGGCAACTTAGACGACTTGTTTAGAGTTTTGTTTCGCACCCGACCAGAAGGAATTATATCTTAACAAATGGCTTTATGGAGCGTTCGTTTTAATTCATATTTAGCCGCAAGCTTTGGCAAAAAGAAAGGAACCGCGACACACCTACCTATCAGTAGAAGAGCTTGCAGTATAGAAGTGAATAAAGCGGTCTCGGAATGAAGCATAGGCGCAAGAAGATCAAGCAAGTACAGGACTAGAGGATAAATGAGTCGTAAGAGGAGAAAATGCTATGCGGATGGCAAGCTTCAAGGTGGCGGAAACGTTCGAGGCCATAAGACATCTTTCTCAATCACTTTAGAAAGAAAGCAAGCAGGAAACACGTTCCCTTCAAAAGCACAGTCACGTAGAACTGCTACGACCTGCAAACTTAAGGCAAGGAGAAGGTAAAGAAAGTTAAAGCAAAGGAGCGCTTCAGTCGTGGATCAATTCGGGAGATGAGCCACACCTATTACCGTTGAAACATAGAAGTGTACCGCAACCAGAGGAAAGACCAAGCTACAAGACCAAACGTGACTATCAGGAATTATGCAGAATCGGAGACTAACAACAGAGAATTGAGGAGTAGAAAGAAAGGAATGCAAAGGAGCCGCAATGAAGGATTTGATGGTAGAGAACAAAAAAGGGGGACTTCATGCCTGTGGCCAACGGTGCAGAAGATAACATCGAGCAAGGAAACACGTTCCCTTCAAAAGCACAGTCACGTAGAACTGCTACGACCTGCAAACTTAAGGCAAGGAGAAGGTAAAGAAAGTTAAAGCAAAGGAGCGCTTCAGTCGTGGATCAATTCGGGAGATGAGCCACACCTATTACCGTTGAAACATAGAAGTGTACCGCAACCAGAGGAAAGACCAAGCTACAAGACCAAACGTGACTATCAGGAATTATGCAGAATCGGAGACTAACAACAGAGAATTGAGGAGTAGAAAGAAAGGAATGCAAAGGAGCCGCAATGAAGGATTTGATGGTAGAGAACAAAAAAGGGGGACTTCATGCCTGTGGCCAACGGTGGAGAAGATAACATCGAGCAAGGTAGGCATGGCGAACCTCATGTATCCTCAGAACAAGAGGGGCGGGGAGGTACGTAACGCGATGGATAAGAGGGAGCTATGAAAAACGAAGGTACCCAAGCCTCTTTTATGAGTATAGTGGCGACTGTATAAATAACTATTAATGGCTCCAACAAATTAAGAAAAGCACATCTATTAAAGGCTTCCTACATCTCACGGTTCCTTTGAAGCCACTTGGCTGCCTAGGATTTGAGATTTCTGAAAATCGTCCTAGTGCTGGCCAAGTAATAAGGAAAATTTGACTCAAATTCCACCTTTCTTTATAATACTGCAAGTAGCCTAAGCCATCTACGACGAGTTAGCCCACCTTAGTCAGGTCTTAAGTCAAGGAAATTGGGATCCTCGGAATAACATTTTAAGTTTTATTTGTAATTCTCAATGCTTTTAAGGGAATTTTCAAATTGGATCTCTCTTAAGCCTTAGCATATTTGAAAAACATTCTCCATAGCATTGCATACCCCTCCCCATTGTGTGTGTATGTGCGTGCACGTGCGCGTGTGTGTGCGTGCATGTGCATGAGAGAGAGAGAGAGAGAGAGAGAGAGAGAGAGATGCATTTGGTATAACAATATTTTTCTAAAAGTAAGGGGACTGCTAGAGCTTCACTAGCATTTCATTAACAAATTAGGTTAAAAAGCATAAAAATGTCAAGATTTGGAAATGTAGCTAATTAGCATTTGATATAAAAATATTTTTTCAAAGTAAGGGGACTGCTAGAGCTTCACTAGAATTCCATTAAAGAATTAGGTTAAAAGCATAAAAATGTTGAGATTTGTAAATGTAGCCAATCTCCCCCCCCCAGCTCTCTCTCTCTCTCTCTCTCTCTCTCTCCTTTAGGCCTTCCAAAAGGGGAGAGAGAGAGAGAGAGAGAGAGAGAGAGAGAAGGAACTTTTGTTAGCATTCAAATATCCAATGGCAACACAATGTTGAAGACACACTATTGAAATATTCTTTCTATACAAACACAATATTCAAAAATGTTGGACTTGTGTAAAGTCCGAATTCAAAAATGGACTAAAAAAAGTTCACAAATTATGAATACACTAGTAATGGTATTTCTTTGGCTAAAATTTAAAACCAAAGTTTAGTGAAAATTCCAAGTATCTGCTAAGCTTCATAAATACTTCTTATTATGAGTATTTTGCTGATGATGAATAGATTGATAATGAGAATTTCAGTTAACTTTCAATATGAAAGTGTGATGGGGTAATTGCTTACTATGTTTAAACTTTATTCACTAGGTATATACTTTTAAGATTAATCAAATGAGATACTTGTTGGAATTATTAGAACACTTATTACGTTCAAATACTCAAAACAATCTTAAGATTAATCGAATATTTGCTATGATTAATCTATCTTTTGTTTGGAAGGGCATATGCCATAGTCAAACACTTTCCATGAACATTGTACTTTGGACTCTAACTGCCATTGCCACCGTGTCCCTCGGTTATCCCCCTCTACACCGCTCCCACTACCCCTACCCCTTGCCTAATGGAGACCTACCCCTATGCCCTGTTAAGCCCCCATACCCCCCCCCTCCCGGTACCCCCTAACCCCCCCCTCCTTGACTAACCCCCTAACCCCGACTAGCCCCCCCCTCATCGACTAACCCTCCTGCTACCTCCTAACCCCCCCTCCCCATGTTGAGATATGGAGCTCCACTCGTGATATGCCAGGGTGACCGTTGTGCATTTATGTCACCGACTTATTAGCTGTAGATGCGGTTGGTACATTGCCCATGAATAATAGCTCAATGACAGCTATCTTTATGTACTCTAGTTAGTGGCTCAGTTAGTATGCCACCTTAGTTAGCTGAGTTTGGTTTGAGACCCACATATAGGGTTCACCTATTCTTTTGTACTTAGAGAGTTCTTTTGGCTTTCACAACTAAGAAGAGAAAAACTATTTTTAGCCTCCACTTTTGTGTATATTCCCCCATTGTGTATGTGAGAAAGCCGCAAGTGAGACTCCTTACTTCTCTCCCACTCTCTTCACATGGTATCAGAGCTCGGTTCGTGGTAAGGAGCTCAAGAAAGCAAACCAAGTTCGCGGTCTCTTGGTAAGAGGATCAGTGTTGCTTTCCTTTTTCGAGTTTCGGAGCAAATCTCTGCAGGTAGCATAGCCGGAAAGTGCAAGAGTGCACTATCTCAGATTGGGACGCCCTTCGCGGTGTGGTGAGAGGGGAGTGATAGAATCATTCTTATTCCCTGTTGATGCAAAATCGTCACTAGGAAGTGGCTGTGTGGTCAAATACCACTTTCGTCAGTTTTGCAGATTTGCCCTTGTGAGGTAGAAGTGTTTTTTACAGTGACATAATATTTTTGCAGTGTTGTGTAATGGTGTCTGATGCTCTTTCACAGATAGTCACTAAAAAGCTTGACAAGAACAACTTCCAAGCATGGAAGTTTAGAATGACAAATTTCCTTAAGGCAAAAGGCTATTGGGAGTTCATTACTGGAGCTGAACAAGAACCAGTTATTCCTAATGTTCCCAATCAACAAGAGTTGCAAGCATTTAAAGGCTAGCATGAGAGACCCAGAAAAGTTATGTACTGGCTGTCTATCAGTATTTCAGATTCTATGATTGTGCATTTTCAGGATGCAAGCACACTGAAGGAGGCGTGAGATACTTTGACAAAAATGTATAGCACAAATACGCAAGCCAAGAAAATGCAGCTCAAGCAAGAGTTGCATAATGTGCAGAGAGAAAATATGAGCATCAATGACTACCACATGAAGGTTAAGAAGATTGCAGATGCACTTGCTTCTATTGGGTCACCAGTGGAAGATGATGATTTAGTTTCTGTGACCTTGAATGGTCTAGGAAAGGATTATGCACAATTCCGGACATCCATTGCCATCCGTGAGAATTTTCCTGATTTTGGGGAGTTGATTGCTCTTCTAATTTTTGAAGAGCAGAGAAATGGTGGTGCATCTTCTTTAGGAGGAACTTCAAAAGAAGCTGTCTTCTACTCAAATGATGGAAGAGGTAGCAGAAGTGGTAGAGCAGGCCGATTTGGAGGCCATGGCAAAAATTAGAATATGCAGCAGATTCAAGAAAACCAGTCCTATGGAGGAGGATGTGGTAACTTTAGAGGCAAGGGGAGCCAAAGAGGTCGTGGTGGATGGTAGAGAGGCCAAAATGCAAACAACAATATTGAATGCTACTACTTTGGTAAAATGGGTCAAATGATTAAAGACTGTTATGAAAAGTAGAATGATATCATGACTGGAAAATTGCAGCAAGGCAATTATGCATCCTCTACTAGACAGGGTGATGACAGAAATGAGCATTTGTTTATGGTGCAGCACATGACCAATTCTATGACAAGTGCAGAAGAAAGCAATGATGTGTGGTATGTTGACTTAGGTGCGTCAAACCACATGACTAGGATTTGTGGAGACTTGTGGTGATACTGCACATCCTATTGTGCAGATTGGTAAAATTCCTTTGTCTATGCAGGATGGGAAAAAGAAATACCTGTCTGATGTATTTGATGTCTCGAATATCACCAAGAACCTAGTTTCTGTTGGTAAAATGGTTGTCCTCATGGATGCTTTGTTGAGGATATGAAAAATAAAGGTCGCTGATAGCAAAAGGGTAGAAGAAGGGCAGGATGTTTACGTCGGATGCATACATGCCTGAATTGAGTGCAGCAATGTTTGCACATGGGACCGGTGTAGTTGTAGATATTGATATCTGGCATAAACGCATTGGTCATGTTAATGTATAGTGACTTAAATGAATGCATGCCCAAAATATTATTGCAGGATTGCCTAAGTTCAAGGTTGTAGAAATGCACAAGGTATGTGAAGCCTGTCAATTTGGAAAACAAGCAAGGAAACCATTTCCTAGACATGTTCAAGAGAGTAAGAGGCCATTGGAATTTATCCACTCTGATGTGTGGACTACTAAAGCTGCATCTATTGGAGGCTATCATTATTTTGTAACTTTTATTGCTGACTACAACATAAAAGTTTGGGTGTATTTTATGAAAAAGAAAAGTGGTGTTTGGGCATTTCAAAGGTTTTAAAGCTATGGCTGAGAAAGAAACAGGCTTGCAAATAAAATGCCTAAGGTCAGATGGAGGGGGAGAGTACCTCTCAAATGAGTTTGCAAGGTTCCTGCAGGAGCATGGCATAAAGCAACAATATTCATGCAGTCATACCCCACAGCAAAATGGACTCGCAGAAAGGAAAAACAGGCATATTGGAGAGGTATCGCGTGCCATGCTCAACGAAAAAGGCCTGCGAGATTATTATTGGGCTGAAGCAGTTGCTACAGCAGTCCACATAATGAATAGGACTCCCACTGCAGCAATACATGGCATGATGCCAAAGGAGATGTATACTGGTAGGAAACCAAATATTTCTCATTTGAAAGTTTTAGGTTGCATTGCCTATGTTCATGTGCCAGATGAGTTGAGATCCAAGTTGGATCCAAAAGTTGAGAAGTGCATCTTTATTGGTTATTCTCTGCAGCAGAAAGGGCATAGATGCTATAACCCTTCTACTCGTAAGTTTACAGTGAGCAGAGATGTTGTTTTTGATGAGATGAGCAGCGGGTATAAACCAGTAAATGTGATTAATGATGTAGATGCACAAAATGGTAATGCTACATAGAATTCACAACAGCAATCACAAAATATTAGTGGACCTATAGTGTCCTCTAGCAGTGGTTCATATACTTCGCCATGGACAGGCAGATTGAGATCAGGAGGATCTCCTCAAAGCAATGTAGATAGTGGTATGCAAGTATCACGAAAGGGAAAAGAGAAAGTAGATCAGCCCATGGTTGATGTGAATGCAGGTCACTCTTATGTGGATGGTGCATCCAGTGGCTCAGAATAGAGCCTTGATGATGAGTTGGGTATTCCTTTTGTTGTTACACCTGGAGTAAGGAAGACAAGGGATGTTTTGAGAGGACCTAGTAGTGAGCCTATTTTGCACAGGTCTACTAAAGCTAGGTATCTTATGGATAGGTTGAAATATGATGGATTTATAGCCATTCACCATGCCTATATGGTCAAAGTGATACGTGAACCAGAACCCACTTCTTTTGAGCAAGCCATGATAGGAAAAGAAGAATGGGAGAAAGCCATGGATGCCTTGGAAGAAAATGCTACACGGGAATTGGTGCCTTTGCCTAAAGACAAGAATGCAATTGGCTACAAGTGGGTTTATAAGGTGAAGCACAATGCAGATGGTTCGGTGAACACATACAAGGCAAGATTAGTTGTCAAGGGGTATGCATAGTCATATGGCATTAATTATGAATAAACATTCAGTCCGGTTGCAAGGATGGCAACTGTAAGAGCAGTCATTGCTATGGCTGCATCAAAGGGATGGTCTTTACATCAGATGGATGTAAACAATGCTTTCTTGCATGGTGATTTGCAAGAAGAGGTCTATATGGAGCAGCCACCAGGTTATGTTCATACTGTTTGGTTTGTTTGGAGGTTGAAGAAAGCCTTGTATGGCTTGAAGCAAGCATCCAGAGCATGGTCTGATAAGATAGGACAGTATCTTGTCACTACCAGCTTTCAGATTTCCAAGGCAGACTTCTCACTTTATGTGAGAAAAGCAGAGAAAGGTATTATGCTGCTTGTCATTTACATGTTGATGATTTGATCATCACAGGTGATACTGATGAAGATATCCTTCATTGGATGCCGCTAGACACATACTGAGGTATGTGAAGTCCACATTGTAGTATGGACTATTTTATGAGACTAGGGTTCAGATACAGTTGCATGGATACACTAATGCTGATTGGGCTGGTAGTATATCTAATAGACGATCTACCAGTGGATATGTGTTCCCTTTTGGGAATGCTGCAGTCACTTGGAGCGCAAGAAAGAGCCTATAGTTGCCTTGTCGAGCACAGAGGCTGAGTACAAGGGTGCAACAATGGCTGCATGTGAGGCAGCTTGGTTGCATAAGCTACTTTATGATATGCATCAGTCTACAGATGGGCCAGTTGTCATTTATTGTGACAACATGAGCAGTATACACTTGGTAAATAACCTAGTCTATCATGCTAGAACAAAGCACATTGAGGTGCATTATCACTATGTGTGGGAGAAGGTTCTAGTAGGTTTTATTGATCTAGTTTATGTCAACATAGAGGATAAGGTAGCTAACATATTCACGAAGGCATTGGGTGTAGAGAAACTGCGCAAGTTCAGAGACCTACTTGGTGTGCAGGAATTGGGATTGGAGCTCGAGGGGGAGTGTTGAGATATCGAGCTCCCCACTCGTGATATGCTAGGGTGACTGTTGTGCATTTATGTCACCAACTTGTTAGCTATAGATGCGGTTGGTACACCGCCCATGAATAATAGGTGGATGATAGCTATCTTTATGTACTCTAGTTAGTGACTCAGTTAGTATGCCAGTTTAGTTATCTGAGTTTGGTTTGAGACCCACATATAGGTTTCACCTATTCTTTTGTACTTAGAGAGTTCTTTTGGCTTTCACAACTAAGAAGAGGAAAATTGTTTTCAACCTCCACCTTTGTGTGTGTTCCCCCATTGTGTATGTGAGAAAGCCACAAGTGAGACTTCTTACTTCTCTCCCACTCTCTTCACACCCCGACAAACCCCCCATACCTCTAACCCATTGTTTTCAGCCTCCACCTTTGTGTGTATTCCCCCCTTGTGTATGTGAGAAAGCCACAAGTGAGACTCCTTACTTCTCCCCCCACTCTCTTCACACCCCGATAAACCCCCCATACCTCTAACCCCCCAATGTCCCCCTAATGCCCCCTCCCTCTACCTCTACCCCTCGGCTAAGCCCCTACCCCTACCCCTACCCCTACCCCAACTAACCCCCTTCCAGCTACCCTCCCCCCTAGCTAACCCCCTACCCCTACCCCCCACTAACCTCAGCGACTAACGCCCCTACCTCTATCCCTCAATATCTTGTCGCCCCTCCTGCCAACCTATTTCGAATGCAAGAGGTTGGAGGGTGGGGTCCCTCCCCCCTCACACACCAGGCTTCCCATGTCACCCCACCACACCCCGAGAGAGAGAGGGAGAGAGAGAGAGAGAGAGAGAGAGAGGGGGGGGGAGGAGGGGGTGCAACGAGGAGAGGGGACGGGGTTACCCAAGGGTTTCTATGAGGGGAGGTGCAGCAAGGAGAGGGAATGGGGTTACCCAAGGGTTTCTAGGAGGGGAGGTTAGTGGAGGGTCATGGAGAGGGGGGGGCGAGCAACCAGAGCAGCCAAGGGGAGGGAATGGCTAGGAGGAGGGGAGGGGAGGGGAAAGCGGAGCATCTTGTTGGGCCTTTGCTAAGTATCCATGTCCACCTTGGGGCTGTTCAAAAAGCACATGCATTAGATGTTAGTATATCTTCTAGCTGTTCAATTTGAGCATTAAAAAATAAACGTGTGTAGTTTGAACATCTTACATCAACAAAGGGCATGTATTCCCTCCTTTCTCCGAGCAAGTCAAAGAAAGGCATTGTACTTTTTATAGGCGTACTTATATTCCTCCCCTATACATGCCCTCTCCATTTTCATGTACTAACATTTATAGCCATACCCATGTTACTTTTAATGACTTTGATGCTACATTCTAAAACGTACTAAAAGAAGCAAAACAATAGATAGTGAATTAAAAAAAGTGATCCCTGCCTCCTAACAAGGGAAATCTTTTTGCGATATTTTTGTCATGAGCTTTTTGGGAATTCTTGGGATTTTTTAAAATAATTCCTCACACAACCCTTGCCCTCCACCCCCTCCCACACACACACATGCACACACACCCTACAACTCTTGTTATGTGTGAAAAATTTTCTTTCAACTCCAAAGAGACCAAGAATCCTATCCTTGATATTTCAATCATGGTGTATATAGACAGATTGATATATACACATAAATGTATCTAGAATTTATATAGATAAATTGAATGTCTTAATGTAATCCATAGATATGGCTAAGACCTATCCAAATGTGTGAAACAATTTGCACACTTTTTAGGATGCCAAAAAATTTTACAAAAATTTTCCGTCCGTTCATGTGATATTTATTGCATGCTTTTTCACATTAGGAAAATTCGGACTTAGAAGGGGGCTTTGTAAGAGAGGCCTTGTGGTGGTAGGAACATGGATGTATATGGTGAATACATTTGAAAATAGTATTGGCTTGTGCAAGCCACAATGTGACATGATTCACCCATCCTCTTAATAATTTCAGAAGGTTAACATATGGTTCATTATTTATTCAATTGTCTAACAATCTAGTGCATTATTTTATTCCAATGGATGGGATATAGCACACCTTCCCTATCACGTTTTTGAATTGGAATCAAATTTATAGAACTTGGTTTCCCCCTTCCCTCCACCTCACTTTTATGTGCCCTTTAACTACAATCCAAAACCCTACTTTTGAATCTTAATCTTTTTTAAAAATTTTGATTCTCACTCCTCATCTCTATTATGAGGTCCTCAATCTCCACACACACACACACACACACACAATTTTTTTAAATAAAACCACTAGAATTATGTTCTCTACTTCTACATTTGGTGAGATTTTGGGCTTTGTGGACAATATGGACACAACATAATCGTGCCGTTTTGGGTTAGAAGGCTATAACAGACATATGAGTTTTTTCGGGCCTCCTTGTGGTAATCAATATATGATGCTTATCATCATGGGGGTGCTTTACCAATCTCTTGCTTATAGTTGTTCTCCCACTATTTCTCACTTTGGACTCCAGACTTGAGCCAACTCTTCTTGTACATTTCTAAACTCACACACACACACACACACACACACACACACACACACACACACACACACACAAACTCCTCCCCTTGGGGACCCTTGGGACCCCCTATGATCATAGGGTATCCAAGGACCACTCTAATGGACTACTAGGAGTTGTGGAACTATGCATGGACCACTAGGATCATCTAATGGTGGGGGATATTAAGCTAGTGGGGTACATATTGATACTGGACCACCATGCCCACACAACATTAGATATTTATAAGCAGTTGATATGTTACACGCATTTTGCACTTATAAGATATGAAGAGAATTGTGAATACTACAAGTGAGGTGTAATGGATACCATTGCAATTATGTCTTAGTCCTGACAAGAAGAATTTATGACAAGAAGATTTTTTGAATGGTGGTCCTTGATTTTTGGTTGGCATTTTGGAGGTACTAAGTATGCCTACATGGATTAATGATGAGGATGAAAAGGTTGGTACTTGGGAATGGGAAAAGAGGTGGCCACATGCCCATAGCCTTTTCCCCTTTCTTCTATCTTAGAATGCATGCCTGTTGCCCAGGACTCCTCTTCTTCCTAGCACTTGAAGTCTTGGCCTCCCCTTCTCTATACTATGAGCTTCTCCATACTGGTGTCTAGCCTACTTCTCATCGGTCTCCTAGCTACTTTGGTTGAGCAACAAGATTTTTACTATTGGACACTTGGAACAATCAGGAAAACTCGGGTTCGAGATTTGGCATGCAGCACCAGAGACTCAAGGGCAGAGAAACAAAACAAATTCAAGACTGGCACACAGCTCCAGAGACTAAAGGGACAAGCAAGCGCATCCCATCAGGATTGTGATCTTTATTCCTTGTACTAGATCATACGCTTTGCTTGTTGGAGCTTAGTCTCCTTGCCTTCACATACAAGTTGTGGCTCCTACCTCAGTGAGAGTACTATAAAGATGCTCCCCCATGATCCTTGACTTGATGACTCTGAGGGCGATACGATTTCAAACCCAAAATGGCAGGAAACTTCAAGCCTCTTAGTCTTGAGAGACTGCACACTATAACTTTAGAGAGGGCCCGGTATACTGTGAAAGGATTTTACTAGTTGGATATCCTTTGCTTGTAGCAGCTCACTACATTCCCTTTGCTCATAGATGCCCTCTTCAACCTTCCCTTTGCTAGTTGTGTTGCTTTTGTGAGCACCAGGAGACTAGCTATATTCTTACAAGATGGTGGAGCCCTGGCGCTGAAATCTAATGGAGATTGCTCATACTCTAGAGACTAGGTTATTAGATTGGGCCCCTATGACTCAAGAAATCCGTGGAAGAGAAATATTGCAGCTTTGCCTTCATGCTCGAAAATCGACTGTCAAACTTGCATAGGATACAGAGTAGGTACTTTATGATGCTTTCATCTTGTCCAAGAGCAATGTGCAGACCTCATTGACAGAGGGAATATGAAATCCACATGATCCGTGACCCTCCGATAGAAGCAAAACCTTCTAACAGAAAGCGGCCTCTTCTTTGCCTTGGTGGACACCCGAGGGCAATAGAGCATACTTACGTTGGAAATACGGTAATAACCCACAATTAGCTCATGCTGGCTTCTCCAAGCGCAGTCAGAGAGCCATTTCCAAGCGATCAATGAGCACACTTACGGTTATAGAATGCTATTCAAAAGCATTTTAGCTTCATTGTAGCCTACCTTATGCTCTCTTCCACAACAATAGTAATCACGTAGCTCCACGCTAATGATGTACGAGGTTAGATACTAATATCCCTTTCGTTGCTGAGTACTTTGACAGACTGCTAGTCTAGATTGCCAATGCCGTTCATGGGAGGCTTGCCAATTTCAGTGAGAGGCTACAGGTATATCATGGCGATGGGTCGAGTCCCCGACTACTACTGGGAGTAGAAGTTGGTGTGTATATGCAAAATACACAATGCAATTACTTTTTGGCTAGGAACACGTAGCCAATGATTCATTGTGTTTTGATTTTGTAGTATACTATGCTCCAAGATAGCTACATATTCGGCTCAGGGGGGTCACTCATCATATGTAACCCTATCACGTGAGTTCAACAGAAGGATATTTTTTATTTCTAAAATTTACAGAAATAAATATACATAAGGGACTATTTTAAATAGTTTTGGAAAAAATTTACAGATTTGTATAGAAAAGGGGTACATTTTATTAATGAAAAATTTTATAGATAAGGGATTTTAAATATAGGCCTTGAACGCACGTGATATTGAGGTTTATACATAGTGACCCCCCTGAGATATTCGGCATGCTATATATTTGGCTGCGTTCCAGGATAGCTACATTCCAACCGATCCTTATATGTTCATTAATTTTGTGGGCTCATGACCTAATGATGGAATTACAGAGTGCTTTGGCCTATAACTCTACTGTCATCCAATGATCCTAAACTTCTCTCGATGGGATTTCTCATTAGCCTTGTCTACAATGGCCCCTTCCTATTGCATTATTAGTAGCCATCGAAGAGCATTGATCAAGTATAGACTGTGCTTTCTTCTAGAACGTATATGTCTGGAACGTATACGTTTCAATTATCTCAACTTTCTTCCAGGTATTTTTTTTTAAATTTCTTCTTTGAAATTTTATTCTAGAGAGACGACTTAGAGAGACAAAGAAGAGAGAGAGAGAGAAAGGTGGAGGGGAGAGTGAGGGAGGGGAGACGTAAAGAGGAGGTAGAGTAGGAAAGCAGAGAGAGAGCAGGAAGGCACTGCTGCAGTAGCGCAAGAGAGAGAAGGGAGAGAGAGAGAGAGAGAGAGAGAGAGAGAGAGAGAGAGAGAGAGAGGCAAGCGAGAGGAGATGAGACATGGCAGGGAGAGAGATAGAGGGGGAGAGAGGGAGAGAGAGAGAGAGAGAGAGAGAGAGAGAGAGAGAGAGAGAGAGAGAGAGAGAGAGGAGAGGGAGAGAAAGAGAGGCAGCATGCAAGAGAGACAGAAGGGAAAGAGAGAGGCAAGAAAGAAGGAGAGAGAGACGAAGAGAAATAGGAGAGAGAGAGAGAGGGGGAGAGAGAGGGAGAGAAAGTAGCGAGAGGCAGCAAGAAAGCCAAGGAGAGCGAGAGGCACAAGAGGCAGCAAGAGCGCATTGCCGCAGTAGAGAGAGAGAGAGAGAGAGAGAGAGAGAGAGAGGGGGAGAGAGAGGGAGAGAAAGTAGCGAGAGGCAGCGAGAAAGCGAAGGAGAGCGAGAGGCACAAGAGGCAGCAAGAGCGCATTGCCGCAGTAGAGAGAGAGAGAGAGAGAGAGAGGTAGCGAGAGAGAGAAGTAGAGAGCAAAGGGGAGGGAGGGGAGGGAGAGATAGGAGTAGGGAGAGAGCACACTACCGTGACAACGCGTGCGAGAAAGAGAGGGAGGGAGGGAGGGAGAGAAAGAGGAGAGGAGAGTGAGAGGGAGAGAGAGAGAGACTAAGAGCAAGCATGCTCCCATAGAAGCGAGAGAGAGAGAGAGAGAGAGAGAGAGAGAGAGAGAGAGAGGGAGAGATAGAGAGAGAGAGAGAGAGAGAGAGAGAGGAGAGAGAGAGAGAGAGAGAAGTAGAGAGCAAAGGAGGGGGAGGGGGGAGAGAGAGAGGTGTAGCGAGAGAGCGCATTGCCGTGGTAGCACATAAGAGAGAAAGAGAGAGAGAAAGAGGGAGGGAGGGGGAGAAAGAGGAGAGGAGAGTGAGTGCACTGCCACGACAGCACACACTAGAGAGACAAAGAGAGAGAGAGAGAGAGAGAGAGAGAGAGAGTGAAGGAGAGGGAGGGGAGGGAGAGAGAGGTGTAAGGAGAGAGCGCATTGCAAAAGAGAGATGGAGAGAGGGAGAGATAGAGGAGAGGCGAGCAAGCGAGAGACTGAGAACGAGTGCGCTCCCACAATAGTGCGCATTAGAGAGAGAGAGTGAGCGAGAGAGAGAGAGAGAGAGAGAGAGAGAGAGAGCAAAGGAAAGGGAGGGGAGAGAGAGAGGTGTAGGGAGAGAGTGCTGCTGCTGCGGCAAAGAGAGAGAGAGAGAGAGAGAGAGAGTAGCATACTCGCAAGAGAGAGAGGAGAGAAAGAGAGGGAGAGGGGAGATCAGAGAGAGAGAGAGAGAGAGAGAGAGAGAGAGAGAGAGAGAGAAGCGTGCTCGCGAGAGAGAGAAGAGAGATAGAGAGGGAGAGAGGAGACGAGAGAGAGAGAGAGAGAGAGAGAGAGAGAGACAAAAATCTAAGGAGGGAGGGAGTGAGAGAGTACAAGAGAGAGGGAGAGAGTGAGAATGAAAGAGAGAGAAAATCTTACCAATGAGGAGGAGAAAGGAGTGCGCGACGATCAAGGAGAGATGGAGAAGAGATGATTTTATGGAGGGATGTGGGAGCTATGATCAATGAGGGATATTAGAGGAGAGATAGTGAAGGAGATGAGAGACGACAATGGATATAGGAGTAGAGGCAATGATCAAGGAAGGAGATTAGAGGCTACTAAAGAGAAGATAGGAATGACTAAATGTAAACATGCGGAAACTTGAAAACAAAACTATGTACCTTGGTGTGTGATTTAGTCGAAATTTAAACAAACAAAACTATGAACCTTGGTGTGTGAAAAGACAAATGTGTGGAAACTTGAAAAGTGTGTGAAAAGACAAACTTGTGGAAACTTGAATCTCAAATTTCTCACCTTTTTAAAAAATTTTAATGAGTTTCACTTACATTTTTAATTTACTAGTTTAATTTGTCAATTGAAACTTATGGAATATAGTAGGAAAAAAATGTATTTTGTGTTGGAATATAGGAAGTACAATTTCAAATTTCTAACCTTTTTGAAAATTTTAAATTACTTTAGCTTACATTTTCAATATATTCGTTTTATTTATCTCCTTTTAAGGAGATTTTCTTCTACGTAAATTTTGAATTTTTTATTTTAAGCCTTATTTTCTAAATTTTACGTTTAAATTTTTATATGTTTCCATGATTTGAAACCCTACTCTTTCTATGACATCTATGTTGGCTAAGATGTGCATCCAGTTCTACGAGAATTTTGGCTCAAGAAGAGGTGCATACCAGGATTTGTTAGACTCCTGGTATTCTCATCCTCTTCCTTGTCACAGGGTTGGAATAGCTTTTGGAGGTGGTTTGGATAGTGGTGTCGAACTCCATAGCAAAGAGGTGTCCTAACACTGGGTGGGCCTTATAGGTATGCATGTCCACTCTCATGGTTTGCTCCTTATGCCATCGGTAGATATTATCATTACGCCAGTCATGCATGAGTCCGAACATTCACAAGAATGGCCTGCCTAGGACAGCTTCTTCATACTTGGGCTGTCATGTGAAGTCCATGACCATGAACCTTATAGGGTACGTGAATCCAAAAACCTAAATGTTAATGCCCGCCAGTACTTCCAGAGGTTCAATAGTTCCTCCATCTGCTAGCTTTACTACTAGATGGGTCTACTCAAGTGCAGGCTTTCCCCACTTTTCCTAGCATTCCTTGGTGTAGACACTCACTCCTACTCCCCCATCCAGGATGGCTTCTACCTTTTGGTTTTGGTAGACTATGGGGATTGAGGCATTTGTGTCATCACCCTCAAAATACTGGCCTAGTTTGTTGATGCGAATCTTGGGTAGGTTCTGGCCCTTATCTAGAATTGATTGGTTGGGCCTAGGGATGGCAGGGGCTCGAGGTAGGAACGGCCTATTCATCCAATTGGACAGATCATGCCATAGGATGGGATTTCCTCTTAGCAGAGACGCGATTGGCATTTTCACTTCTGTAGATAGCAAGGCAACCAACTCGGCACTATCACAGGGTTCCAGTGAAGCTTCTTCCTCCATAAATAAGATGTCATCGAAGCCATATAGGTCTCCTTTGTCTTAGAGGTTGTGCAGCACTAGGTCCTCTTCGAATATCTTTTGCATCAAGTCTGGAGTTTTCGACTACTCCACTAAGATCTTCTTCTTCTTCCACTCTTTCTAGGACCTTGAGAGATTTTGCTCCTTGATGCCCCATCAAGTGGGCTAGATGGATAGTATATGATCCCCTACTGGCCTTTAATCGATGCTCAAACTTATCCTGGCACTCACGCACCAATTCCTGGGCATCTTTACGTATTTGTTTTCTAAGACCGGGTTAGGGTAGGTGTCTTTATAGGTGGGAGCCGGTGTTAGGCCCTGATCTTGCAATGGTTTGTTTACTCTAGAATTAAAGGTACCTCAGGGTCACCTTGGATGGAGGACTTTTCAGAGGTGGAGGAGATGGCAAGGGTAGTTTTCTCCTCATCGAAACCATTTTGGATGTACACTGGATCAGAACCGTCACCTACTCGAATGGCTTTCTTGGAACGGGTTAGCAGCTATGGAGGGATCTCAAAATCGGGTGACGGGTATACCTTGCCCTTCTTGGTGAGCTTATTCATGGCCTTGCCTAGTGCCTTAGCCTACATCTGTGTAATGACTTGTAGTGTTCAATGCCAAGTAGATTGAGATTGGTGCTCTTTGGTGGGGTGAGTTGAGTGGTCGGTCTTCTCGTGGGATAGTCCTAGAATAGATGCTCCATGTCACATCTTGCACACAAGGGAGCGGGCCTAGTTTTGGTTGGGGCAGTCAGTGTACAATCCCTATATGGATAGTCCTTCAAGAGTTGTGGGCCCTGGCATTTGAAACAGGACACTAGTGGGTTCGAAGTGCCTTGATAAGGGCATTCATTTACTCTATGGGGACCTTGTGGGGCTACTTCGGAGGGGGCCGAGGCCTTATCTAAATCCACTTTCTCCATCATGTTGTCACATATACAGATGGCCACTTTGCTGCATAGATCAAAGGAGGTGGGATTCATCACCATGAGATGGTCATGTAGCTTTGGGTCTACTAACCCGATAAGGCTGTGGCAATAGTTGTTCGTTTCGCTCATTTGCTTATAGGGTTCACAGTGGGCAATGAGGTGCTTAATGCTTGCAATGTAATCCCTGAGGGATTCTTTGTCCTTTTGTTTCACCCCATACAATTTGTTGATCGGGCTCCATTTATGACTATTGGGAGCGAATCCCACAATAAAAGCCTTTCTCAACGTATCCCAGTTGATCTTTTCCTCTGGGGTGAGAGCTCTATACCATTGACCAGCCTTGGAATCTGAGAATGCATTGGCCATTTCAAGGTGGTCTAGTGCACCAAAGGCTTCACAAATCTACTCCAACCTTTCCACGTGAAAGACGGGTCTCCTTCCCCAAGGAACTTGGTCATTAGCTTGGAAATAGCTATGGGATAGCTCCTCGAGGGATTTGTAGTCCCTGCAAGAAACACTGATGTGGGTGGCAGTGGTGTTGCCCCCCTTCCTAGGGCGTTTACCAAAATATGCATAGCCTCATCAGTCAACACCGTTTGAGCAGCTAGTGGGGGTGATGTGGCTGTGGGGCCTGATGAGGGCCTGACAGGTTATAGGGCTGGCCTTAGGCCTTGCCCAGGTGTTGGGGTCCATGTAGTTGCTGGTGTCGGCATCAGGACAAAAGTACCCATGCCTTCATTCATTAGCGCAACTAGTATCTAGCAGGAAGGAACAAACTCCCAGTGGTGGGGGGTCCTGGGGCATGGTAGCATTGGTCCCATGCTGCGGGCAGTAGGGTGGAAACTGAGGACCCCCAAAATTGATGAAGGCTAGTGGGGATGGGGCAGTCAAAGTGTCGTAAGACATTCCACCTTGGAAGTTCCTAGCATCCCCTCGACTTGGGTCTTGTCTATAGAGTTCCCTCATCCATGGATCCTCATCATCCATGTTCTCCAATTGGGGGGGTCTGGCATAAGAGGAGGAACTTGGATTGGCAAAAGTAGTGTCCGGCCCGGTTTGTGGCTCGAGAATTGTATGTTGCTGGCCTTTCCTTCCTGCGAACATGCCGGCAAAGGGGTTCTCCATGTCTACCGACTGCTCGGGGGGTCACTATGTATAAACTCTCTATACCACGTGCGTTCAAGGCCTATTTCTAAAATCCCTTATATGTAAATTTTTCATTAATAAAATGTACCACTTTTCTATACAAATCTGTAAAATTTTTCCAAAACTATTTTAAATAGTCCCTTATGTATATTTATTTTTGTAAATTTTAAAAATAAAAAATATCCTTCTGTTGAACTCACGTGATAGGGTTACATATGATGAGTGACCCCCCCGAGACCGACTGTGTTCTTCCCAAACGGTCAAACATATAAGAGAACGTACCTCTAAGCCTAGATGCAGCCGAAGGTGCAGGAGAGTTGGGAGAGGCTACACTCGTGAAGGGGGCTTTCGATGCCCTTAGACCTGTGGGTTCTTGCATCACTCCTTCAAGACTCTCTGTGTCGTCTAAACTAGATTGAGTTCTTGGACGAGGTCCTATGAACGAGTGGAGGCTAGGAATCGAGCTACCGAACCCCCAACTAGGAGGGAGGGTGGGTTGAGCATAGCTCGAAGTGCTTTCCTTTGGCATAGGACCCTTTGGCAATATCCTTCCAAACCTCAAGTGCATGTGGGGTGCCTCTGGCTGGGGAGTCGGGACACCAAGTTATGGAATTTTTTGTTAATTCCTTATCTACCCCAGAAGTATAGCACCGGTCGGTGGGGTAGCACTATAGCACTGGTCGGTGGGGTACGAGTATAGCAACGATGGTGTAATACGGTTTTGGTGATGAGCGGGGGGGTAACCTATCAATCCTGGGTTTGGTGAGCACACTTTGGTAGGTATTCTTCTCCAGCAAGGGGAGGATAGGTTCATGTATCCCGTTCGATTTGCCTCTTGACAATTGCTCGACACTGAGCGACACTATTCAGAGGCTGACAAGCATGCCTTGTCTTTGCTGTTTTGCATTGAGAAATTTAAGCATTATGTGGCTGGAAAGTCCTTCATTATACTCCCTAGCACTGGTCTTGCAAAGCAGGTTCTTCAATCACCAAATCCCATGGGCCGGTTGGCCAAATGGTTGGCAGTTCTACAAGAATATGATTTTTCTTTCAAAATTGTAAAAGGGGGATGTTCCAACTTGAAGAATGCTTTGATTGATTTAGAGGAGTGCCTTGATGTAACCCTTGTAGTAGCCATAAAAGTTGGGAATCCATGGTATGGTGGTATTTATAGGTTTCTGACTACTTTCTCCTTTCCTCCAGAAAGTACTAGCTATGAGAGAAAGAAGATCCACAGAGATAGTAGGCGCTACACCCTCCTTGATGGGGTGTTGTACCGTCAAGGCATGGATGGGGTACTAAGATGGGCCATTGATGCAGATGAAGTGCCTATGGTATTGAAGCATTATCATGATGGATTTTGTGGAGGCCACTATGCCAGTGACTATACAGCTAAGAAGATTTTACATGCTGGATATTATTGGCCGACCTTGTTCAAGGATGTCACTTTGAATTGCAAAACTTTTGAACCATGTCAATTCTTTGGTAGGAAGGATTTGCATCCTGGGCAACATCACCCAGTGATGTCCATCCATACGTTTCAAAAGTGGGGAATAGATTTTGTCGGGCCCTTGCCCATGACCGCCCGCAAATGGTAAGGCAGTTTCAAATTTCATATTTGAACGTATCTGCACAAGGTTTGGGACACCCATGGAGATTGTCTCTAACCATGGGAGATTCCAGCTTTGAGATTGGCACAAGAACAGAGGATGACAGAAGATGAACATGTAGAGGCCAGATTGGTACAACTTGAGAAGTTAGATTAAACCCGATGCCTTGCACTACACCAAACAGAGATCCAAAAGAATCGACAAAAGGCCCGCTTGGATGCTAAGATTCGCAAGGGATGGGAAAGACACTTTGCTGAGGGGGATGTTGTGCTATGCTTTGGTAACAGATTGGACCACCAAATGGATAAGAAGTTTCTGCCACTGTGGACTGGTCCATACAAAGTCATCAAGGAACGTAGCAATGGGTCTGTACAAGTTCAGGAGCTGCATGAACCATATGGCAGGAAGGTAATCAACAAGCGTTACCTCAAGCCTTTCTTTGTGCATGATGGACCCAGGCATGGAAATGCTATGCATTCCCTGCCTAGGGGGGGGAACTGTTATGGATAAAATTGTCTAATGAAAAAGGCATTAATATGTGTGTGTGTTTGTATATGTGGCAATAGTATAATAAAATATGGTGTGCATAGGGCCCAGGGTTGAGGTGTCAGGGCATGACCATGTGCCACCCTTCCACGTAAGAGGACCCATAAGGTGTGTTGTACATAATCCATGGTAGTAATATTATAAAATGTAAGGTGGCATGGCTCCTCCATCTACCACCCCTCCATCTAGGCTGCATTTAGTGAGCTATGGCTCAAAGTCCATGGGAGAAGTAATATAAAATAGGTGGAGATGGATATTATATTGGGTTATTCCCTCCACATAGGATAGGCCCATGTGGGGGAGGTATAGAAGGTCCAAGAGAGCAAGTTAAATAATGGGGAAAGCAGGATGAGGTGGCAAGATTCCTTGTGCCAACCCTCCACTTGTCCTCTTAGAGGTTTGAACATATTATAAAATTGGGAAGAGACCAAGGGAGTATCATAGACTTGAGATATGGGGCTTGATTTATGTGGAAAATTAAGGCAAAGGGTTGTCACACACAATTGAGAGTGTGTAACCGCCTAGCCCACATGGGAGACTTTTCCACACACACCATGCATGTGGGAGGATTTATTTATTGGAAGAGACCCCCTCTTTTGGCTATAAAAGGAGGGGGCTATTCCTTGATGAGACACGCTCATTATTGTAAAGCCACCTAGCTAGTACTTTGATATTTCCCTCTCATCCTTTCTTTCAAATAAAGTATGGTCCTCTTCCCTTGATGTCTCCATCTTTACCTTCCTCCTCCTATCATGTACATGCTTCTCTCCCCCCCCTCCCTTTCCCCTTGTGCCATAGTCTCCCTCTTCATTCCCTCCCTTTCTAATTCCTTTTCCCCTCCCATGATAACGGTTCGCCCTCACAATCTCCTTTCCCCTATGGCCCTCGAGCGTCGCCATGCTTAGCCTCTAGCCCCTGGTCTTGATTTCTTTTCCGGCTAATAGTATGCACATGGATTGATCTATGAGCATGGATCCCCAAGTTAAAGATAAGAATTTGGTGTAGTGGTAAGAGATGTCTCAAACTAGGGACAACGAAAAATATATGCCCGCAAGTCAGAGGTGTAGGTCAAGAATGGAGCCATAGATTTTGGTCAAGTTTGAGATTAAGAATGGAGTCGTTGTCACAGCTAAGATAGCAGAGGCTCATGACATAGAGCAGCATTGAGTTAGAGGACACCTAGTCCTACTAAATCAACTACCAAGAAATAGAATAATGAACCTTGCACCACTGACACCAAGATGTGGCCATTCTCAATATTAGAGACCAAGTTCAAAGGCACATAGGGTACCATGTTTTGAACGATGAGTACTAGCTTGACCACCACCTATCAAAAGACGTCATCATGAGCATGTCCACACTAATGACTATTGCCATAAAGACATACATCACAAGGACAATTGTGAGTCTGACAAGGAACAGCCAAGGTCCCCAGTTAGTAATTGTCAAAGCTAAGGTGGACACACCTATAAACATCAAGTTTTAGGATTTCAAAAGAATCAGGGATGAAGACCTATAAAACCATTTGTAGACTTTGCTACAAGTCTATGATATAAATGGTACTGTGACCAAGGAAGAGTACATGAATAAATTTCCTTGTACTTTGACTAAGATAGCACGATAGTTGGTTCAAACGATTTCCAATCGACTATTTCAAGGATTGGGAGTAGATGTCCAAATCTTTCCTCAAGTAGTTCAGATAAGAATTTTATAAAGAAGATGTTTGCACAAAGATTAGTGATCTAAAGTAGAAAGAGAATGAATTCATCCAGGATTTTGTACGACAAATATGAGCTCTTGTAGAGAAACTCAGTACATCTCTAGATAATAAATTGCTTCATGCACTGTTAATCATAGGTTGTCCTTAGATGAATATGAGGTCTCTAGAAATTGTCAACCCCACAAGGACACATGAAGAGTTTCTAAATTGAGATGTTGCATTATTGAAGAAAAGTCAACTTGCCAAGAAATGTGGTGGGACAGTACACACACACAAGGTATAGGTATCAGTAGCAATTGAGGTGCTCATGCAAGAAGAGCACAAAACTCCTCCTTGGATTGTAATTTTTGCATATATTTGAATGAAGAAGAAAAATAGCAATGTATGGCAGTAAACAATGCAAATATGAAGATTGAAGAAGAAAAACAACAATGTATGGCAGTTAAACAATGCATTTCAATGAGATATGCATTATATTTTCTTACCACTTTGTAAAAAATATCTTGCTGAAATCTATTTAATTGTGTCCAAAATTTTATGAAGGAACATAAGGAGCCCAGTACAACCAAGGCTCAAGAAGTAAAGGCTGAATATGAAAGAATTTATGAACAAGGGAAGGATGATGGTTTAATAGATGTTTGCATATAGCCACCTTGTCAAAGCTATGGAAGGGGAGGCCTCCTCAAGGGGTGAGGTCATGGGAAAGCCATCCCTTCCAAAAGGATTATGGTAACAAAAGGATCAAAGGGAAAGGTTAAGTCTTTAAATATGCCAACCTTAGATGATCAACAAGTTGAGAAGCAAAAAAAGGGAGGCAAGGGCTTTTCATGGCCTTGGTTATAGTCATGAACATGGCCATGATAATTCTCATGGCCATGGTCATGGGGCAAGTATTATGGCATAGTGTTGTGGGTCTAGCTCTAGCAAAAGCAACAAATATTGTCTTGTGGTGAGAAGATAGTCTCTTGTGGTGAGAAGATAATTGCAACAAGCAAAAATGTCTACCTCTTCCCAACATAAGAAAGAAACATTTATAATGGTTCCTTGTAGATAGAGTCTTGTCCAATCAAGTGTACAAGAGCTCCATATGAACACAATGTTAGAGAGGCAAGTTTTGAATTTACAATGAATATGTGATATATAAATTTTAATGGATTGGTGAAAATGGCATCTACCAACTTTGTAGGGTAATGTGTATCTCAGTAATCATGTGATGAATTGATCATGTCATTTGGGACTGTTGTAGAATGTGACTTGGATATGTCATCAATGATTCAGATGTGGTAATATTTTAAACAGTGGGCTCTAAATCTTGAATGCTATTTTACGTTTAAGGTATCTTGTAAACTAATTTCTTGAAGCCAATGAGAAGATTGAATCCGTGGTAGAGATTATTGATTTTGTTAAGGAGCATGTTGCCACGATATAAGAAGCACATGCTAGTTAAGGCAAGAAGTCCAAAAGGGATGTCAACTAGAAAGAAGGGGATTTAGTATATCTTGAGATAGTCAAGAATTGGCAAGTGCTAGCCCAAGATTTCCGTTTGAAGATTTAAACCATTCCCATCCATTCAAAAGATCACCAATTTATTAACGAAAATGAAGCTTCCAACAATGAGCTAGAGTATGCACAATGTCTTTCCATATCTTGGTTAAAGCCCTATATTGGACCAACTCTATGCAATGGTCGAGATTGAGTATATCTTCAGATAGTGAAGAATTGGCAAGCACTACCTCAATCTTTCCTTTTGAAGATTTAAACCAGTCACAATCATTCAAAAGGTCAACAATGTCTCAATATATAGTATGTAAGCAATCTAGCATCCGGAGCACTCCGATCTCTTGACACGGTCTACAATTCCCCTAGCAGAATGCTTACAGAATCAAGTCGTGCAATGTATAGTATGTAAGCAATCTAGCCTCGGGAGCACTCCGGTCTCTTGACATTGTCTGCAATTCCCCTGGCAGAATTCTTACAGAATCAAGTTGTGCAATGTATAGTATGTAAGCAATCTAGCCTCAAGAGCACTCCGGTCTCTTGACATGGTCTGCAATTCCCTTAGCAAAATGCTTACAAAATCAAGTCCATAATTGTAAATACATCTACATGCTCACAAGAATCAACCTTTTAGTTGTGTGTGTGAGAGAGAGGGAGAATAGCAATGAAAGCGAAGAGGTTATTGCACTTAATGAGATTAGACATGAAATTGATGACATTTTGAAGGAAACAAGAAACACGCCCCCTAAGAAAAACATTAGCCCCATTCTATCCCCCTTCACTCCCTTCTCCTTCTTCCCTTTTTCCTCCTCCCTTCTCCCTCCTTCTCCCTCTCCCTTCCCCTCTTCCCCTTCCCTCTTTCTTGCATGAAACCACACTGCAACAATTCGGAGGCCACTTGAGTGACACTTGCAGATGGGTCGTTCTATGCATTGCTCCCAGAAGGAGTAGCTGGGAGTGGAAGCTCCATTGGCATATCTTCAACTACCCCATGACACATGAGTCACCGCTTAGACCACATCACATTTTTTGCACTATTGCTGGGGAGAAAAGGTATGCTTTTGCATTTGCACTTGTCTTCCTTTGTTATATTCCCATTGCACAAGTTTTCAAGCTTAACTTGGAGCTTGTTAGTGGAGTTGTATGAGAGAAGAAAAAGAGAGAGAGGATGGAAATTTGCTTTTTCATGTAGGAATGCCATTTTTAGCTTGGGAACCTTGTTTTGGTTGCTTTTTGCTATTTTAAGTTGATAGGAACGTAGTAAACTTGATTGCTAAGGTGTGTGTGTAGCCTAATCACCTCAAAAAACCACAAAACTAAGGATTTTTGTCAAGTTTTGAAGTAGTTTCATGACTTAGAACTTGCCTTTTCTGAGTTTTTGCAATTTGACTTCCAAAAAGTGTTTGTTTTCAAGTTTTTTTTATTGAGTAGGTAGATTATGTAGTGTAGCAACCCCCCATCACAAAAAAACAGGAACAAAACTGTAAAATCTTCAGAAATCACCCAATCTCAATCAGTGTAGCTGTGTCTGACTATCCTACTGAGTCGGTGCTATAGCATATCGCACCAACCAGATTCCCTGCTGATCAGTGCATTCGCTAGATCCCACCGTCAAATGTTGTTGACCCAGCACCTTAGTACTTCCTTGCTGACCCAACCCCTGACCATGGTTCACCATGCTACCTGGAGTTAATGCTTGTTAGAGTTACTTTTGCACCGATCTGATAGGTTGTTGACCGATGCTGTAGTGGTTCCTTGCCGATCGTTGCTATCTTACTATCCCATCGCTGATGCAATGAAACTACCCCTCTGACCATAGGCATAATCGTTTCCCCCCATCGTCGTGTTACTACATCACACCACCCACCTTAGGGCTTAATGCTATTAGTTGAGCGAGCGTGATTCTCAAAGAATGATGAGCAAGGTCCTGAATGACCAAATAGTCTTCTTGCCCCGAGCCGATGGGAAAATCCGAGGGTGACCACTTACTCCTGCGAGATCTTTTAGTCTTCTCTGTTGGTGGGTCTGCCATCTCAACATCAGAGGGCTCTGAGAAGGACACCTTCTTCCTGGGGCAGCCGGTCCACGGTTTGGAGAGGGGTCTGAGGTGGTACGACTTCTTTTCCCGAGGTAAAGGATCTCTACATCAGAATCCTTAGTGCCAGACTCACTTAGAAGATTCACCCTTGGAATATTGGGGCATTCCGTGCGATAATGACCCTTCTGGTGGCACTCGTAGCATACAACATTAGCACGGTCTCTTGGAGGGTGGTTGGCTTGATTTCTGATGCCCACCATCTCAAGCCGAAGATCATTCAAGGCCTTGGCTAGGTCATTGACTCCAGGTTCTATTGCAAGGGGGGCCTCTTTAGCTAGAGGGGCCGAGGGAGTAGAAAGGAGGGGGGGTCATGGGTGAGGCTAGGGAAATCTTCGAGGCGGAGGGTGAGAATATACACCTTGTTGAGGGTAAGCATCTAAGGGAGGAGCATACATTTGAGGTGGAGGTGGTGGATACATCCCTGATGAGGGGTGGGGGTATGCCCCTGAGTTAGACCCCCCAGGGTATTGTTGCAAGAATTGAGGGGGTTGCGGAGGGACAATCGTCTTCTTTGAAGCAGGGTCAGATTGAACTTTATCAAACTTTTGAGCAATCTCATGTGCTAGCACCATAGTTTCTGGATTCTCCCATTTAAGCTTGAGGCGGAATTCATCACTTGCTCCTACTACAAGGTAGCCCAGCACATGCTGAGTCATTCTAGCTTGAAATCTGGCATTGTCCTCCTGTGTGGCAATTAAACGGTCCAGGAGCACGGTCGCTCGATCCACATATCGATGTGCTGTCTCACCTTCTGACTACTTTAAGTTTACCACCTACAGGTACACATTCTTCAGCTACTCTTCTTTGCCGAAATACTCAATCATCACTGCTGTCAACCTTGGCCAGCTTTGGCGAACGTCTTTGGCCTGCTTCTCATACCACACTTGAGCCAAACCCTCTAGAAATGTGGGAAGAACCAACAGCCATCTGTCTTCAATAAGAAAGTTGAGAGAAACACAACGGCGCTTGAAGGCCACAAGGTACTCATTTGGATTTTCTTCCACTCGTCCACAAAACACGGGAATGTCAGCCATGCTTGGAAGATGGAAAAGAGAGTGGCAAGACGAGGCTTATCTATGGACAAACAATAGAAAGAGGAAGCTTGAACTGAAAATCGGGTGAAGATACATCCACAAAGCACACATAGGCAAGGTAGGGTGTGACTGGTGTATTGTGAAATACTACACGGGAAGAATCTTCAGCATAGAATAGGACATAGACAATCTTAAAAGGACCAACCCTCATGATATCACATCAATCTTTACAAGCGAGGGTTAGAGATGCGGTGCTACATGAGGTTGTTCATCAAGGCAAACAAGAATGCCATGACAAATGTCAATAGTTGGAGAGCTTGCACATCACCTTCAGCTTCTTCTAGTTCTTGTAGTCGCCATGCTATTTCTTCAAGGGGTGTGCGGTCTGGCATCCTTCTTTTGAGCAATGTCCTTGAGGACCTTTTTGATGATCTTCCGAAGTCGGTAAACTCGTATCAAATACGCCCAACACTTAATTTCATGATGACCACAACCTTTGCATTCCTTACAAATGATCACCCTGCTTCATGGCTTGCGGCTTTGTTGGGGTGGTGCTTCCACTCGCATCATGCGTGATTGAAGTACAAGCTTCATGTGCCAAGAAATCAGCAACTAGATTTCGAGCTCGAGGGATATGCTAAATTTTTACCTCTTCAAATTGGTTGCAAAGTGCCAATGCTTGTTGATGTCGTGGAACCAAGCCTTTGCTCTGCACCTTCCACCTTCCACTAACTTGTTCACATACTTGTTGAGAATCTCCTTGCACTTCAAGTTGCTTGGCATGATGTTCTTGTGCCTTTTGTAGCCCAAAAATGAGCGCCAAGTACTCAGCTTGATTGCAAGTACTTGTAGGTGCAGACTTGCTGTAACAATACTCCTCACCACCCGGTGAAGTGAGCTTCACTCCCATGCCAGCAGCCTTGGTCGAAGGTTTGTAAGCTCCATCAAATTGAAGGATCCAAGATGTCATCACACCAAGATTAAAATTTGGACATCCCAAGTTTCTCGGTAGTCCAGGATAGGTAGAAGGAGAGGGTGGGGAGAATTCAACACTTGAGCCAAACGTTCAGCACCAAATAGACTTGCAATCCTTTGTCGATATTTTATCTTTAGACCAAAAAGAATTACAACTTGAAGCTCGAAATGAGGCACAAAAGGTTGATTAGGTACAAATGGATTCCTTGGTCGAAACATTACCAACCATATCTCAGGCCTAGAAACCTTTGTAGTGAGATTGAGAATAACCCATTCAAGACGAGCTTATCCACAGGAATTAACAAGCAGATGCGCCAAATCTCCCCCCAAGCATGGGGAGCATCCCACCCTTCGATGAAGGACACCGTTTTAATTACCTTTGAAGCAGCAAGTAATTCGATCACTGCACAATGAGTAGAAGTAAAATCAAAGTTCTCCCAGCGTATCAATAGTTCTTCACCATGAATCATCCACAGTGTATCATTCCACCCGTCATCTCCTTGAACAATGCACTAGACAATCAGCTGTTGAAGGTCGACATGAAGATCAAGGAAGAGATCTCGTGCATTGGTAGCCATAAGGTGTGGAGGACCAGGCACCAAATCCTTAAACGCATCGAGAAGTGACATAAATATCCACCCTCCTCGTGTGGCATGCATCCGTGAAGTGAGCTTGGAGAAGTTCTGAATCGGCGATCTAGCAGGAGATGTGAATAGAGCACATGAAGTGAAGTACTTTTGATTTTTACAGCAAGAGCAAACTCCCCATGGTTAGAGAGTTACAGTTCTCGAGATTTCAATATATAAACAAAAATCATTACATTTTCACCACTTCCAACTTGTTGGCCCAATGATAAGTCTCCCTTTTGTGAAGGGGGAGATCTTGGGTTCAAATCCTACTCTTTAATAAAAAGAGAGGAGAGGAGAGGAAAAGGAGAAGAGAAAGAGAAGGAGAAGGAGAAGAAGAGAAGAGAGAGGGGGGCACAAGATTTGCTGTTACAGTTTTGCAGAAACTCAAAAAACTAACCGCGACCAGAATACGCAGCCGCCTAGAAAACTCTCGTGCGGGTGAACGCAATAGACGCGCGAAGCGAGAAAACTGTTCGTGACCAGAAGACACAGCAGCCCAAAAAACTGTCACACAGGTGAACACAATAGACGCGCGAATCGAATGCACACGCAGTAGCTGAGAAGGAGCACAGATGGTATAATTTTGCAGATGCGACCGGTATGAGCAGAAGATTTTCCACTAGCCATGGAGATTTCGATCCCAGCAGCCACACCAATTCTATTAGCCGAAAAAGAAATCAAGACCAGGGGCTAGAGGCTAAGCATGGCAACGATCGAGGGCCATAGGGGAAAGGAGATCGTGAGGGCGAACCGTTATCATGGGAGGGGAAAAGGAATTAGAAGGGGAGGGAATGAAGAGGGAGACTATGACACAAGGGGAAAGGGAGAGGGGGGAGAGAAGCATGTACATGATAGGAGGAGGAATGTAAAGATGGAGACATCAAGGAAAGAGGACCATACTTTATTTGAAAGAAAGGATGAGAGGGAAATATCAAAGTACTAGCTAGGTGGCTTTACAAGAATGAGCGTGTCTCATCAAGGAATAGCCCCCTACTTTTATAGCCAAAAGAGGGGGTCTCTCCCAATTAATACATCCTCCCACATGCATGGTGTGTGTGGAAAAGTCTCCCATGTGGGCTAGGCGGTTACGCACTCTCAATTGTGTGCGACAACCCTTTGCCTCAATTTTCCACATAAATCAAGCCCCATATCTCAAGTCTATGATACTCCCTTGGTCTCTTCTCAATTTTATAATATGTTCAAACCTCTAGGAGGACAAGTGGAGGGTTGGCACAAGGAATCTTGCCACCTCATCCTACTTTCCCCATTATTTAACTTGCTCTCTTGGACCTTCTATACCTCCCCCACATGGGCCTATCCTATATGGAGGGAATAGCCCAATATAATATCCATCTCCACCTATTTTATATTACTTCTCCCATGGAATTTGAGCCATATCTCACTAAATGCAGCCTAGGTGGAGGGGTGGCACATGGAGGAGCCATGCCACCTTACATTTTATAATATTACTACCATGGATTATGTACAACACACCTTATGGGTCCTCTTACGTGGAAGGGTGGCACATGGTCATGCCCTGCCACCTCAACCCTGGGCCCTATGCACACCATATTTTATTATACTATTGCCACATATACAAACACACACACATATTAATGCCTTTTTCCTTAGACAATTTTGTCCATAACAATACTCATTGGAGCCTAAGCATGTCCTACCAAAAATTGAAAGATGCTTATCTACCAAGACCTCAGGTTGTCTCAGATGAAACTTCAAAACTCGTTCACTCTTGGTATCAACATGATGGCTACAAGCCATCTCTCTCCACATGTGGCTAGGTCTTCTTCTACCTCAAGATCTTCGCTATGAAGGTGGCTCCAACTATCATCCATTACTGGCTCAAAATTCATTGTAGCCTAGACTTGGTCATCTTGTCGACCTCTTCTACCTTAGTGTAATGTTAGGAGCAACAAGATAACGGAGCAACAATGAAAGAAGAGGAATGTGTAAAATACACAATACAAAAAGTGCACATAGAATGGAAGAGATAAAGAGACACCGATATATGTGCTTCACCCAGTATGGGCTATGTCCACGGAGAAACAACCAATCCTGCGCCTTTCTTATCTAACAAGCGAGAAGATACAAGATACAAGTAGTATATCCACGGATTTCCTTCTATGTGGGCCATACCCTTATCTTACAATTTTAGCACACAACTCATAAGCAAGTCATGCACCAATTTTCATGTATTTTTGGCTTCAGAGGCACTGCCCCCGAGCCTCCGCCAAGGGGGGCCTAATTCATGTCATTGGCCCCCTTTGGAAGCTTGGTGACATCCTAGGTGGGTGTTGCCCCCTCCCCTACCCCCCTTCATGGAATGGGTATAATCACGCCTAGGTCCAGTGCATGGAAAGAAAAAAAAAACAATCTTTGAAAAAAGAGTAGGCTCCACATACAACAATCTTCCACTTGGAGACTGATCATAGTAGCTCCACTGCTACTACACTCACTAAATTTCTTTGGATCTAGCTATCCCTCATATTGTTTCTCATTCTTGTAGACCAATAGAAATTGAGAAAGAGCTCAACTTCTCCCTAGTTACCACCTTAGTCAAGATGTCTACAAGATTCTAGCTAGTGTGTATCTTTTCCAACATTAACTGTCCATCCTCCAAAATAGATCAACTAAAATGATATCTAAGCTATATATGTTTGGTTCTTGAATGGAAGGCTGAATTCTTTGCGAGATGAATAGCACTCTGGCTATCACTGTACAAGCTACAATTTTCTTGCTTCTTCCCAAGCTCCTCCATAAACCTATGCAACCAAGTCATCTCTTTACTAACCTCTGTAGCTACAACATATTCTGCTTCTGTTGTAGAGAATGCAACAACCTTTTGCAACTTTGAAAGCTAGATTGCTGCTACTCCACCTATGATGAAAACATGCCCAATGATGCTCCTTGTTCTATCTTTATCACCTACCATATCTGAATCAACATATCCTTATAGAGAAATGTGTGTAACTTTACCACATAATGCATGACCAGTTGTACCTCTCAAATATCTAAGAATCCACTTTATAGCCATCCAATGTTCTTTACCTGGATTATTCATAAATCTACTCACAACTCTCACTACGTGTACAATATTTGGCCTTGTGCATACCATTGCATACATCAAGCTACCAATTGTTGATGCATATGGAACCCTTGACATATAGTCAATGTCCTCCTATGTCTTGGGATACATATCCTTGCGTTTTGTGTTTTTCATTTCAAACCTTTCCAATAACTTTTCAATGTACTCACTCTGAGACAATGTCTACTTGTAGTTTTTGCCAACTTCCTCTTGAGCACATTTATATCCTGCATGCAATAAGCATGTCATCAACCTATAAGAACAAGATCACATATCTGCCATTCTCTATTTTTGAGAATAAACACATGACATGTACTGAAGTCCTATTTTGCCATAAACTTGTCAAACTTCAAATACCACTACCTTTGAGCTTTCTTTAAACCATACATACTTTTCTTCAACCTTCATACCAATTCCTCCTTTTCTTTAACCTTCACTGTGGATGCTACATATCAATCTCTTCCTCTAAATCCCCATGAAGAAAAGTTGTCTTGCAATCTAGTTGTTCAAGATGCAATTCTTTTGCAGCCACACGACTCAAAATAGTTTTGATTGAGAATATTTCATCAAAGTTGATACCTTTGTTCTATGCAAACCCCTTTACAACAAGCCTTGCCTTGTACCTCCTTTTTCCTCCCTCTTCTTCCTTCACCCTATACACCCTTTTATTCTGCAATGCAAATTTTCCCATAGGCAAGCGAACCAAATGCCAAGCCTAGTTTTATAGCAAAGATTCCATTTCCTCTTCCATGCCTCGCTCCCACTCCTTTTGGATTCTACCTGCCTTGCTTCTTCATGCGTTTATGGTTCACCAGAATTAGCCAACAAAACATAATTGAAAGAAGGAGAAAATCGCTCAGGTGGTCTACTTACCCTTGCACATCTTTTAAGTGCATCTAGAGATTTGAGGTTCTTGGTGTTATTGCTACTGCACATTCTCATTTTTTCCAACCTTTGGAATTTCATCTCCTATGATTTCATCAAGAGTTTTATATTTTGTGTTTGCATTTTCTTTCTTCCTTTTCTATAAGTGATCTTTATACATAATAGTCTCATTGAATATAACATCTCTTCTTCTAATGATTTTGTTACTTTCATAATCCCACAGATGATAACCAAACTCACTACCTCCATATCCAATAAAGATGCACTTCTTGGATTTTGCCTCAAGGTTTGTTCTCAATTCCTTATCAACATGGACAAATGCTTCACAACCAAAAACCCTTAGAAAAGAATAGTCAACTTTTTACATGTCCATGACTCTTCTCGAATGCCACCATCTAAGGAACTTTGAGGAAATATGTTTATCAAGTAAGAAATCATATTCACTACTTTAGCCCAAAGTTGTAAGGGTAGCCATGCATGTAGTCTCATGCTCCTTGCATGCTCCATGATCTTTTTGTTTATCCTCTTTGACACATGATTTTCTTGTGGCGTTCTTGGAGTTGTCTTCTCTCTACTACAAATTCCATTCTATGAATTGTAACTATCAAACTCTTTGCTGTAGTATTCACCTCCATTATAAATCTAATAGCCTTCAATTTCTTTCCTACCTCATTCTTAGCCAAAGCTTTTGATTTCTTAAAAGTTTCAAAGACATCATATTTTCTTTGAATGCAATAAACCCAAGTTTTTCTAGTTGCATCGTCAATAAAAGTAACATAATAGTGAGAACCACCAAGAGATGACACATCACTAGGATCCCATACATCTCTCATCAGCAAGATCCCATACATCTGTATGCGCAAGCTCTAACTTTTCTCTCTTCTTTTCTTTCCCAAGTCTTAGAAGTATGACTCTCTTTTGTTTTCCATTTAAACATAGTTCCCACAAAAATCCAAATGAACTTGCTTCAATCTTGGCAAAAGCTTTCTTGAGTGAAGAATCTGCATCCCCTTCTCATCATGTGTCCAAGATTATGATACCACAAAGCTGTATTTGCTCCTATAGATGCTAAAGTAATAGAGGAGTGAGCATTACCAGTACACAAATACAATGTACCTACCTTGGGTCCTTTTGCATTACCATTGACCCTTTTGTGACCTTCTACAAATTTCCTGCAAATGTGGTTGGGCAACCTTCATCGTCCAATTGTCCTGCTAAAATTAAGTTTCTATTTAAATTAGGAACATGCCTTACCTCCTTCAGCAATCATTGGTTTCCATTCTGCAATTTTATCAACACCTTGCCCTTTCCAACAATAGTGAGTGCTTGGCTATATAGGAGGATGCGATCGCTTGATCCACTTCCTATGTCAGTCGGGATGTAGAAATAGATATCAACAAAGAAATACTAACAATTGAGGCTTTTGATATGTTGGCTAACCATATGAAAATAGGTGAATAGACACACGAGTTGAATACAAGTAATGCATAGAATACAAGAATTATAACTTAGTAGCACAACCACACACTTGGTTTTTTTAAAGAAGCCTATTTGTAATACAAACAGCTCATCACCATAGAACCAGTACTCAGACACTCTAATAACTCTCACTCTTCTTTGCCTTAGCTTGAGGCACAAGGCTCTATGACAATCCTGCTAGCCTATTCTCAATAGCAAGACTAGAACTTGCATGGAAAAGAGGTTAGGACACCTTTTATTCAGTTCCTATAGAGTAGATCTTTGACTCACACTTAGGCGGTGGAGCTATGCCGCATTCCTTACTCGTTCCTTCAAACTCACTGAACCATTGTTTCTAATTGGTGTGTCGATTCTCTTGGCTTTTCTTTCTTCCTAGAAAATCAAAGATAGTTGCCGTTGATGTTGGCCAAATCATATTCTTGCTTGCCTCAATGGCCTGAGCTGGCCTCAAGGGACATATTCTTACTTTCAAATAAAAATGACAGAGAGAGAGAGAGAGAGAGAGAGGACCCTCTTAATATGCCACTCCACAAATACTTCAACAAGTGTCAAAATGAGGCTGTAGCCATAAAATGTCCGGGGGCCTAGTCTTGCTCCCTAGTTTCTACCCAAATGGTCATAAGGGATGGATCCTTACTTTTAAATAAAAGCCAGATGGGGCTAGAAGCTATATGAAAACAAGATGCCTAGAGAAAGGAACAGCCAACCACTCCCATATAGTGAATCATGGATTTGAGTCAAATGTATTTATTGGAAACATTTTGCTACACAAGTATGGAAAGTGTGGGAGCATGGAGGATGCACGCCATGTCTTTGCGATTTCCCAGATGTGCTAGGAATGTGTCATAGCAAATCATAAAGCTTTTGTCGATTGCTTGCAAGTTAACAACATAAGTGCTAAAAGATGGCAAGCAAGTAAAGTGGCTTTGAATCCAGAAAAATCATCAATAAAAGTGACAAAACCTCTACAAGACCAAGTTTTGAAATATAGACATTTGGCAATCCCGTCAAGGACATATATGTTTGTCAAGTGCAGGCTTGAAGGAGATCCCTTTTCGAAGGCTCGAGAATACCTCAAATGATTTGGTGACCATCTATATTTTTTCTATTCTATTTCTTAAGGGAGAGAGAGAGAGCGCATTGGGGAGGGGGGAAGAGACCGAGGGAGGAGGAGGGATTTTTTGTGCAAATGCTCTTCCTCTTGGTCAACATCACAGGGCCACTCATCCACCTGAATCGTTGAGTGAACTTATCATGAGCCAAGCCAAGTGGTGCCTTCGGTGGACCTGGTCTTGACACTTGAAATTTTATTTCATGAAATTAATTAAAGACATTTTAAGCTTCCAACTTGAGACCCAGCAAAACGGGTCTCCAAGGTGTCGTAGACCGGCCATGCATAAAAATTGGATGGATGCATTTCATCTTCCCAGCGAGAAATCTGGGGATCTTAAGGAGAATTTATCTCAGCAAAAGATTTTTACAAGTCGACAATGGCAGGGCCGAGCTTCTTGGAGCTGATGATCAATACTGTATGTATGGAGGCCAGGAAACATAAATATCTGCGCTATAAGTCGTGTTGAAGGATGCTATGCTCACGGGTGAAACGATAACGTGTCCTTGAGAGAACGAAAAATCACCTGTGCCCCCCACAATCGGTACTCCGGTTGCGACGGTTGGCATTATAACACCTACGAAGCTCAGTGTGCCGTTGTAGCGTGTGGTATTCAAGTTGAAGGTAAATGAACAGAAAACTGCGTAGCCATCGAAGCCAGCGATGGTAAAGAGGCCGACGGCAGAACCGACCTGCTTCGAGGTGGGCTGAGGGTCATCTGTGAGAGGATCATTGAAGCAAAGCGTGGCGCCAAACTGACCAGAGACAGGGGTGATGGTGCTAGAGCCAAGACCAGGGACGCCAGGGACGATAACGAAATCGGTGAAGTTGACATCGTCCTGCCAGTAAACTGTGAAGGAATCACGGCGAGCAGAACCCCATTGCCCATGGGGGTGGTCTTCACAGGCTGCAGGTATGGTGGTTGATGACAATATGAGAGCTAGCGAGAGAGCTAAGAAGGCCAAGAAGAAGGTGTTTGTGCCTGTAGTAGCCTTTTCCATGGTGGTGGGCTGTGTTATTGAAAGCTTGCTTTCGCTTCGTCTTCCTTCCTCCCATAGACCATATAGAGAGTCGTCCATAATATTTAAAAACTACACACATACTTGAATATCAATCTCTTTGTCTCGCATTTCCATTGACAACTTAACACGTTATGGTGACATACTTGAATATGTATATGTTTGTCTCCTCCTCCTCGCATCTCCATTGACCTTACATCTTCGATCCCCCCCATTCCCAATATATTTGTTTGTGCTTATACCATACAACAAATACCTTGTGCTTACACCCATACAACAATAGATACCTTGTGAGCACTGGTGCTTGCCCTTGAGTGTCTTTTGCACTCACTAAAATAAGGAAAATTTGACTCAAATTCCACCTTTCTTTATAATACTGCAAGTAGCCTAAGCCATCTACGACGAGTTAGCCCACCTTAGTCAGGTCTTAAGTCAAGGAAATTGGGATCCTCGGAATAACATTTTAAGTTTTATTTGTAATTCTCAATGCTTTTAAGGGAATTTTCAAATTGGATCTCTCTTAAGCCTTAGCATATTTGAAAAACATTCTCCATAGCATTGCATACCCCTCCCCATTGTGTGTGTATGTGCGCGCACGTGCGCGTGTGTGTGCGCGCATGTGCATGAGAGAGAGAGAGAGAGAGAGAGAGAGAGAGAGATGCATTTGGTATAACAATATTTTTCCAAAAGTAAGGGGACTGCTAGAGCTTCACTTGCATTTCATTAACAAATTAGGTTAAAAAGCATAAAAATGTCGAGATTTGGAAATGTAGCTAATTAGCATTTCATATAAAAATATTTTTTCAAAGTAAGGGGACTGCTAGAGCTTCACTAGAATTCCATTAAAGAATTAGGTTAAAAGCATAAAAATGTTGAGATTTGTAAATCTAGCCAATCTCCCCCCCCCAGCTCTCTCTCTCTCTCTCTCTCTCTCTCTCCTTTAGGCCTTCCAAAAGGGGAGAGAGAGAGAGAGAGAGAGAGAGAAGGAACTTTTGTTAGCATTCAAATATCCAATGGCAACACAATGTTGAAGACACACTATTGAAATATTCTTTCTATACAAACACAATATTCAAAAATGTTGGACTTGTGTAAAGTCCGAATTCAAAAATGGACTAAAAAAAGTTCACAAATTATGAATACACTAGTAATGGTATTTCTTTGGCTAAAATTTAAAACCAAAGTTTAGTGAAAATTCCAAGTATCTGCTAAGCTTCATAAATACTTCTTATTATGAGTATTTTGCTGATGATGAATAGATTGATAATGAGAATTTCAGTTAACTTTCAATATGAAAGTGTGATGGGATAATTGCTTACTATGTTTAAACTTTATTCACTAGGTATATACTTTTAAGATTAATCAAATGAGATACTTGTTGGAATTATTAGAACACTTATTACGTTCAAATACTCAAAACAATCTTAAGATTAATCGAATATTTGCTATGATTAATCTATCTTTTGTTTGGAAGGGCATATGCCATAGTCAAACACTTTCCATGAACATTGTACTTTGGACTCTAACTGCCATATGCCACCGTGTCCCTCGGTTATCCCCCTCTACACCGCTCCCACTACCCCTACCCCTTGCCTAACTCCACCTACCCCTATGCCCTGTTAAGCCCCCATACCCCCCCCCTCCCGGTACCCCCTAACCCCCCCCTCCTTGACTAACCCCCTAACCCCGACTAGCCCCCCCCTCATCGACTAACCCTCCTGCTACCTCCTAACCCCCCCTCCCCGTGTTGAGATATGGAGCTCCACTCGTGATATGCCAGGGTGACCGTTGTGCATTTATGTCACCGACTTATTAGCTGTAGATGCGGTTGGTACCATTAGGAAAAAAGGGAGCTCATTTTGGGGACTTTTACGGTTTGGAAAAATAAGCTCTCAACCAATCAATAGAAGGCCAACGTAACGTTGAAAATTCACGAAAATAAGAGAAAATAGAAAAAAGAAACAATACTTTATGTAAGTACAAGCGTGCTACATTAATGAGGAGATTGGTTTTTTATTCTTAGAAGATCTTTGGACAAGAAGATAGAATCTAAACTGACATTTTATCTGACAAGATCCTTCCCGCCTCCTTCCCGCTTCCACCTTCCTTTGAATTTTCAAATGTTGTGCCGCCTTTCGTGTGAAAGGTCTACCATTCCACACCATTGCCTCATTGTGCAACAGCCTTTCTTTTCCAAAACTGCTCCCTTGATCCTGTTTCGCGTAGAGTAAGATGTTTCTCGTCAACTGTCTGTTTGCCCACTTTCTCTTTCTTGAAACTTCAAATTGTTATCTTAGTTACATTACTTTGCTATTGTTACAGATTCAGAAAATCTCCATGGTGAACCAAAACCATGGCCGTTCTTGTGGAAGACGCTCTGTGGATGATAATGCTACGAAGGCAGAATTATACCAAACATCCTTACCCCGTCGACCTGCTTCTTCTATTTTGTCGGTAGAGAATTCAAGTACAGTCAAAACAGAAGGAACTTGGGAAAGGTTTAGTGTTTCGAAAGGAGCATGGGTGCTCATGCAACCTAGCAAAAGAAAAAGACCCCAGACAAAAAACATTTTCTTGGCATCGTGGAAGGGAAGAGTACGAGATTTTAAAATCACCAAAGGGAAGATATCCGTGAAAGAAGTTTTGATTCAGCACGTGTACATGCATAAAGAACTTGTCTTGCCAGACTATCCAAAAAATCTTCCGCAACACAGGCCTAATTGTATATTTTTCTATTGTGGTTTTTTCCTTCATGAGGTGTATGGATTTTTAAGATGAAGCTTTCTCTCTTAACTTATTGACATTCTTGTGTTGTTTTATTTCAGATTTATATCCTTCATCGTATGAGACATGGCAAAACATCGATTGTATTCTGGGATTTATAGATGTTCTGCATGGATCGATAGGAGAACAACAATACCAAGGTCGATGTGCAACGGAGCTAGCTCAATCGGGTATATTTTTTACTGATCATTTTTATCAGTTGCTGGACAAAGCTAACACACATGGTGTATTAATAAAACAAGACCTTCCGGCGTGGAATTCGGTGGATTGGCCTCACCCACATTCTAGTGTTACAGAGGCATATAGGGCGAAGCTTTTTACAGAAGTACAGAAAGCTCTGAGGCCCAATATTGCCACTAGGATAGTAAAAATTTCTTTGTGCATGCCTCTCACAGTTTTTGTAGACTTGTTTAATACCTTTCTAGTAAAGGTTTCAAAAACAATGTTCACAGTTAAAGCAACAAATTCGGCATGCATGCCACAATTTTTGGATAAAGGTTGGGATAAGAAGACATGTAGTTCAATGTTTTGTGAGGTGGTCCAACCTTCTATGCAACTGAAGTACATGGTTGCATCACAAAATTTTATTTTCTCTTTTTATTACAAGCGCAGTCGAATGCTAGGCACAAAGCTTGTCCCAATGGACCAAGATGAAGAGTCGTTTGGTGCACAAAATAAACTTATTGATATTGATGTTGTTGAGAATGGTGATGTGGTAGCCAATATCTCGTTAAGAGAATGTTGCTCCCTAGCTCAATTGCGCAGTGACATTCTGTTTGAGACTGAAGGTTCTATCTCAAACGACTTTTTATTTATCTACAAGAACAGAAAGGTACACCATCTGATTTATCCTAGTCTCTATAAGCATTGCTATTAGTTTAATTTACCACTCTAATTCATATTGCTTTTTTGCAGTTACTCAGAAGAAGAGAGAGCTCAGTTAAATGCAAAGACATAGAAAATTTTAAAATTGAGATAACACAGACTCCATAAAGAAAGGTTTTGTATTCAATCAAGTAAGATTTTGTACAGAATTGTTTAGCTGAATCTGTAGAACATATTTCTAACATCCATTTTCTATTTATGTACAGTTTCATCCAGAGGCTGCTCTACATTTTCTGGAGGATCTTCTCCATCCTGTCCGTGCTCCATCCTGTCTCCTCCACTGCCCCAGAAGCCTCTCTTTGCTGCTTCTCCACCTTCTCCTCAACATCAGCAGCAGGTCTTTGCTCCTGTGTCTGCTCCTCCTCAGCACTCTGTGATTGCTCCTGTGGCTTCTGGTCCTCAACATTAGGTGCTTCATATGTGGGATCAAGGTGTATGACACCTTCTTGTACTTTAGAGCTTTCACCCAACTCCACAGTAGCTGCTACAATAGGTTTGGGGGAGGCATAGCTCAAAAACCTCCAAATTGTATGAGCTCTAAAATTATGTACATAGTTGGGGCTGAAGCTATCCTCTTTCATCTGCAATGGCAGAGGATAATTTAGAACACTTTGTATCATTATGAATTATCTTCAAGCTAAATGAAAAGTATTTTTCCTTACTAGATCTGGCTGTTCCTTTTCAAAGTAGCTTGAAAGTATATATTTTGCATTGATCAGCACCCTCCATCCACAACTACTTGAATCATTTTGTTGTGGTGTCTGTACAGTTAGAAAAAAATGTTAGAAACTGTGAGCATCAGCACAAAACAAAATTATTCAATAAGTTCAAAGACATAGCATTTAATAGACTTTTTACCTCTAGACTTAATGGCTCTATTGAATCCAACAGAGAGACATTTGGAGGACAATGATCCAATGCATCTAATAGCCTTCTAATACAACTGCAATATGTATAATTTAGTTAGTATGGTATCAAAATAATGAAGTTTTGGGTTCAAAAAGCACACACAGCACTTACAATTTCAGCTCTCTGTGTGTGTTTTTTAGAGAGTTGAATAGAAAGCATTGCTTCTGCTGGATGTCAATAGACACAAAACTCCAGTGGTCACTGCATAAGGAAAAAAGCATAAGAAAATGAAAGGCTACAAGAGTTCCCAATATTAAAGAAGAATCTTAAAAGAAGTAGTCACCCACATACCTGCTATGATATGGAAGTAGCAAAATGTCAATTACTTCAAAATTGCAGTGTTTGAACCAGCTGCAAATACTCATGGGAGTCTCCTTTGCATCTCTTAATCTAGAAGAAATGGCTGGATCAACAATATGGACTGTATGTTGTACAGAGGGGTGAAGTCAGCTTCTCATCATGCTGCATAGGATCAGAACATAATTAGGGTAGGTTATAAAAGAGTTACAAGGAGGATTGATTTGCAAAAAATGTAAAATTTAAAGACACTTACTAGAGCATTGCAAGAATGATAGTATCTGAGCAATACTCATTCTTGTTAGCCAATGCTGCTAAGCATTGTTTTGTCAAATCAAAATCATTGACTGAAACTTCATCCTCAATATGTACAACTACATCAGGGCCCAGCTCCTTCAACCTTCTATGTATGTGTAGCTCCTTCTTTCCAGTCTCCACATCTATAACAGATTTTGTTTCTTTTATTTGTTGCTTCAGTGAGTCCTCATAAGCAGCCTTCCCTCTGGTGTTCTTTGAGTGTGTTACCTCAACAACCTTTACCTCATCAACCTTCACCTTCCTTGTAGGTGGAATTAGCAATATATCTCTCATTTTGATGTCCTGCCATTCCACAGGATGAACCAGCTTGTCATATCTCCATCTCACTCTGGACAAAGTGTTGAAATCTTTGGCCATCAAAGTCACCCTGTGAGCATGGGCTGCTACAAGCATTGCATCCTCAAAATATTTCTCCAGGTAATCCTCTGCCATTTCCTGCAAGGAAAGAATGGCAGTTCTATTCCACCTGAACCCAAGGTTCCAACTGTCACAAATTTCTCTCACCAGTCTTTGAAAGGGTGCTTTGGGTATTGCAAAACCTATGGCTTTCTGTTGCCTCCTTATCTCCCTTAGCACACCTGCACCCTTATTCAATCTTTTGGCCTTTTGCTTGAGCAAGCTCATTGGCTTACCCTTCCTGCCATGTGAAGCTCTTCCCTTTGGAGGCACACTAAACTTCTTGGAACCTGTCCCAGCTGCTGTTGCTGCAAGACCTGGTCCTTTGCCAACTTGCCTTGCAGTTGATTTGGTTCTTGCCATCACTCTGAAAAACTACATACAAAGGATTGGAAAGAGATCACAGACATGAAGAACATGTTCTAACAAAGAAAAGGCAATCACAGGGGTGGAAGAAGCCAAATAGAGAAATTTGCAATAAAATGCGATATGAGCAGTTTGGAATTTCAAACAGGCCCACATCGCATTTTGCTGCAAATTTTTTAAATGAAATGCTGGTGCACTCCTACAGTGATTTCTATGTTTCTCCAACCAAATACAGTATGAATGGAGGTTATGCAAGAAGATCACATGCAAATATCACACTTGAAGATCTGCATTCCTTCAGTGATTTCACTGTCTTGGTTTGAGCCTATGCATTTCCATACAGGATGTAATTTTTCTATTTTAGGCAAGAAGATTGCAGAGACTAAGGGGAGTCACAAAACCAGAACATGTTCTCACAAAGAAAAGGCAATCACAGGGGTGGAAGAAGCCAAATAGAGAAATTTGCAATAAAATGCGATATGAGCAGTTTGGAATTTCAAACAGGTTCACATCGCATTTTGCTGCAAATTTTTGAAATGACATGCTGGTGAACTTCTACAGTGATTTCTTTGTCTCTCCAGCCAAATATAGTATGAATGGAGTTTATGCAAGAAGATTACAGCTATGGAAGTCAAAAAACCAGAACATGTTCTCACAAAGAGAAGGCAATCACAGGGGTGGAAGAAGCCAAATAGAGAAATTTGCAATAAAATGCGATATGAGCAGTTTGGAATTTCAAACAGGTCCACATCGCATTTTGCTGCAAATTTTTTAAATGACATGCTGGTGCACTCCTACAGTGATTTCTATGTTTCTTCAACCAAATACAGTATGAATGGAGGTTATGCAAGAAGATCACATGCAAATATCACACTTGAAGATCTGCATTCCTACAGTGATTTCTCTGTCTTGGTTTGAGTCTATGCATTTCCATACAGGATGTATTTTTTCTATTTTAGGAAAAAAGATTGCAGAGACTAAGGGGAGAACCCATTGTTACTGACCTGGAATCTATCTGTGGATGTGCTGTGCTGCTGAGGAGTAATCTGTGCTGAGGATGATTCTGTGCTGCTGGACAAGATGCTGATGCTGCAGAGTATGGAGGTAGGGAGGCAAGAGAGCAGAGACTGGAGGGCAAGAGTTCTAAAACAGGATACCACAAAGAAGTGCAAATAGAATTAAAGAATCACTAAATCCCACACGTGTGGAATCTAGTTGTTTTTCACACGTGTGGATGGGACCCAGATCTCTTGGAGTTTGAAATTTGGCACGTGTGAAAGTACGCTTTATTCCTTGGAACTTGTGCCATTCATGATTTCATCATCAATACCACAACCACTTTTCCCTCCCCTGGATTTGAATGAGTTTGAAAACATGTGGACATAACACCAATAAGTTACAAATGAGTCCTATTCATGTTTACTTGTCCATTTATGGTTTCTAAATATCTTCGATTCCCTCCATTGTCTATGTCTCTCTGCTGCAATTGAATTGTCTAGAGCTTGTCTTCGTCTTTGCTTTTGGGCTAGAAGAAAAGCAAGCTTGATTTTGGAGCTAGCAACTTTTCTTTTAGCATGCAGCCTCTGTAGTATGCCTCGGTAAAACCATTGGAAGACTTCCTTCAGACTATTCGCCTTCTGACTCCCTCCATAGTGTTGTGTGTGTCTAAAAAATGCATTACGTGCCATGTAGTGAGACTTCTCCATGCCTTGGGTAGTCCAAATAGCTGGGCATCCATACTTTTTGACAAAATAGGGAAGGTGGTTGTATATGATATGCTATAAGACATAAGAATGCATAGTAAGTAATAAAAAAAAAGAAGATCACACTTAAGTAAAAGAAAAAGACATAACCTTACCATGTAGTGAGTTATATTGCAGGTTGTCCACGCGTCTTTCATTGACTTTCCAAAATGTTTAATTGCCTCCTCAAAATTCTTGTAATCACTCTTTGTCCATGTTACTTTGTCACAGAACATGAAGAGTTGATCAAGAGACCTCCACACCTCTGCCTTCCTATTTCGTGCTTCCCCATCTGCCTCATGATCTTTCACAGCATTATGGACTTGCTTCCACAATCCATAATTAATCTTTGAAACTGCTCTACCTTGCCTTACTTGCTTACTGTGTTTGGGTCGAGACAAGAATCTTCTTGCCTTAACACCACCAATAGAGGACTTGATTGGTACCTCCTTGCCATTGGTAGACTTTTTAAAATCCTTTGTGATTTGAACATCTCCTCCATGCAGACCTATATCGGATAACACTTTTTCCAATGCTTGAAGAGCATCCTTTCTATTTTTTTCGGGACGGAGTTTCCAAGCAAATCCAATATATAAAAATACCAATTTCTCAATAATTCGACATAGACCATGCAATGTGCAGATGTGAACATTACATAGTGGAATGTCCAGAATGGCCTTGAAGTCAGGGTCAACTTTATCTCTATTAGGTGCTCTCTTCCACCATTTTGAATCCATTACTTGAGCTGATTCTTTGCAGTAAAGACAAGGAGACTTTGAGTTGCCTCCTTTACTAATGTTATACATGCACTTAAGTGTTTTAAGATCCCCGGCCATGTGCCACTCTACTTGAAAATCACCTTTTCCTGCAACATGGAGATTCTCGCCTTGCACTTGTCTTTTGATTATTGTTGGTATTTCCGTGTGATGAAACACCCAATCTAGTGTTTCATGGTCTTCGGTCTTCACCTGTGAGATTATAGAAAACAAAAGTATTACTATATCAGATTTGAAAACAATGACCAAAATCAAGTATAAAACAACCCATGATCATACCTGGAACGAGCCTAACCACCATATGTGTTTCTCTGACTGCACACTAAAATACTTCGAACTCGCTTCAGTCAATGATGTATCAATCGCTCCATTCATCAATGTAATAGTAACTCTTTCCATTTTCTTTTCCTTTACAACCTCACACTCATCCAGTTTGATAACAAATTTCAAAATGCCTTTGCACTCCTCAAATGTTATTCCATAAAACTCGACCATTCTTTTTTGAAGTTGTTGCAGATCTAAAAATATATTGTTCCAAGGATCATACACAGTGGTTCCTTTAACACCATGAAATATTTCTTCAATATGGATATATTGCCCAATAAATTCATCTATACTTTCATTCAAATGACCTCTTATCCTCCACACGGTTGCTGGATTTGGCAGTAAAACTCGTTTAATCCTTTGATCTTTCAAAGTTGAGGATATCGCATGGAAAATCGAACTATATCCCTTCCTGCTAACTCCACTAACATCAAGAGCCTCTTGGATTATAGTGCCATCAACTTGATTATTGGATACAAAGTCCTCTACAACATTGCGTTTGACTGTTTTGTATTTTTTTTCCTCAATCAAACCTTTTGCTACACCGCAAGAAAGCAATCCTTTCATTTGTTTAACAGGAAGAAGGTTCGGGTCCATATTTTCTTTTGCAGGCTCCAATAATTTCCTGTAATAACAACACAATATGACTATATTATTCAGCACCTCCATTCTTATTTTGCGACAATCAACGAAATAGATATAGTCTGGAAGAGAGCCTTTTTGAGTATACAAAATGATAAATTTCAATCTAACCTTGCTTCCTGAATTCGTCGCTTGCATCCACCAGTCCCAGCCTTCAAATTTGCAATGTTTTTAATCTTCCTGCTACGTTGTCTGTCTCCAAGCACGGTTCTCTTCTTTCTTGCTCTTGTCAACTCTTTTTTACTCTTTGAATGTTCCTCAATTTCATTCTGCAACTGCTGCTCCAATTTTGCACGAATGGCTATCTCCTCCATCTTGGCCCCCTTTTCTTGTAGGTACATCATTTTATACGTTTCCGCAAATGCAGACTGCGCTGAAATATAACCAAGAAGTCCATTTTGTCCATCGCCGGCAAACCTCAGTAATGTGGTGGGATTGACAAATGGAGGTGTAGAGTTTTTTACTTGACATTTTGGATATATGCTTCCATCGCACCATAAGTCAATATGTTGAAGCCCTTCTCTTCTCATATTTTCCCGCTGTTGAGCATTCAGCATCGTATCCTTTCGTCTTTTTTGTGCTGGAGCATATTGTTCTTCCAAGTCGATGTGAAGATGGTGTAATCGCTTCTTCTCAGATAGTGACTCACTAGTATCGGCCATTTTTTGTGCTCCTCAGGTTGCGAAGTTTGTTTTTCAATCTCATAGTCATTTTGTAACATGAATCGTGGAAGTGTGGCGGTATCCATGTGAATATTTTGAAAACTTGTAATCACTAAGTTCAGTGATGGACTCTTAATGAAAGACCTGCACACGTCGGCCAAAGAGATGCGGAATCTTTGGTAAACAAAAAAAATATCTAAGAGGATATTTAATACAAAATCGTGTTAGTCAGACAAAAGATTATCTTATTCCTTTTTGAATTGACAGTTCTGTAGTCCTTACTGACAAATCTGAGCCACGTTTCCGTATTTTACTATTTTTGAGGTCTTTTAGGAGAGAAATAAATCAAAAAATAGTGAATTTCTTACAGGGCCCCAAAATGAGTTCCCTTTTTCCCTAATGATTGCCCATGAATATAGCTCAATGACAGCTATCTTTATGTACTCTAGTTAGTGGCTCAGTTAGTATGCCACCTTAGTTAGCTGAGTTTGGTTTGAGACCCACATATAGGGTTCACCTATTCTTTTGTACTTAGAGAGTTCTTTTGGCTTTCACAACTAAGAAGAGAAAAACTATTTTTAGCCTCCACTTTTGTGTATATTCCCCCATTGTGTATGTGAGAAAGCCGCAAGTGAGACTCCTTACTTCTCTCCCACTCTCTTCACATGGTATCAGAGCTCGGTTCGTGGTAAGGAGCTCAAGAAAGCAAACCAAGTTCGCGGTGTCTTGGTAAGAGGATCAGTGTTGCTTTCCTTTTTCGAGTTTCGGAGCAAATCTCTACAGGTAGCATAGCCGGAAAGTGCAAGAGTGCACTATCTCAGATTGGGACGCCCTTCGCAGTGTGGTGAGAGGGGAGTGATAGAATCATTCTTATTGCCTGTTGATGCAAAATCGTCACTAGGAAGTGACTGTGTGGTCAAATACCACTTTCATCAGTTTTGCAGATTTGCCCTTGTGAGGTAGAAGTGTTTTTTACAGTGACATAATATTTTTGCAGTGTTGTGTAATGGTGTCTGATGCTCTTTCACAGATAGTCACTAAAAAGCTTGACAAGAACAACTTCCAAGCATGGAAGTTTAGAATGACAAATTTCCTTAAGGCAAAAGGCTATTGGGAGTTCATTACTGGAGCTGAACAAGAACCAGTTATTCCTAATGTTCCCAATCAACAAGAGTTGCAAGCATTTAAAGGCTGGCATGAGAGACCCAGAAAAGTTATGTACTGGCTGTCTATCAGTATTTCAGATTCTATGATTGTGCATTTTCAGGATGCAAGCACACCGAAGGAGGCGTGAGATACTTTGACAAAAATGTATAGCACAAATACGCAAGCCAGGAAAATGCAGCTCAAGCAAGAGTTGCATAATGTGCAGAGAGAAAATATGAGCATCAATGACTACCACATGAAGGTCAAGAAGATTGCAGATGCACTTGCTTCTATTGGGTCACCAGTGGAAGATGTTCTGTGACCTTGAATGGTCTAGGAAAGGATTATGCACAATTCCGGACATCCATTGCCATCCGTGAGAATTTTCCTGATTTTGGGGAGTTGATTGCTCTTCTAATTTCTGAAGAGCAGAGAAATGGTGGTGCATCTTCTTTAGGAGGAACTTCAAAAGAAGCTGTCTTCTACTCAAATGATGGAAGAGGTAGCAGAAGTGGTAGAGCAGGCCGATTTGGAGGCCATGGCAAAAATTAGAATATGCAGCAGATTCAAGAAAACCAGTCCTATGGAGGAGGATGTGGTAACTTTAGAGGCAAGGGGAGCCAAAGAGGTCATGGTGGATGGTAGAGAGGCCAAAATGCAAACAACAATATTGAATGCTACTACTTTGGTAAAATGGGTCAAATGATTAAAGACTGTTATGAAAAGCAGAATGATATCATGACTGGAAAATTGCAGCAAGGCAATTATGCATCCTCTAGTAGACAGGGTGATGACAGAAATGAGCATTTGTTTATGGTGCAGCACATGACCAATTCTATGACAAGTGCAGAAGAAAGCAATGATGTGTGGTATGTTGACTCAGGTGCGTCAAACCACATGACTAGGATTTGTGGAGACTTGTGGTGATACTGCACATCCTATTGTGTGCAGATTGGTAAAATTCCTTTGTCTATGCAGGATGGGAAAAAGAAATACCTGTCTGATGTATTTCATGTCTCGAATATCACCAAGAACCTAGTTTCTGTTGGTAAAATGGTTGTCCTCATGGATGCTTTGTTGAGGATATGAAAAATAAAGGTCACTTGATAGCAAAAGGGTAGAAGAAGGGCAGGATGTTTATGTCGGATGCAGACATGCCTGAATTGAGTGCAGCAATGTTTGCACATGGGACCGGTGTAGTTGTAGATATTGATATCTGGCATAAACGCATTGGTCATGTTAATGTATAGCGACTTAAATGAATGCATGCCCAAAATATTATTGCAGGATTGCCTAAGTTCAAGGTTGTAGAAATGCACAAGGTATGTGAAGCCTGTCAATTTGGAAAACAGGCAAGGAAACCATTTCCTAGACATGTTCAAGAGAGTAAGAGGCCATTGGAATTTATCCACTCTGATGTGTGGACTACTAAAGCTACATCTATTGGAGGCTATCATTATTTTGTAACTTTTATTGTTAACTACAACATAAAAGTTTGGGTGTATTTTATGAACAAGAAAAGTGGTGTTTGGGCATTTCAAAGGTTTTAAAGCTATGGTTGAGAAAGAAACAGGCTTGCAAATAAAATGCCTAAGGTCAGATGGAGGGGGAGAGTACCTCTCAAATGAGTTTGCAAGGTTCCTGCAGGAGCATGGCATAAAGCAACAATATTCATGCAGTCATACCCCACAGCAAAATGGACTCGCAGAAAGGAAAAACAGGCATATTGGAGAGGTATCTCGTGCCATGCTCAACGAAAAAGGCCTGCGAGATTATTATTAGGCAGAAGCAGTTGCTACAGCAGTCCACATAATGAATAGGACTCCCACTGCAGCAATACATGGCATGACGCCAAAGGAGATGTATACTGGTAGGAAACCAAATATTTCTCATTTGAAAGTTTTAGGTTGCATTGCCTATGTTCATGTGCCAGATGAGTTGAGATCCAAGTTGGATCCAAAAGTTAAGAAGTGCATCTTTATTGGTTATTCTCTGCAGAGGGCATAGATGCTATAACCCTTCTACTCGTAAGTTTACAGTGAGCAGAGATGTTGTTTTTGATGAGATGAGTAGCGGGTATAAACCAGTAAATGTGATTAATGATGTAGATGCACAAAATGGTAATGCTACATAGAATTCACAACAGCAATCACAAACTATTAGTGGACCTATAGTGTCCTCTAGCAGTGGTTCACATACTTTGCCATGGACAGGCAGATTGAGATCAGGAGGATCTCCTCAAAGCAATGTAGATAGTGGTATGCAAGTATCACGGAAGGGAAAAGAGAAAGTAGATCAGCCCATGGTTGATGTGAATGCAGGTCACTCTTATGTGGATGGTGCATCCAGTGGCTCAGAATAGAGCCTTGATGATGAGTTGGGTATTCCTTTTGTTGTTACACCTGGAGTAAGGAAGACAAGGGATGTTTTGAGAGCACTTAGTAGTGAGCCTATTTTGCACAGGTCTACTAGAGCTAGGTATCCTATGGATAGGCTGAAATATGATGGATTTATAGCCATTCACCATGCCTATATGGTCAAAGTGATACGTGAACCAAAACCCACTTCTTTTGAGCAAGCCATGATAGGAAAAGAAGAATGGGAGAAAGCCATGGATGCCTTGGAAGAAAATGCTACACGGGAATTGGTGCCTTTGCCTAAAGACAAGAATGCAATTGGCTACAAGTGGGTTTATAAGGTGAAGCACAATGCAGATGGTTCGGTGAACACATACAAGGCAAGATTAGTTGTCAAGGGGTATGCATAGTCATATGGCATTAATTATGAATAAACATTCAGTCCGGTTGCAAGGATGGCAACTGTAAGAGCAGTCATTGCTATGGCTGCATCAAAGGGATGGTCTTTACATCAGATGGATGTAAACAATGCTTTCTTGCATGGTGATTTGCAAGAAGAGGTCTATATGGAGCAGCCACCAGGTTATGTTCATGCTGGTTTGTTTTGTTTGGAGGTTGAAGAAAGCCTTGTATGGCTTGAAGCAAGCATCCAGAGCATGGTCTGGCAAGATAGGACAGTATCTTGTCACTACCGGCTTTCAGATTTCCAAGGCAGACTTCTCACTTTATGTGAGAAAAGCAGAGAAAGGTATTATGCTGCTTGTCATTTACATGTTGATGATTTGATCATCACAGGTGATACTGATGAAGATATCCTTCATTGGATGCCGCTAGACACATACTGAGGTATGTGAAGTCCACATTGTAGTATGGACTATTTTATGAGACTAGGGTTCAGATATAGTTGCATGGATACACTAATGCTAATTGGGCTGGTAGTATTTCTAATAGACGATCTACCAGTGGATATGTGTTCCCTTTTGGGAATGCTGCAGTCACTTGGAGCGTAAGAAAGAGCCTACAGTTGCCGTGTCGAGCACAGAGGCTGAGTACAAGGGTGCAACAATGGCTGCATGTGAGGCAGCTTGGTTGCATAAGCTACTTTATGATATGCATCAGTCTACAGATGGGCCAGTTGTCATTTATTGTGACAACATGAGCAGTATACACTTGGTAAATAACCCAGTCTATCATGCTAGAACAAAGCACATTGAGGTGCATTATCACTATGTGTGGGAGAAGGTTCTAGTAGGTTTTATTGATCTAGTTTATGTCAGCATAGAGGATAAGGCAGCTAACATATTCACGAAGGCATTGGGTGTAGAGAAACTGCGCAAGTTCAGAGACCTGCTTGGTGTGCAGGAATTGGGATTGAGCTCGAGGGGGAGTGTTGAGATATCGAGCTCCCCACTCGTGATATGCTAGGGTGACTGTTGTGCATTTATGTCACCGACTTGTTAGCTGTAGATGCGGTTGGTACACCGCCCATGAATAATAGGTGGATGATAGCTATCTTTATGTACTCTAGTTAGTGACTCAGTTAGTATGCCAGTTTAGTTATCTGAGTTTGGTTTGAGACCCACATATAGGTTTCACCTATTCTTTTGTACTTAGAGAGTTCTTTTGGCTTTCACAACTAAGAAGAGGAAAATTGTTTTCAACCTCCACCTTTGTGTGTGTTCCCCCATTGTGTATGTGAGAAAGCCACAAGTGAGACTTCTTACTTCTGTCCCACTCTCTTCACACCCCGACAAACCCCCCATACCTCTAACCCATTGTTTTCAGCCTCCACCTTTGTGTGTATTCCCCCCTTGTGTATGTGAGAAAGCCACAAGTGAGACTCCTTACTTCTCCCCCCACTCTCTTCACACCCCGATAAACCCCCCATACCTCTAACCCCCCAATGTCCCCCTAATGCCCCCTCCCTCTACCTCTACCCCTCGGCTAAGCCCCTACCCCTACCCCAACTAACCCCCCTTCCAGCTACCCTCCCCCCTAGCTAACCCCCTACCCCTACCCCCCACTAACCTCAGCGACTAACGCCCCCTACCTCTGTCCCTCAATATCTTGCCCCCCCTCCTCCCAACCTATTTCGAATGCAAGAGGTTGGAGGGTGGGGGTCCCTCCCCCCTCACACACCCCCTTCCCATGTCACCCCACCACACCCCGAGAGAGAGAGGGAGAGAGAGAGAGAGAGAGAGAGAGAGAGGGGGGGGGGAGGGGGTGCAACGAGGAGAGGGGACGGGGTTACCCAAGGGTTTCTATGAGGGAAGGTGCAGCAAGGAGAGGGAATGGGGTTACCCAAGGGTTTCTAGGAGGGGAGGTTAGTGGAGGGTCATGGAGAGGGGGGGGAGAGCAACCAGAGCAGCCAAGGGGAGGGAATGGCTAGGAGGAGGGGAGGGGAGGGGAAAGCGGAGCATCTTGTTGGGCCTTTGCTAAGTATCCATGTCCACCTTGGGGCTGTTCAAAAAGCACATGCATTAGATGTTAGTATATCTTCTAGCTGTTCAATTTGAGCATTAAAAAATAAACGTGTGTAGTTTGAACATCTTACATCAACAAAGGGCATGTATTCCCTCCTTTCTCCGAGCAAGTCAAAGAAAGCCATTGTACTTTTTATAGGCGTACTTATATTCCTCCCCTATACATGCCCTCTCCATTTTCATGTACTAACATTTATAGCCATACCCATGTTACTTTTAATGACTTTGATGCTACATTCTAAAACGTACTAAAAGAAGCAAAACAATAGATAGTGAATTAAAAAAAGTGATCCCTGCCTCCTAACAAGGGAAATCTTTTTGCGATATTTTTGTCATGAGCTTTTTGGGAATTCTTGGGATTTTTTAAAATCATTCCTCACACAACCCTTGCCCTCCACCCCCTCCCACACACACACATGCACACACACCCTACAACTCTTGTTATGTGTGAAAAATTTTCTTTCAACTCCAAAGAGACCAAGAATCCTATCCTTGATATTTCAATCATGGTGTATATAGACAGATTGATATATACACATAAATGTATCTAGAATTTATATAGATAAATTGAATGTCTTAATGTAATCCATAGATATGGCTAAGACCTATCCAAATGTGTGAAACAATTTGCACACTTTTTAGGATGCCAAAAAAGTTCACAAAAATTTTCCGTCCATTCATGTGATATTTATTGCATGCTTTTTCACATTAGGAAAATTCGGACTTAGAAGGGGGCTTTGTAAGAGAGGCCTTGTGGTGGTAGGAACATGGATGTATATGGTGAATACATTTGAAAATAGTATTGGCTTGTGCAAGCCACAATGTGACATGATTCACCCATCCTCTTAATAATTTCAGAAGGTTAACATATGGTTCATTATTTATTCAATTGTCTAACAATCTAGTGCATTATTTTATTCCAATGGATGGGATATAGCACACCTTCCCTATCACGTTTTTGAATTGGAATCAAATTTATAGAACTTGGTTTCCCCCTTCCCTCCACCTCACTTTTATGTGCCCTTTAACTACAATCCAAAACCCTACTTTTGAATCTTAATCTTTTTTAAAAATTTTGATTCTCACTCCTCATCTCTATTATGAGGTCCTCAATCTCCACACACACACACACACACACACACAATTTTTTTAAATAAAACCACTAGAATTATGTTCTCTACTTCTACATTTGGTGAGATTTTGGGCTTTGTGGACAATATGGACACAACATAATCGTGCCGTTTTGGGTCAGAAGGCTATAACAGACATATGTGTTTTTTCGGGCCTCCTTGTGGTAATCAATATATGATGCTTATCATGGGGGTGCTTTACCAATCTCTTGCTTATAGTTGTTCTCCCACTATTTCTCACTTTGGACTCCAAACTTGAGCCAACTCTTCTTGTACATTTCTAAACTCACACACACACACACACACACACACAAACTCCTCCCCTTGGGGACCC